>NW_027226180.1:1200000-1800000 GCF_022539635.2 Chironomus tepperi | reverse complement strand
TAAAGTCCTTAAAGTCATTATTGTGGATGAATGCCTTAATGTCATCAATTAGTCCATTTTGCTGTGAATTATTGAATATTTTTGCCAAAAATTCATCAAAATTTTCATTTTTTGAAGCTTCAAAAATTTCATTAAATTTTTCATTTCCACGCAAGTCGAATTTTTTCAAATTTTTAAGATTCTCAAAAATTTTTGGATCAATTTTGGCGATTCTATTGCTGTAAAATGACACATCCTCAAGGTGCTCGACATTTTTGAACAAATTTTCCGGCAATTCCACAATTTCATTAAAATCAAGCCACAAAATCCTCAAATGACTCATTCCAAGGAAGTCATCAGCCTTAATTTCCCTCAATTTACTGTCACGAACACACAATCGCTGCAGATTCATGAAAATTTCAGGAATTCCAGACACAAATTTTGGCATAATACATTTTGAAAATGTGATGGAATGGACGTCGTGCTTTGTTGATCCATTTTCATGTACGCCGGATATGACGTTGACTTTTTGGACATCTGTGAAGTCTTGTCGTTCGATTTGACAGTTGTAGACTTGACTGTAGCCAAAGATGAAGGTTGATTTGTTGAAAATGCAGCTTATTGACATGATTGGGGGGTTGATGGGTATTTGTAGTGGAGATGTGTGGGAATGAAGGGTTTGGAAGTGACTGAAAGGATAAAAAATGGAAATATTGTGTTAATATGCTGACTTGACATTCAATACAAGGTTCACGGATTGGCTATAAAGTCCAGGGAAGGGTATGACGTCGGGGACCCTCAGGCACCTCCTTATAAGCACCCAATCCCCCTCTTCATGCATCTTATACATCAAAATTTGCAAAATTATGACTCAATATGACCTTCAAGACGTATTTAGAAAGTCACAACTACATGACATGTTAAACCCTTGAAAATATTGTTATTTTGATAGATGTTTACAAGAATTATTTGGTAATCTTCACAAACACACGTGTAGGCTTAATATACCGGTATGAAACGTGTAACATTTCCTAATCTTTATTTTTCAATTTAGGAATAAGTGAAAGTTTTGGGAGACTTGATGCAAAGATTCATATCAGGGGTCAGAAAAAATTAAAAAATTGAAAAAATTGAAAAAATTGAAAAAATTGAAAAAAATGAAAAAATTAAAAAAATCGAAAAAATTGAAAAAATTGAAAAAATTGAAAAATTGAAAATAATTAAAAAAATCGAAAAAATTGAAAAAATTGAAAAAATTGAAAATAATTAAAAAATTTAAAAAATTTAAAAAATTTAAAAAATTTAAAAAATTTAAAAAATTTAAAAAATTTAAAAAATTTAAAAAATTTAAAAAATTTAAAAAATTGAAAAAATTGAAAAAATTGAAAAAATTGAAAAAATTGAAAAAATTGAAAAAATTGAAAAAATTGAAAAAATTGAAAAAATTGTAAAAAATTACACAATTTATTGATTCAATTTCTGCCTAACTAAACTGATCTAATTCACAATTCTCAAGACTGCAGTGCAATTTACAATTCAATTCAGATCACTTACTTCAATAAAAAAGACAATTATTTATTCAACCTTAATTTAAGACTCAACTGAACTCGTCCGTTCAATCCAAGACAGCAAATGCAACTGACAACCATCAGAGCTCAAAAAAAGTACGAAGTCAACAACGACAACCTTATCATCTCAATTTCTCATTTCTCTTTTTTGTTGCCTACAAAATTTTGTATCTTTAAATGTATAAGTGACCCGTATGGTCATGATAATGGTGAATGACTTAGATTTGAATGTAATATGATAAATAGTCAAGCAAGGGTGTGGAGTGTTTTGGATTGAATTTTTTGTAGGCACTATGTGTTGTGGCACCATGTATGTAACCATGTATGGAACCATGTAAGTCACCATGCATGACACCATGTAGAGCATTATGCAAGTCACCATGCCGAAGTTTTAATTGCAATATCAGGCGTACTGATGAACTGTGTACCTATCCATCAGTGCTTTGGTACACTGGTACACCGACTGCATGACTTCTTCATCCCTTTATTACACTTGACCGAACTATTGATGCACTATTGGTGCAAAACTGTTGTTATAGTCTAATTATTCAATTTTTTCATTCCAGGTGCACTCCTGCACCCTATCAGTGATGTACCTATCCAGTGATTGCACCTGTCCCTTTTCGTACCGCACCTCTCCTGCCCCATATGAAGTCAAACTCATCACAATTTTTGAAATAACCAATTTTACACTGATTTATTAATGTTATCATAAATTCAACTTAACTAGAAATAAATTACAATTTTACATTTATTTTTCTAAACTCAGACTTTGGATCACAAGGCGATTTGACAACTGGACCAACTCCTCATGTCCAATTTTAGAGATGTAGCAAGGTAGATGAAGTAATAACTTTTGTGTTTTAAGGGCCAATGTCTAAGGGTGTGTGGGACTCAATCCTAACAAGCTCGACATCCAGCTACTAACAGTATTCATCCCCTGACCTTGCTATCCATCCGACTATCTCCAATCTCAGCTCCCAAAAACATTCTGATTCATCACAAATCCATCAATAATATTAGCACATGATTGCAATTTTTCCAAACAATTAAAGCAGACATGTTGCGGAAGTCCATCATTATACTGTACAACTCCGGCAGGCATGAGCTTAAAGCATTCAGTTTCAGTCGATAATTCACCATTTTCATTAAATATTGGCAACAGTTCACATTCAGGTTTGGTACAAAGTCGACAGACGAGGACAATTTCCTCAATGTACTCAATGTCTGTTGGATATTCGTCAATTTTTTGTATTTCAAATTCCGTCTCTAAAATGTCAGTTCTGAGAATTTCGACTTTTTGAAGTTTTTCGCTGAATTTCCTCTTGGCTGGTTTCGTCGTCTTCCGGTCGCAAATTCTCTTTGGAATTTTCATAAATTTTTCGGCATTTTTAACGACAACTTCGACATTTTGCTGTAGATTGTTCTCAAATTTTGACGGAAGTGGAACGAAATTTTGTGATCGATTGAGTGTCAGGAAGGACTTGTCCTCAACTTCTGGATTGGCAAAGTCACTCAGGCTGAAATGATCACTGCAAAGGTAATATTTGATGAGTGTGTCGATTTTCTTCTCGACGAGATCGTCACGACCGGCTAGACGGGCCCATTCGCGTGCACTAAAAATAGGAAAATTTTGAGTCAAATTTGAACAATTTTAAACAATTCTAAGACTTGTCCTTACACTATCTCATTCTTAGGAAATCCAAAGTATCCAATTTTGTGTGTAAATTGTGAATTATAGCAGCTTTTGGCACAGCACCGCTTGACCATCTCAAGGATTAATAGAAATTAAATTTTAAATAGTAAATTTTGCTTTGTTATTGTTTTGAAATTCTTTCTAAAATATATTCGAAAATGTTTAAAGATGCAGAAAAATTTGAAATTAATTGAATGAGATGCAGACTGTTTGTAACGGTTTTTTAGGACACGTGACTGAATGGATGATGAGTTTTGGAGTTTATGGGATTGTAAGGGATTGTTTGAAGGGATTAGTTTTGAATTGAATTTGCAAAATTAATGTTAGGGTGGGGAGACAGGACCCTATGCCTTCATAGGAGATTAATGTCGTATGTAGGATATATGAGTATATTAAGGGCAATTCAGAGGTTTTTATACGTGCAAACAATTTGGTGACTATAAACCAGTGATGGACAACCTGTATGCCATGACACTAGTATCTCATGTCCTCGATCAGGGCTTATATCCAAGGTTTGCAATTTTATACACCCTTGATGCACATATCGAAAAGGTCGAAGATTGAATAAATTAAGAGCCTAGATTCAACTAGTCAGAGGTGTATTTAGGGATCTCCTTAGTAGAGTCCCGGTCAACCTTAATTCCCTCCTCCGAAGTCGAGTTCAAAGGAAGCTTGTATCTAGTATTAAACAGAGAAAGTCGTGATTTTGGCTTAAAATATTGCAATTTATTAAAAGATATTCATACATTTGTGGCTCTTATAGCTTATTACGCAAAGGTCTATGACAGTTAGGTAGGTCACCCCACAAATGGATGGAATGCCCCAACCTAACCTTTGTTAAGACAACCTAACCTAAAATTAATCAAAATTTAAGCAAATTTACACAACCAATTTTTATTCTTTTGATTCAAAGCTTCCTGAAGGTTCCTAACTTGTTCCATTAGCTTGTCGTTCTCCTCGATGATCAGCCTCACTTTGTCATCAAATGATGCATCACTTTTAAGGATGCCAGCAACTGTCAAAATTAAATATTCAGCTTAAATCTTCAATAAATTTATCCAAAGCTATACTCACTTGATACCATCCGTGGTTGATAATTTTGAAAGCATTTCTTCAATTTTTTCTGGATGTCATTTTTGTTGGTGATTTTTCCTTTAAAGCAGGCGTTGTTGATTTCCATATCAAGGTTGCTGACTGCTGCTTTATCGAATAATTTCTGATCAATTTCATTAATTTTGTTCTGCTTTAAATCAATATTTTGTAGATATGGATGAGTTCCAAATGAGTCTGAGTGGATGACGGTCAGTTCATTTCCAAACAGCCATAAATGATGCAAATTTGTTAACGGCTTAAAAACATCTCTTGGTAAATCCGAAATTTCGTTAAAATTTAGAATTAAAATTTGAAGATTTTTAAGATTTTCAAACCATGCTGGGTCCAATGATTTGAATCCATTGCCGTCAAGTGACATGATGATGAGATTTTGAAGGGATTTGAAGATATTGGACGGTAAGTGGATGAGCTCATTTGATGAAATTGACAATGAGGTGAGATTTTTTAAGTTTATGAATAAATTTTCAGGTAGTTCCTTTAAATTATTGTTTACTAATTCCGCAAATGTCAATTTTGTATTCTTATCAAATAGGTTCTCCGGAAGTTTATCAATTTTTCCATTTTTAATGCGAATTAAATTCAGTTCTGCACATTTTTGTAACAAATTTCCATCAATGGAATTCGCTTTGAATATTTTAATCCGTTCAATGTTTGAGAACCTTTCACAAAATGGAAATTCCTGTTGATTTAAGTTCAAAATTCCATCAATAACAACTGATTTCACGTCATTGTCAGCTTTATCAGTCAAATGAGCTTCTGATTGATTTTGTGAGTCTAATGTTAGTTCACAGGTGTAGAGGCTTATGTCGTCCTCGAATTTATAGTTGGTGAATTTGCATTTAAAAGCGAAAATGGAGTTTAGACTCAAAATTAACAGTAAATAGACGAGTTGAGCGCTTGTTGACATTTTCTTGGTAAAATTGTGAATTTCTGGTTAATTGATCAATTGAGTCAACTGATTTTGATAATGTCTTTCAATTTTTATGGTAAAATCCACCAAATTATGATTTAACAAGTCACTCTCCTACTCCAAAATCAATAACCCAATTTTAAATAATCCAATATTTCACGTAACTCAAACCTTTGACTTATTTCTTCAGAATATGATCAACAACTATTAAATGACTCTGATCAGCCTTCTTATTTATACATGAGAATGTCCTCTCAGTGAGAGAATTGAGAATTCATTGTAAAAATGAGACTGAAAGAGACTGCATAAGGAAATGTTTAGGAAAATCCCAAGAGAGAATATAAACAAGTTCTTAGCATAATATTATGTTGTCGAGAGATAAGCATCAAAAAATAGGGAAAATCCCAAAAATTTATTGAAATTTTCTGAGAATTGACTCATAATTTTCATATGGGATCGTTATGTGGGATCAAATGCACTTTTAAGCGCTGCATTTCGCAAGAATTCGAGTTTGCCATTAGAACTGATGCATCCTGGAATGTTCGTAGGTATACTAGACTCACACTAGGTCATACTAGGTCTCTCGAGTGTCACAATGAGGCAAACCGCGTCTTTCATCATAAAAACGGATAAAACACTGTGGCTCGAACAGTAGAGCCTGGAACTTTGACAAAGACCTTGACTATGCTCATCCTAGACAGCATACAAATCTAAAATACATAACTTTATACCATTTTTTTATGAAAAACCTTTTTCTTTCTTTTTTATTTCAACATTCTTAAGCCTCAAAATTCTACAAATATCAATTTTTCTTTACTTTTTCTTCTTCTTCTTTTATTAAAAGTTTCTCTTTGTTTTTTTTTTTTTTAAATTCTTACGACTAGCTGAAATTAAAGGTTTCACAATTACAACAAAATATAAGCTATAAGTTCAACTCAAATTACACTTAAGATAGGCTCATAAGTGTTAGTTTCCTGAATTTAAATTACATAATTAAATTTACAGAATTTTTTTAGAAATTTGAAGTCAAGTTGGATATGACTTGAGAGTCAAGTTGACTTGAATATGACATGTAACTTGAAAGTTAAGTTGACTTGAATATTATGCAAAGTCAAGTTGACTTTATATTAGCTTTAATCTTCAAGTCAGTTGACTTTAACAATAAAACAAGTTGACTTCAATCAAGTCAAATTGACTTTCAAGTCAAGTTGACTTTCAACTCAAGTTGACTTTTCAAGTCACAGTCTGATTAAATCAACCTCGACCCGAGCTATCAAGAGATTTAAGTTCAACCAATTCAATAGTTCATTCTTTCAGGATAGCAATTCCAGCTAGTCACTTAAAATCCCTCAAAAGCTCCGACTTTAACAATTAAAATCATAAATTTTTCACCTCTTATCAAATTATATATTAACAATAGTGACGAGCGGCTTTAACTGTCGCGATAATTGACTTAAAATAGCAAAGAACCTTAACATTGGGTCAAGTGTATTCAAATTGCAAGAAAAATTTTAAATTGTAACAAAATAAAGTAATAATTTAGGCAAAAATTAACATCACTGAGCAGCAGCAAAAGCAACAACTGATTTTATGGATAGATCAATGTTTGAGCTAATCAAGGAGATGATTCGGGGCTGTGAGAAGCACCAATGGAGGTTGAGCTTCTTCACCACCTCTCCCACCTTTGCTAAATGGATGCTTCAAACTATGTTCCAACTTCCAGGTGTAACAGGGATCGTATCTTCTTTTTAAAGACCTGATTTCTTGAGATATTCTCAATGTCATGACTTTCTGAAGGCACCAATGTAGTCTACAGAATCTCGAGTGGACATAAATACGTTATGACTAGTTCAAGGCTAGTTAATATCCAGTTATTAGCTAGTTCTAATGTATTTTTGTCTCCTCGGGAATGATGCATTGTCCTTAAAGGCACTTGGCATAGAAAAGTCAGTGCAAAGGGTGCCTAAGCTGATGTGACTCTGGAATTGAGCCATATTAAGGTAATATTCATCCCTAAACCAAGGATCTTCCCAACCTAGTGACACTATTGTCCGTCATTTCTACTCCCATGTGCCTTTTGGGTGTACATGAAGTCAGTTGACGTAGTTAAAGAACTTGATGTCACCCATAAAATCAGTTGTTGCAGTTAATGCTACCCGAAATCTATACAAATATTAGTACAAAGATTAGTAGAAATAATTTAAATTCTATATTAAAATGGATAACTTTTTCAGGTTCTTTTTTTTAAACATTTTTTCCATAGAAATTTTGTAAATAATGTTCTATAAACATGCAGGAAACTCCCTCAATTTTTCAGATATAATTGGAATTGACTCAGTTTCCTGCCTTCACCTCGTCCCCACAAAAATTATAACCTTAAAATCCTAAAAACACCACAAAATACTTTCTTAAATCCCCTAAAAAAAATTGATTTAATTACTAAAGTGCATCTAAATGTTCTACATCAAGTTGCTGTGTTTCAAGTTCAGTCCTAAAGTAGTCAATTGTAAGTTGTAAGCCCTTTTTGAGTGATACTTTTGGCTCCCAATCGAGGACTTTTTTGGCTCTCGAAATGTCGGGTTTTCGTCTTTGTGGATCGTCTTCGACTCCATTTAAGTGCTGTATTTCTGACTTAACGTTGAGAAGCTCTTTAATTATTTCGGCAAATTCTGGAAGAATGAACAGGATTGGTTAAGGCTTGACTAGGATATGATATTTATGAATTTACCCTGAATTGTGTGTTCCTGAGGATTTCCTAAATTGACAGGTTGTGTATAATTTGAGTCCATCAGCATAACCATGCCGTCGACTAAATCGCTGACGTATTGGAAGCTCCTTGTGTGCTTTCCGTCACTGAAATGATCAAAAATTGATTAGAATTGTAGGACAAAGGTTCAGGTTCAGGTTCAGATGTTCTTGACGTCGATATGGACCAGGGGTTGGTTTCTTAAGCTTTCCGGGATACTCTAGCCTGCGTTACCATACTTGAGACATCCTACACTACTTTATAAAGACTATTGAAGAGTATCCCACCGACCCTACGCATCCATCACCCCAAGGGTGCTTATGGGAGGGTAGAATGGAGTAACTTAAGGTAGCCCTGACAACACGGACATTTAAGGGCAGGATATCCCGTTTAGATCAAAAAACCTGCTCCAGCACCCAACTAAAGACCCCCCATACCCCCCCAAAAATCCCAAATACCCATCAAAACTCACCCATAAATGGTAATCGCCTCCTTTTTCAATGCCTGTAGAATGAAATTTCCAACAACTCGTCCATCATTCATGTGCATTCGAGGTCCATATGTATTAAATATTCTCGCAACTCTCACATCGACCTTCTCTTGCTTTGCGTAAGCATAACTGAGAGTCTCGGCTACTCTCTTGCCCTCGTCATAGCATGCACGTGGTCCAATTGGATTTACATGACCCCAATAGGATTCTGATTGGGGATGATGACTTGGATCGGGATCGCCGTATACTGAAATTGGGAAATTTTGAGGTAAGTTGATTGAGGAACTGGTGCTGTTTAATTCAGGGTTGTCCAAACTGGTCCACAAATAGTGTGCCTCGACACACAGCTTGACCAACCCTGCTCAAACCCAATAAATTCATCTCCTTACCTTCCGATGTTGATGCTATAAGAATTTTGGCGCCAACTCTTCTCGCCAATCCCAACATATTAATCGTACCTAATGTATTCGTCTTAATTGTCTTAACTGGATTATACATATAATGTATTGGAGATGCTGGTGATGCAAGATGATAAATTTGGTCTATTTCAATGTATAATGGATTGACAATATCATGTTGTATAAGTTCAAAATTTGGATGTCCAATCCAATGTCGGACATTTTTTTTACTTCCGGTAAAAAAGTTGTCGGCAACGACGACTTCATGACCCTGGAAAGAATGAGAAGAGATTGGTTAGTTTTATTGAGATTTGAGGGGTTTTTAGGTTTTAGGTTGCAGAAGTTATAACTGATTTTGGAGTATTTTGAAGGAACTAGGGATGTATACTGGGAAAAGGGGATCGACTTGGTAGTCAACCCTGTTTGGAGGGTGGTTTTGGACGTCCCTGACATCATCTAAGTACGCTCTAGTGTATCTGTGTTGATTTGTCTCCGTGATTACTGATTTGTACTGTTTTGATGGTATCAGGGGTGTATTTAGAGGAATAAGGTATGGAATTTGAGGGTCGATCACCTCCTATAACCGCTGTCATCATCTAAGTACCCTCCTGAGTCTCAGTTTGGACGTTTCTCTTTAATATCTGGTTTGGGTCGTTTGAATGGCAACATGGGTATATTCGAGAGGATTGGGAGGTCAGAGGGAGTTTGGAGGGAAGGGTAGGTCAAGTTGAAGTTTGAAAAGGAGCAGGAGGGGCTGGTTTACACCCTTTAGATGGCAGAACATAGGATCAACTTATAAATAAGTATCCTTAATAAATCTCCAATATTTTTAATTAATTATTGAATTATCGCGCCTATAAGTAATTGTCTTAAGCAACTAGAAATCACGAAGTCATTAAAACTAGTCACTAAATAGAGCAATTACAACAACAATACACAAATAGCTATCCAATTACAAAAAAACATATTTAATCAGTTTCTGCTTCCAGAATTTCATGTTTAAGTTCAATGACTACGATAAATGTTGATAACAGCAACAACACTTGTTTCAAATGCAAGTTGCCATGTTGTTGTCCACGTAAACAGTCACAAATGTGATATTAGAAAGTTGCGCAAAAAAGTTGGCATGACTTGACTCACCTGTTTCATTAAATAATCGACTAAATGACTTCCGACGAATCCCGCGCCACCTAAAAATTGAGGATTATGGATGTGAATTTTTGGGGATTAATATTGAGGTATAGGCAGCCTTACCTGTCACGAGTATCCGCTTCCGTACTTGATAATTTAAAAATTTAACTGTTTCATACTTCTTTGGTATACGACTCTCAAGTTCATCAATTCGTTCCTCTAATTTCTTAATCTTATCTTGTGCTAGCTTAAAATCATCCTCATTATTGCTATCCGTCAACTTATCCGCAAACTCATCATGATATATAAGATTAATGTTATTGTGTTCATCCGTTGATATACTCTTGTAAACTGAGAAAACTATATGAAGGAATTAGACTCAAAATTGGATGGATTTTATTAAATTTTTTTAAACTTACCTAAAACGAATAAAACTAAAATTAATAAAATCTGCTTCATTTTCTTCTTAAGGATCATTTAGTTGTGGATATTAATCTACTATGTACATATTTTATGGAATTTATTTAAACTTTTTTATGCTTTTTACTGTCCACTTTTTTGTTGGATGTTCTTCTTCAACTGACCCTTTACATACATGAAACTGAAATGAAAATAATATTTTTTTTTTCTTTACTTCACTTTGATAAAGGTGGATTTACAATTATTTTGTTTATGTTTTGGTTTTGGGATGTGTTTTGGAATAATCGGGTATGGGAATGGGGTTTGAATTGGATTGGATTTGGCGGTTATTTGAGGATTTTTATTTTTATTTTTTATATTGAATATTTGGATAATTTTGAAGAGTTTTTCAATATTTGATGACAAATTTTGCAACATTTTTAACTTAGAAAAATATTTATAAATATTTAAAAAATCATTTTTTGTAATTATATTTAAAAAAAAAAAAAATTTGGAAAATATTAAAAAAAAATTAGATTTGAAAAAATTAAAAAGTAGATGAAAAAACTAAAATTTAAAAATAATTATAAAATTTTCCAGAAATTAAAATTAACATTTTTTAAAAATTGAAAAAAAAATTAAAATAAATTTGAAAATAATTAATTTAAAATAATGAAATTTAAAAAGAATTAAAATTTGAATTTTTAATTTAAAAAAATAATTAAATTTTAAAACAAATTTAAAAAATTTAAAATTTATTTAACAAAAAAAAATCAAAATTTAAAGCCTCCAAATATATTAAAATTTCATCCAATTTTGCCATTAAAAATGCTCTTTTAAAATATGATAAAAAAAAATCAATTTTTTTAAATCAAATCCAAAATCCTTCCCATTTAATATTATTTGATGAGCTCTAATCAGTCAAAAAGACATTTCACAAAATTAACTATGCAAATTTGAAAGAAAAAAAGAAATCAAAATCAAGGATAAATTAGCGGATTTGTCAAGTTTGGCTTTATCACGTCAAGTTCATCTCCATGTGCTTTTATATCAGGTTTTGTGACTAAATTAAATGACAATAAAATCAAAATTTGCTTCCGAGTTGGTCACTTTTGATCAGTAAGATTTAAAAGATGCATTTGGCAGGCGGAAGCCGACTATAGTCCCAGATTCTGGCTCAGATCATAGTGAGGCCATGGATCACAGTTGACCTGTAAGGCCATTGATTTAAAATTAAATTAAATTGTCGCAAATTTCAAGTTTTGAGCATTTTTTCCCTCAAAATAATGGAACTAAAACTCATGAAATATTGCAGAAAATTAAATTTTGCGTAGATAACAGTCAGACAGCAAACATGAGGTCGTTTGCTTATCACTTGACCAAATCATTTGATCACCTTTTTTTGCTCATTATTCATTTTAGATCCAAAAATAAAGTCAATTTGAAGCGTAATAACTAAGAAAAGTCTGAAGTTCGAAAAATTTGACTCAAGAGTCAAGCACTGCAAGTCTCTGCTGTCGATAGAGATTAAAATTATACGCAGCTAAATTCTGTTACAGATCAACTGTGAATCATGGCCTTCTTAAGTATGGACCTAATAATGTGCTTGACAATGGTAATTAGCAAGCGACTGCTAGCAATAGAGTCAGCTTTAGGCGCCATAGATCATATTGATAGTAAGTCAATATCCATAAATAATCTCGGAATTTCCCAAAGAATAAATTATGTTTTTGCACAACAATCAGCCAAAGGATTAACAGATTTTATTGCGTATAATTTTAATTGCGATTGAGACAAAAGATGATGCCTGCTATATATAAATCTATTGTTCATGTGCTTAAGAATCTTACAAGGCGTTAAGTGAATCTTTTTGGCACTAAAATAATAATGACGCAAAAAAACCAGAAAATGATTTAGCAGAATTAAGTTCAGAACAACAAAGTCTGGTGTCATTTTATCGTGTCATTTATATTAAAATAAATTTTGGGAAGATTTTCTGGTTTGGATGTGCAAAATTTTGGATTTCTTGGAATTTCCATGTCCTGGTCAATGTCAAATGAGCTATTATGATTATGTCAACATGGTTATGCGGGATTCTGTGGGAATTTATGAGAATCTGTGGGAATCTACGACTATTTTCCCACGGATTTCACGTTGTACCGGTTACCGACACCCATATCCATTTTTGACAACATCATCATTCAAACTGCAAAACATCCAACAAATTTGTTGATGATCTTTCCAATTCTAAGTTGCAATAAATTTGTTATTTCTGGTATTTTTGCGGAAACCGGTCCCATTTAAGACTCACAATGTCACCAAAAATGTTGTTGTTGTCCAATCCACAAAGTTGTGTTAATTTATCAAATGATCTGCAGTGACTTTGACTTTATGCTGAATTTTTGAATTGAATCCGGAAATTACAGTCACACCTGCTTATTGCTGATTCGGTAATGTTACAATATGTGTTAATATGATTATTTCATAATTATTTGTGTGATTTATTATTTGAACATTTAAATTAGCAAAAGTAACACTTTTTAGCGTAATGAGTAAATAACAATGGCATTGTATTGTCTTTATGACTTCTGTGCACGCTTTACTAATGTCTAGACCAGTGTTGTCTTAACTTGTTTGTGTTATGGCACTCCTAGGTGGTAATTATGATCCATACTGGACATGGCATGTGGTTCATGGTATTTTCCAAAAAATTTGACGACCCATTAGCCTGTCAAATCACATAGTTTGGACAACACTGATCTAGACATGTATGTAGACACCCAAAAGTTGCCCCAATGTGTATATAGGTGACAGTATCGGACTTGTTGGATGGTAAGAGATCTCGAGAAAGACAAAAGAATTCCTGGATTGGATGTATTGAAAAAGGACATTAACTATCGAAGGATAGAGCCTGCCTGGCAATGGACCCACGTGCGCCCCAGCCTAGGAAGTACAATCAAGTAAGATCTAGACTTTGAATAAGTTTGAACATAATGATAAATAAAGTTGTCAAAATAGATCAATTGACAACCTTAGCTGCTGCCTAAAGCTGATTGTCACTATAATTGGCTATCACTTGCCAATCTCTAATGAGTTCGAACCATGAGTGGAACTAATCAGACATTCTTGAATTTGGTCAGAGATTCAATACAACGATAAGAACTTTGGAATAAATAACTGGATAGAGAAGAAGATTTAAGTATGCTTTGCGTCATGCACTCTAACAACACCCGGTAGCTAAGTAGATAAGATCACTTGACATATCATCAAGAGAATATGAGTTCGAGTGACATTATGGTTACGTCATGAAGAAGTATACTTTATTTTTTAGAACAGTTGTGGTCAATATGTTTGTCAAGGCACACTAGAGTGTCGTCAAAAAATGGAAGGAATGTCATGTATCGTATGTCATGTGGTATTGACAATTGGCAATTGGCAGACGAAAGACAGTGATAGAGCAAGCTATAGACGTCATCTGAGGAAGGCTATGGATCTTTTCGGCCAGCAAAGTAAGTGAGTAAGTAAGTATGCAATGTACGATTTTGGTGTGCGACCAAGATATGCCGCGAAAAATTTACTTTTGCAAGGCACTGCTCTAGAGTCTTAAGAAGTAATCAATGGAAAACCATTCTCTACAATTCTTAATATCCCCAACTGGCAGAAGTTATCGAAGCTGTCTACAGTCTTTCTCTAAACGCGGCAATGGGCCCCGTGCATCTCAGCCAAGGAATAAAGTAATTAAGTAATGCAAAACAATCACTCATACACTCCCCAATAGATCATCGATAACAGCACCAATTCTGCTATAACCAAACCCTTCATTATATTCTATTCTACTCTATTCTACATCTAGACCACATGTCTAGTGATTAAAATTAACATTTTTTTCTAGCAAGCTTCCAACAAGCTCTATAATTGTCAAATTATTCATGAGCTCTAGACATGTGGTCGACCACAATAGAATCCTGTTCTATTCGGGACTTGTTTGAGGTATTTTGGTAAATGACTTAGTAATTATAGGACCCCACCGTCCTAGAGTGTACTTGAGTGTGTTAAATTTTGTTAAGGAATAACGTTTTTGGGATCTTAGGGAATACTGATGGTAGGAAGGTTAAAGAGGTCTAAAACAAGCTATTTCAAGCTATATGTAACTTCCGAATATTCCCCCAATTCTAGCTCAATTTCACCAAAACTCACCAATTAATCTCTCAATATTCACTAAAATTCACTGCAATTAATCCACAAAAATTGATCAAAAATCCACTTTTAAGTCCTTAAATTCCTTTTAAATTTCCAATAAAATTGTTCAAATTCACTTAATTTATTTATGGACACTTGCTATTGACTCTAACGACACACGACTAATTTTCACCAAAATTCTTAATGAGACTAAGACCGGTCGGACGATTCTCTTCGTCTTAAATACCATAAAATAATAATCTCAAAAAAAAATTCGCGAAGTTTTTTTTTTGCTGCTGCCCGAACAGGATGATTTTGCATTTCACGTTTCGCGACTATACTCGGCGTGGTTAGCCAAAAAAATATTACTTAAGGTCGTAAATTTAAAATTCAAATTTGTTGTTGTTGTTGTGATCTTCATTAGATTAACATAGAAATGAGACGCATGCCCGAAACAAGTTAATTTTTGCTTCTTATGTGACGGTGTAAAAATCTGTCAATTATGGACTGGCTTATCAAAAAAATTTTAATCAAGTTCTCTGTCTCTTCACTGACCTACATCAACCAATTAATAACAAAAAACAAGAAAAAAGCTGCTCGATATTGATGATATCTTAGGTAGGGGTGGCATTCAGGAGGGGATATATTGATTTATTTACTTATTTCTGTGGGTGGGGCGCATGAGGGCTCATTGGAGGATGTAGGAAATGTCAACAGTTAGCTCTATTCTTCGAAACCTTCTGTTAATTCTGGATATTGCAGCAATTTTGAAAATTTTGTACCAAAATCGTGTGTAATGCACCATTCTTGATCCAAAATATCAAAAACCTGTTTTATGCATTTAAGTCGTGCATAATGCACCATTCTTGAAAACTTACTAAGCTTAAGTTATCTGACCTAAAGTCGTGTGTAATGTAACACTTTGGACCAATATTGAATAAATTAAAATTCGTTGAATCGTGCCATTCTTGACCATATTAACCAAATCTTTAATTTATCTGAATCACAAAATCGTGTGTAATCTGCCACTTTTGACCAATATTGAATAAATTAAACTAAAGTCATGTGTAACGTATTACTTTTGACTCAATATTGAATAATTGCACCAAAATCGTGTGTAATTTGCTATTCTTGATTAAATAACCTAAGCTGAATTACCTGCATCTAAATCGTGTGAAATGCATCCCAATATTATATGACTTCAATAACCTGCGTCAAAGTGTAACGTGCTATTCTTAACCAATCTATTACCTGCACCAAAATCGTGTGTAACGTGGCTATTTTGACCAAATTACCAAAGAATTATGTACAACAAAAGTGTGTAATTGTACATTCTTGTCCAAATTTGAATTATCTACACCAAAATCGTGTGTATTGTATGTCATTTTTACCCAGTTCTTACCTAATCTAGAGAGGTCAAATTATCCCACTTTCTTTGCTACACCCCCTACCTCCACCCCTGTCCATCTCAACTCATGTGACATTCAATTTCATTCATAATTGTTCATAAATGTTTTTTTTTTTTTTTCAGCAGCCAAGATGATTGTTTTTCATATTTTTCGTCAGATGTAAGTTGTCGCGCGCTCAGATACGTTTGGTAAATGAGTTTAATTGAGACACACACTCTTTTTGTTATTGTGTGTCTGTTGGTCACACACGGTGCAGTCAAAACTGGATGCAAAGAGAGTGTCTTTAGTCGTTTATGAATCAGTGACTTCGATGAGAGTAAAAAGTCATAAAAAATAAAAAAAAAATATTTAAATAGCTTTTGGAAGTCTAGTTGTAATTTAACTGCAGTTGAAGGTGGACAAGTTGTGCAATCTGACTGCTGTTTGGTGTAAATTTACTGATTAAAACTTATCAATTAATAATTTGGAGTGGAATATAGTTTGGGTTTATCAATATGGACTTAGGATTGCTTAGAGTCGGTTAATTGAGAGATAAACATTGATTCAATTGATCAAGTACACGTGGCTTATCATTTAATTAAGAATAAGGTAGGTTTTGGTAGTGTAGCTAAAGTTATAGTCGGATAATCGAAATACAACCTAGTCGGAGCTAGTCGGTTAATAGAGAGGCAACCTATTCCATTAACCAAGACACAATCTAGTCGGTTAATTGAGAGACAATCTAGTCGGTTAATTGAAAGACAATACAGTCGCAAAATAGAAAGACAACCTAGTCGGTCAACCGAAAGACAATCTAGTCAGTAAGTCAAAAGACAACCTATCGGTTAATCAAGATAAAACCTAGTCGGTTAATTGAGAGCAAACCTAGTCGGATAATCGAGATAAAAACTAGTCAGTCAATCATTATACAATCTAATCTGCAATTTAAGACACAATCAAGTAGGTCAGAAAAGTCAAAAATCAATTCGGATAGTTGAGGGATAACCTAATCTAGTCACCCAAGAGCAAGCTCAACTCAGTAAACAGTCTTGACTCCTAATCACAATAAAATAACAAAACAAGACCTTCCATAAATTTAATCAAAACATTCCACAAATAATTTAAATAATATCTAAAACTTGATATACCACATTACCCCTAGTTCAACAACATCACATGTCAAGACAACCGTCCAAAAAGCAATCGAAACATTTCCATGCAAAATGTGGAGCTGGAAGCACTCTGTGTCAGTGGCCTTTGTTTATGTGACAGTTGCATCATTTTTTATTGACTTAAAGCATTATTTTAAATCAACGGACAACACTTATCAATTAGAATGTGCCGATCCATCAGGTGATGAGAGTGTCACATGTCATTTTACAAAAATTTATACACAAAAATTACATTTTAATATCACAATGATTCATACGACTGGAAATTTTACGGTTGGTGAAATTCAACAGGTGACAAATATTGGATTGCATAAATATAATATGCCGGAATATATGCCAGGTGAGTGTAGACGATGCTTATGGATGATATTTGAGTCATTAAAAACAAGATCTAGTATGTTAAGTGGTGTTAGAATTGAGAAGTCGGTGGATTGATAAGATGCTATGGAGTGTAAATTGAAGATAATTGGTTTTTGGAATAGAATTGAATTATTTTCCGAGATGACTAATTTTACTTCCGAGATGACCAATTTTCTTTCTGAGATGACCGATTTTTGTTCCGAGATGACCAATTTTTAGCTTTCAAGTTGACATAATTCTCTTAAGATTGACCAATTTTGTGACTAATTTTTATACCGAGATGACCAATTTACTTTCAAGATGACCAAATATCTCCAAATGACCAAATTTCTCTACTATTTAATCTTCAAAAACAACCAATTTTTACCAAGATGATCAAATTTCTTCCAAGATGACCAAATTTCCTTCCGAGATGACAGAATTTAACCCATTTTTCTCTTATCATTCCAGGCAATCTCGGCATTTTCTTCCCAAAACTCGAAGAGCTTCACATCACCCATTCAATCCTCAAGCACCTAATCAGAGACAACTTCAACTTCATGACCAACTTACTAATCCTCAATCTAGACAACAATGAAATCGAATTAATTCCCCGCGACACATTTTACGATCTTCACAATCTAGTATTTTTGAAATTAAATGGCAATAAAATTAAGGAACTTCATCCACCACTTGTTGATCGTCTTCATCATCTTCACACGTTTAGTGCTGTAAATAATAAAATTTCACGAGTTGATGCACGATTTTTTCGACAAAATAGACGAATTAAGTGGATTTATTTGGCTGGAAATAGAATTGAGAGATTGGGAATTGATTTTAGACTATTTCGGCATTTGAAGGCTGTAGACTTAAGGAGGAACTCTAAGGATTGCAGCTTCTTGTTTAATGTTAATCGTCGGAGTGACTTTACTATTGCTAATTTTCAGAAAAATGTGACTAACTTTTGTAGTGGAAAAATTTGAAATAATTTTTAAGGTTAGAATAAATTTTTATTTATTGAAAAAATGTTGAAATTGTTGTTTGAATTTGGTCATCTTGGGGAAAACATTGTCATCTCGGAAGTTGAAATCGGTCATCTAGGTAAACTGAAAATTGATCATCTTGGAAGCTAATAATTAACCATCTTGGAATGCTAAAATTAGTCATCTTGCACGAAAAAAATTTGTCATCTTGGAAGCTAAAAATCGGTAATCTTAGACGATGAAAATTGATCATCTTTGAATCTAAAATTGGTCATCTTGGAAGCTAAAAATTGATCATCTTGAAAGCTGAAAATTAGTCATATTGGAAGCTTAAAATTGGTCATCTTGGAAGCTGAAAATTGGTCAACTTGGAAGCTGAAAATTGGTCATCTCGGAACAAAAAATCGGTCATCTCGGCACATAATCCTGAAATCTTCAAAAAAATTCACAAAAAACACAAATTTCACTTCGTTTTTTTTTTCTCTCATGTTTTTGTTTTTCTTCAATAATAAATGCTCATCCTTTATACTTTTTTCTTTATTTTAGAAATGTAAGAAAATTTGAAGTGCAAGTAAATGAAGTAAAATTTTTCATAATTATTATTATTTTTTTTTTACCATATATATTCCATTCATTCAAGAAAAAATTTCATTATATATTTTTTTTTTGTTTTTTTTTTTATCGTCTACAAATTTTTTTTTGTTTTTCTCTCAGTGTATAATGATTCTCAATAATAAAAAATTTGAGTAAAAATTACATAACAAAAAAAATTATTTTATTTTTTTATTTTTAATAAAGGTCAACAAAAAAGAGGGGGATTTTCGTATTTTTTTTTTTTTGTGATGCATACATTAGTACAATTAACAAAAAATTAATTAAATTAAAAAAATTGGGAAAAAAAAAGATAAAAAAAAAAATTATTATTTTTGTTCTAAGCTCAAAAAGCGCGCTAAGTGAGAAAAGTACGCTCACTAGAAAAGTTCGCGCCAATTATTAAAAATTTTCCTTACTTCCATCCAAAAAAAAAAATAAATCATGCGAAAGCAGAAGTTGAAAATAAATTATAAAAAAAAAGATTAACTCCCATTCTTCCGCGTGGAAGTTCAGAGAACACAAAGATGTAATTACAAGATTCTTGGAACTAAAATGAGACCGCCTGGTGCACCAATCGGCAATTGAAGGAGTCCTTGGCTATTGCTGCCACCAGCACCGGTACGACGTGGTAAACGATGCTGAAATACGCAATGTGGCTTCATACAACCTTGCGGTTGATCTTCCCAGTAACATTTTGTCTGTGAGCGGGGTTTCTACAATAATTAAGTCACAATTAATAAGGCACAATAATTAATTTATTCAAAGGAGGTTAAGCTCATCTCAAGAGACACAGCCAAACCTTCTCAAAATGTCAAGCATAAATGGAAGTAGAACAAACCTGTATTTTCATGTGACGCATGGTGCACTGGCGATTGAAGCACTTATTTTCGAGCCACAATTTGCAAACTTCTTCATGACCGAGGCAACTCGGTTCGTGTCTGAAAAAAGGAATAAGAATGTGTTTTAAAGATGAGGATATATGGGATGTAGCTACAAAGGAGGTCAATGACCAACAAATTGTCAATTATTGAAGGATATTTAGATATCAACGTCTGATAAGGGAATGAGGAACAATTTGAGATAAATGATTATATCGATGGACTAAATAACTGGAATGTAGGCAAAGAGCATGCCTATAAGAGCAGGAGAAGCTGAGAGCAACGCACAATCATGGCTTATCTAGTTTAATCAACATGAACAAGCTCATTGCCGGTTGCATTTCCTACATTTTAGAGGAATTTATGGACAAGTCCAACTTTAAATCCTTATTTAAGACACTCAGTAATGACCCAGTATCAAAAAAAATGTCCAACATCCCTAACTGCAGACATCTTTTCTTATCTAAACTATCACATGGAACAAAAATTCGGCAATTCAACCTTCAATGTCACTTGAGTTTCTTCGAAGTCTTTATCTTCTTATGATTGATACAATTTATCAGAAAAGAACTAAATCTTAATGCTTCACGCACTTTGAAATGAAAAATATATGAAACCATTGATCCAACTTGATCCCAAACGACTCAAGGACCAATTTAGAGCAAAAAGTCTTGATCAAAGTATTGAAGTAAAGTCCTACAAAAATATTCCAAAACCAGTGATTTTACTGAATCTGACTCAAGACTCTAAAGCAGTGGTTTGCAGCTTGTTTGTTGCAGCGCACTAGTTGTCAAAAATTCTTTAAAAGATCATGAACCTTGAATCATGTGCGGTTTTGGTCCAGGCTATCTCAGAGCATGGACTGAGAACATTGATTATACGCTTTTGTTACGCCCTGAGACTAGCTGACTAGCTGACAACTTAGAAGTGACTCTCAATGGATATTAATCTATCATCATAACTATTATCATTACGTGTGATACAGCCAGCAATAGATTCAGATGGAAAGCATTTTGTAGCAACCAATGCTCCAAATCGGAGCATAGTTCCAGTAAGTAAGTAAGTAAAACTAAGATGTATCCTAATTATTATCGTAATTCTCTAATTAGATAATTGGAGCAAAAGTCCATACAGGATCAAACATTCATCAATAAATAGTAAAATTTCACTAATTTATGTATGAATAATGAAGAAGGGATTCAATGTTATGAGAAGCACTACAAGAAGATATAGAGTAAGGAACATTGTTATCCTGAACATTAATACAATGCATATGCGGCACATTTTGTATGAAAATATTGAAAAAAAAAATGAAATTTTGCTTTTCAGATCTGAAAGATCCAGAGCATCACATTATATGAGTGTCAGGACTAGTGACAGCTTAACTAGCAAGGTTCGACACTGATCCAGAGTTTAAAATGAGTGACCGGATCTGGAAAAATCCGAAATAGTGAAAAATCACACATAATTGTTTGAAAAATCGTGAAAATGAGGAATTTTCACAATTATTGATTGAGTGTCTAATCATCAAGTCCATATGGCCACTTCCTCTAATCAATCTACATCTAACTACAAAGCACATTGTTGTGACTTTATCTCACAAATCAATTAAAATGCACGAACAAAAAAAATTCTCAATTTGAACCTAAAATTTAAAAATTTTTTTCACCTAAAATGAATAAAAAATGCCAGCAAAAAAGTTATTCCTTAAATATAAATCCTCACCTGTATGAACATGAGCTGCCTTTCTTGCATGTCGAATAGTAGAAGAAGTAGCAATCTTGAAGATTCTTAGGAACTTCCATTTCCTGGTCGGTAATTTTTAATTCAGCCACTTTTTACGACAAATTTTTTTCACACTCCAGAAAAAAATTAAATTAAATTTTTTTTTTTTAAATTTGGTAAAAAACCCAAAAAAAAATTACAAAAATTTTTTACTATGTGGAGATTTTTTTTTTTGTTTTTTCTTCTTTTTATTTTATTTTTTTTTTTATTCGTGCCTGTTTTTTTTATATTTTTTTTACATGTTTCTGAATTTTTTTTTTCGACGAGGAAAAGAAAAAAAAAATTTTTTTTTTCAACTTTTCAAATCAATTTTTTTATTTTATTTTGGACCTGCTTTTCACTGCATTTGACTTGACGTGTAGACGACACCCAACCCTGACACCATACAACTAATATCCCATAAAAATGAAATAAAATGAAAAAATTTTTCAAACTTTTTTTTTTTTATCCCACGAAAAATAAAATCTGTGGGAAGGAAATGAAAAATTGGGTTAAAGATGTTGAAATGTTTTCTTTTTTGGAGTTAATTGAGGAACGGTATAAATGTTGATGATATATTCAACTCATGGGGTCGACTGTCGACTGGTGACTTTTGATTGGATTTATTTGAATTTTAACGGAATTTTTGGGTTGTGCTGTTTTATTTGCGATTTTATTTCTGAATAGATTGTATGCATTGTGGTCAATTGATGCTTAAGCACTTGAAAGCAGAGATCGAAAATCGAGCAGGCTTGTCAAATCGAGCTAATCCGAGCTAATCAGAGCAAATCCGAGCTAATCAGAGCAAATCCGAGCAAATCCGAGCTAATTAGAGCAAATCCGAGCTAATCAGAGCAAATTCGAGCTAATCAGAGCAAATTTGAGCAAATCCGAGCTAATCAGAGCAAATCCGAGCAAATCCGAGCTAATCCGAGCTAATTCGAGCTAATCAGAGCAAAATCGAGCAAATCCGAGCTAATCAGAGCTAATCCGATCTAATCAGAGCAAATCCGAGCAAATCCGTGCAAATCCGAGCAAATCCGAGCTAATCCAAGCTAATCAGAGCAAATCCGAGCTAATTCGAGCTAATCAGAGCAAATACGAGTAAATCAGAGCAAATCCGAGCAAATCCGAGCTAATCAGAGCAAATCCGAGCTAATCCGAACTAATCAGAGCAAATCCGAGCTAATCAGAGCAAATTCGAGCAAATCCGAGCGAACCGAGCAACTGAGTAAACCAAGGAACCGAGAAGAGCCGAGAAGAATCGAGAACAACCGAGCAAACCGCAACTTTATACTTCCCTAATCACGAATGAGTCATTCACAATTGTTTACTGAATTTACAATTCACTGGAATCGTCACAATTTGTAATGTAATATGCCTTACGGTGGGTGGATCAAACAGATCATTATGATAAGTGACACATATTTAAAATTGAATAATCGGCCCAAAATGCACATTTTGTTACTTTTTATATTACGGAGAGTATATCTCACATGAGATTTTGTGATTTTATGATTTATTGTGTACATGTGATGTAAAAAATGAGAGAATTTTGAATATTTTTGATAAGAAAATAATAACAAAAAAAAAGTCTCAGAGACTTAGTTCCTCTGATAATGTTGTAGCGTATAGACATACTAAATTATATTCAGAATGAGATTATCGTCTCTACTTGCAATTCTGATCCTCACTGTCACCTCAACAAGCTCCAAAACCTTCTTCTGTACCTTCACGGATGGACCATACTACTCAATTGTCGGAAATCCATATCAATGTAAAGTCGAAAATACAACAAAAATAGTCAATGAATATCATGTTATTAGTGACGTAAATGGACGGCAATCATATTCACATAGTGAGGTTCAAATGTTGTGGGTGACTGGGACACCCTTCCATTATATACCATTTGGTATTGGCAAGTTCTTTGACAATCTTGAAGCCATTTGGATCAGATATGCTGGGCTTAAGAAGTTGGAGTATGAGAAGATGAAGCAGTTTCCGGAATTGAGGTTAGGATTTTGAAATTTTGTGGGGTTTGTCCAAAAATGCAGGTTTGAGGAACTAAGAGGTACAGTCGAAATTTGCAAGCTTGATGACAGCCTATACCTGCAGTTCCTGGTCGATACCCTAATTTTTTTTGAATTTTTACTCCATTTTTTCCCTCAATTTTTAAGGTACAGTAGCGCTCAAAATGATAAGGACAGTACAATATTATTTACATTTTGTATGATTATGACTCTTCTACTTATCCAAATGAGCTGAAATTTGGAACAGTTGTAGAGTTTCCAATGTTCTGTTATATGGTTCTAACAAAATATACTATAATTAAGAATTTTTGAAATAACCGTTAAAAAACCAAAATGGCTGCCGCTCAAAATGATAAGGACACTTGTTTATGATAAAAATTTATTTAATTTAGCAATGTTAATGAACTTTTTTGAAATAAAACTTAAAGTTTGTTGGATAATCTTTAATTTAATGTATGATTTATGCTTCTATCAATGAGATTTATTGTCTAATTTTAATTTTTTAAACACATGAAAATTTCCACATATTTTGATAAAATTCCTTGCAAATATTGTTTAATAAATTACAATAACTATTCAAAATCATAAATTAACCAATTATCTACTAGTTCACATCCATTTATGTGTGACACAGTTAATTAAAGTGAATATTTTTTGAAAAAAATTGTTTTCTGTAAGTAAAATTTTTTGAATCATTGAACAAAAATGGAAATTTTTTAACTAAATATTCCGATTACAATGCTGAAATTAGTTTATACTTCTTTAATTTTGATTATACTTCAACATATATTCAGCTTTGGAACTGTCAATAAATAATTATGTGAAAAATCAATCGATTGGTATGACCATCTAAAGATAAAAATTTACGTAGAAATTTTTTTTTGTAAAAATATTAATTCTAATGCTGGAGGCGCAAAATTTAAAGCATAATATGATTAAAAATGTCAAATTTAAGTCATTTATGCCAAAACTTTGCATCTAAAAAACGTATTTTGATAATTTTCAAAAAATTCCTATCTGCAATATTCAATGGCCTTGATTTACAGGACAAAATCGATTGATTTGTTACTTAATTATTTATTGACAGTTCCAAAGCTGAATATATGTTGAAGTATAATCAAAATTAAAGAAGTATAAACTAATTTCAGCATTGTAATCGGAATATTTAGTTAAAAAATTTCCATTTTTGTTCAATGATTCAAAAAATTTTACTTACAGAAAACAATTTTTTTCAAAAATATTCACTTTAATTAACTGTGTCACACATAAATGGATGTGAACTAGTAGATAATTGGTTAATTTATGATTTTGAATAGTTATTGTAATTTATTAAACAATATTTGCAAGGAATTTTATCAAAATATGTGGAAATTTTCATGTGTTTAAAAAATTAAAATTAGACAATAAATCTCATTGATAGAAGCATAAATCATACATTAAATTAAAGATTATCAACAAACTTTAAGTTTTATTTCAAAAAAGTTCATTAACATTGCTAAATTAAATAAATTTTTATCATAAACAAGTGTCCTTATCATTTTGAGCGGCAGCCATTTTGGTTTTTTAACGGTTATTTCAAAAATACTTAATTATAGTATATTTTGTTAGAACCATATAGCAGGACATTGAAAACTCTACGACTATTCCAAATTTCAACTCATTTGGATAAGTAGAAGAGTCATAATCATACAAAATGTAAATAATATTGTACTGTCCTTATCATTTTGAGCGCTACTGTATCTGTACCTAAGGTACAACAGCATCAGTGTCCTCAAACCAGATGTGTTGAAAGGAAACCCAAAATTGGAATGTAGATGGGGAAATATTTCTGGCATTTACTAAGCTGCAGAATTTGAATTTTAAGAAGAATTACTGCATTGATCAGCAGCATAATAGTAAGTTATGGACTTATGGGTGCATGAGATTCAATTCTTGGGTGTTGGTTTGGATTAAAGGGTTTTCAGGCTTGACTAGAGGTGTATTTAGAGGAGGGAAAGGGAAGAAGGAGGTGTTAGGGTGTTGAGGATACACTATACTTCCTCCATTTTGGACTTATGGCTTATAAATGCTCATTCTTACTTACTTTTTGGAACCATGCATCGACTTGGAGCCAAGGTTGCTACAAAATGCTTTCCAGCTGGACTCTATTGCTGGTTGGCTCATTGGGAGCCATTTTCCAAGGGACATCTTGGACCTAGGATGCAGAACTGATCAAAATGACAAAAAAACGACCAAAAACGCTCAAAATTTACATCAATCTGATTGATCAGTTCTACATCCATTGTTTAACTCCATCCCCCTCTCTGCAACCCTTCATACACCCTAATTGACACTTACATGATGCCTATATCAATTTTTTCCAGTTCATCACGGCCGCTTCATCTCCCACGACACATTACTCCACGTTAAGTACGAAATCGACATGAATTGTCACCTGCCACATGAAATCTATTGCAGCTTATACAACATGAGTCATCAAGGTGATGAATACTTTACTTGTAGCAGCAAAGGAACCGCAGTAAACCACAATAACGTGACAATCTCAAGAGTCCTGCATAACAAGAATGTGACTGACTTTAAGGACATCCATGGACTGTCGATTCACAATCAAAATTTTACAAATTTTCCAACAAATTTGCACACATTTTTTCCAAACTTGATGGCTATTCAGATTATAAATTGTGGATTAAGGAACTTGACATTTGATGATGTGAAGCACTATCCAAATTTAAAGTCACTGTGGCTGCCACTGAATCACATTGAGTCACTGGAAAGTGAAATTTTCAGTCAAAATCTCAAACTGGAAAAGCTGACTTTTTATGGCAATAACTTGAAGCTGATTGACTCGAATGTTTTGCAGCCATTGAAATTGCTGAAATTTGCAAGTTTTCAGAAGAATTCATGTATTGATATGGTTGCGAAAGATGATGAGGAGATGGATGTATTGAGGGGTAGAATCGCTTGGTTTTGTGCAGGAAAATAAAGGAACTTTGAAGTGTATTTTTTGAAATTTTTATTAGATAAATTTGAGTATAAAATTGAAAAAATTGACAATTGTAATTACTTTAATTATCCTGAACAGCACAAGTCGGATGATTGATCCAAAATGTCGGATAAAAGGGTCATGATGGTTTGGTGCTGGATTTCAATCGAATCTCAAATCCGGATGCAAATTGAATCTAGCAGAAAATCAGAGTGAAGTCGACTTGGGAACCGGATTTTGGATTGATCGACCGATTTGTGCTATTTGGGTATATATGAAGGTAGTAACAGAAGCAAGGGTGTGAAAATAAGGAGACCGATCATTTACAACAACATGCCCCTAGGCAGGAGGTTGCGTTACGTGATAAGTGAACGGTTCCTAATCAAAGTATTCAAAAATCATCAAATTTGATCCAAAAATTATCAAAAATGACTAAAAATGATTAAAAATTGCCAAAAATTGAACAAAATTGATCAAAGTCTATCAAAATATGACTAATCAGTTGCACACCCTTAAACTAATTTCAAATTAATTTCATAATTCCCCAAAAATCTTCATTTACTCCCTTGTAGATGTGAACGATCCCATTCTGTCATCACTGCACCGCCCTGAGCTGTCTTAACTCTCTTGTTTTGACTCTGCTGACTACTTTGATATCTTGTTTGCTTTTTACGTTCATACTGACTCTGTTCCGATCTATAACCTTGTGAATATTGATAGTCTGTTCTCGAAAGTTGTGAACGACGATCTAGATAGACTGAAGATGAAGGATCAGCATCTTCTGAATTTTCGGCATTCGGGTTTTGAGTTCTTTGTTGATTTATTTGAGGTTGTTGACCGTAGTTTTGTGGATCTTGAGTTTGAGGATTATCAATTGGAGTATATTGTGTATATTTCACATTTTTTTGAGGCTTTGTGGTTTGTGATCCTTTAATTTGAGGTCTTTGAGTCTGTGAGCTTTTACCTCGTGGTTTGGGTGTCTGGTGGTCATTGATAAGTGGATTTTTGGTGTTCGGGTCGTTAATTTGAGGATTTTGAGTTAATGGACCATTAATATCAGGATTTGAAGACTGAGGATCATGACTTCGTGAATCTTGAATCTGAGGATCACGATTATGTGGATTTTGAGCCTGAAACTTACGGTTGTGTGGATCTTGAATCTGAGAATCACGATTGTGTGGCTCTTGAGGCAGTTGATCATTAATTCCAAGTTTTTGAGTTTGTCTATCATCTGAATGGGTCTGTTGAGGCTGCAAGACATTAGATTGATGCTTTGTAGTTTCAGGATCAAGTATTTGGGGCTTTGTTGCATGTTCATTATGGATTTGAGGCTTTTGAGTAACAGAGACTATTTTGTGGCTTTATGGGTTGTGAACCTTCAATTTTTGGATCTTTGGGTTGTGGACCTTCAATAACCGTACCATTGCCCTTAGTACCAGCAATTGTCTGATCTTGATTCCTTGTATCAACAACTGGATCTTTTGTAATATCAACAATTGGCTTCTGAGTTGGTGTAGGGTAAAGCTGTCGATAATTCTCATAGCAAACGGCCATCAATTCAGTAAAATTGCGCTTCCTCAAGATTCTGTCATTAAAGCAGACATTTCCAGTCAAATCAAAATCCTCACAAGCTGCAAACTTCTCATCAACAGCTTCAACTAAATTAGACACCAAGCCGAGCTTCTTCATTGTGTCGACATTCTCAAATGCTTTAGCTCGAATGACTCGAATCTGATTGTTATTAAGCCACAGCCACTGAAGGCTCCTCAAAGGTGAAAAGACCAAGTCAGGCAAATCATCAATTTCATTAAATTCTAAATCCAAAATTCTCAATTTTTCCAATCCTTTGAAGCTGCTTTGATGCAAGTTCCGGATGGCATTGTTATGGATGTACATCTTTTCGAGTTTATTTAGGTTCACAAAGGTTTTCTGCGGTAAGTTTCGAATTTGATTGTGCTGAAGATTTAATAAAGTCAAGTCGTGCATGTTTTGGAACCAAGCTGGATTCAAGTGTTTAATTTGATTCTTCTCAAGCTTCAATTCCTGCAGACTGATCAATGACTTGAATGTTTTTGGTGGAAATGTCAAAATTTTATTTTCAGACAAGTCCAAAAAAGTCAAAAATGCTTGATTTGGCAGTAAATTTTCAGGCAATGTCACTAAATTATTCTTTTCAAGCTTTAAAGATGTCAATTTCGTATTTTTGCTGATCAAATTTTCAGGAATTTTATCCAATTGATTTTTCCATAAAGACACTTCCCTCAGCTGCTCACAGTCAATGAACGAATCTTCCTTAACTACCTGAATATTGGCACTTCCAAGTTTAATTCGCTCAAGATTTTTGAATGTTTCACACAATGGAAAACTGATGTTGCTTAGAATTAGGTTTGATTTGATTTTATAGAAGACTTCTGTTACATTGTCGTTGTTGAAGCCATCGAGGTGCTGTTCATTTGATGTTTTGACTATTTCACAGCTGTAGCCTGGTGAGCCGACGACGTCGAAGGCGAATTTGCATTTTTGGGAGATGGCAGGTGATGTTAGGCAGATTAGGATGATGAAAATGATTGGTAAGTGCTGGTGGTTTGAATACATTGTTGAGTTCTGAAATGATGAAGACAATTTGTATTGAATGGGCAATATGTGTATGTATTAAGGATTGTAGGAATGATTGTAGACGAATGGCTGCTGTTGAAAGCTCAAATATCCTAAATTGACACAGAAATAGGCCAAAAATAGTCATCACAGGGCTTTTCCGTATTGCGGATAAACGTAATTGTACCTTACCGACATTAGCCTTATGACCTTATGACCCATATGGACATATTGAGAGTCATAAGCAGGCAAACAGCTACTAATTGGTTTACAAGAGTCATAAGTCACGTATTACATGCTGTCATATCCCAAATGGACAAAAAACCGTTTGAATTAGTCATGAATTAGACATTAACTAATTATAGCGAGTTTATGTCCACTGGGCTGTCAGACTTGAGTTTCTATAGTCTAATTGAGTCATGTAATACTTTTTTGCAACCTTAATACTCTCCGTACGTCCACAAAACATATCTTATTGTCCAATGACCTAATTTACATTTATTAATTCATAATAACAGTCAAAATTCAACACAATTTAGCTGTGCTTTAAAGCAATCTACACTCAAATACGATTTTACCTCCAAACAGGCATTTCACTAAAGTCAAATGTGATAACCTTTCGGGAAATCCCCAAAAAACTTATTAATACGTGAATATTATTCAATGGTAAAATTAATGAATATTTACCGGAAATTTGGATTTTTGGATACCAAACTGATGTTGAGGATTTAAAGCTGTAAAAGCCTTTTTTAGTTATTTTTGTGAATTTTGTAGATTTTGGAAGTGATTTTTAAATTCTTAAATATTGACACAATCACAGTCTGGAGCATAAAAGAACACTGATTGAGATTATTTTTATTCAAATTTATTAAGCACAAAGAGAGGAGAAATGCAGCTTAAAATTGAGGAATTTGAATCTTTAAAGGAATTTGGTTATTTCTAGTTGAATTTTAAGGAAGCCTCAAATTATCCAAAATGTGCAAAAGTTCCATCCAATCCACATTTATGATATAAAACAATTTTTATAAAATATTACAAAAAATCCTCCAAAAATAACGGTCAAAAAATATTCAAATATGTTTCTCACCCAATCCAACCTGAAGTTGCCTCCTTGTTTACTTTTGTACTTTCCAAAGTGTAAACAAGAATCAAAATAGAGCATAAATACGCTTTTTTTAAGTCCTTTTAAAAATTCACTTACAAGACAAGGGAAAAAATTCACTTGTGACCTTTCAGAAAACGCACGACAATGAATTCCTCGAATCGATTGTGTCGGATTTGTCTGATGCCAGAGGATACGGTGACTTTTCAGAGAATTTTGGATTCAACCAAAAGATTTGCATTGGATTTGTTTTATGTCACACAGATTAAGGTGAGATGTTGGGAATGGGTAGGTGGGGGATGGGGAGGTAGGGATGGAGTTGTGGATGATATTGGATGTTGTGGATTAATTGAAATGTTTTGAATGTTATGAGGATAATTTTGAGCTCTGGATTTGTGAAATTTGTGATAAAAAGACGAATTTGATGTGAAAATTTGAAAATTTTCAACGGTTTTTTGGACGATTTTGGAAGAATTTGCAACAATTTTGGAAATTTTGCACAAAATAGTGGCCTAATTTGGTGACATATTATCCAATTTGCGAGATTTTTGAATATTTAATGCAAATTTCATCAAAATACTTCAAAATTCAACAAAATTCTTGAAAAATTCATCGAAATTCGTCAATTTTTCATCAAAAATCTCAAATTTTTACCAAAAATCCACAAAATTCATTCAAAAATTCTCAAATTCCTATCAAAATCCACCCCAAAATCCCAAAAATCACCATAACTAACCAAATTTCCCCAAAAATTTCCAGGTCCTCGAGATCGACAAGACAGTTCCAGCCCTCATCTGTCCCCGTTGCACAATTGACCTCACATCCGCAGCCAGATTCAAGAAAATTTCCCTCGTCGCCGACGCATATTTCCACAAACTCCTTCAACCACATGAAGATCACTTCCTCAATCATGAATCCAACGACACCAAAGAACCCGAACAAATTGAAGAAATTCAACAAGTTGAAAATGTCGAGTCAAAAGACGAGGAAGTGGAAATTGAAGTTCTTGAAGAATATTTAGATGACATAATTGAATATGATGAATATGAGGAAGTTCCAGAGTCATTAAAAGATGAAAATACAACAGAAAATTACATTCTGATTCCATTAGAGTCAGATGATCCACAAGAGAAGCCAAAAGAGTCAGTCGATGTCAAAAAGAGGACAGTAACTGGAAGTAAGAACATCCACGAGTGCTTTTGTGGTGCTAAATTTGTGTCTGCACATCGACTGAGTAATCACATTAAAGTAAGACATACAGAGATTCCGGAGGAGGATAAGCTGACGTGCTTGACGTGTGGGAAGAAGTTTAAGATCCAAGAGTATCTGGAGCTGCACATTAGGTAGGCACCATGGTCAATTTTAGCTAAATTTTCAATTTTTAATCCAATTTTCCACTTCCAGGAACCAACACACCGACAATCCAATGAAGCATCGCCAAAAAGTTCCCTGTTCAATTTGCGGCAAAGTCCTCAAGTCCATCGTAGCCCTCAAAAATCACGAAGATAAGCACATCGCTGATTCCTTACCAGAAAGTGAAACTAAGAAATTTTCCTGTGACTTGTGCGGCATGAAGTTCCGCCTGAAATGTTATGTCTTTAATCACATGAATAATGTCCATCTGAGGAATAAGTATCCATGTGAATTTTGCGGTAAAGGATTCTATAAGAAGTACGAGAAGATGGAGCATGTGGTGAGAATGCATACAAATGACAGGCCAATAGCTTGTGAATTTGAGGGATGTGGAAAGACATTTGCAAGGCAGAAGAATTATAATATCCATAAGGTGAGTAGGTTGGAGTGTTGGAAGGGGATATGGCTGATTTGAGGATCCAACCAGGACATATATCCACAAATCTTACAAAAATACTTATTTTGACCTATTTTTTCAGAGAATCCATACAAATGAGCGGCCGTTCAGCTGTGAATATTGTGAAAAGACATTCATACACTTTATAGACAAGAAGCGACACGTAATGACTCATGTAAGTCACCAAACCTTATTTACCTTATTATCTAACATAAAATTTAACATAAATCATCCTTTACAGACTGGAGAGCGTCCATATCCATGTAAAACATGTCCAAAAGCATTCATGAGAAGAGCGGAACTCGAAGTTCATAGTCGATCACATTTTGGATACTAATGTTATGTCTTTATAGCTAGAAATAAAATTATTTAATTAAAAAAAAAGTATTTTCAATCTCAGTCAACTTTGAAAAGTTGCAGCAGTCGTTCAATAACTTTTATTATCAATTTTTTTCATTATTGTTCCTTCACAAAATCCATTTTATAATTTAATTGAATATCATTTGATCAATTCAGTAGGTCAGATAGTATTGAAGACTATTCACGTTTTAGTCAGAGTTGGCAGAACTTTGGGAATCCAAACACCAAAAATACTCAAAATTGTCCCTTTTGAACATTGGATTCCTACCAATTTTGACTTTGTCTGATCGGATTTGAATCCATTCTAGAGACAAGTCAACCTGTTGCCTGATCTTGGATCGATTAATCAACTTGTCCCGAACAGACAAAGATCATGCTCTGAATATGCTCACAAAATTATATTGACTGAATATGCTTTTGAAGACGCTCATTCAGGTGAGTATGCTCATTGTCTGTTAGGATATGCTACTCGGGTTCGCGTCTTATTGCTAATATGACTACAAAGTGGTGCCTTAGTGAACATGCTGTGCTATTTAGGTGAGTTTTCATAGCATTTAATGTCGAAATGTTCAAGTTATTCATGTCAAAGCCTTCAAAGGCCAAAGCTTTCTATCTAGTCATTGCAATTTCAGGTTTAGCTCATTTATCCGCTCAATTTTTTTCAGTATTTTTGAATCATTTTTATTTAAAATATTTCAATTTTGAATTTTAAAATTAATAATTGATATAATTTTAAATGACATTTTTTTGGAAATTTGAGATTCAGGAGCGTATTTAGGGGAGTTATGGGATTCACCACCCCCACCCCATACCTTCCTGATCAATCTCCGCCCCTGATCACTCAGCATTTAGATCTCAAAACTACTCATTTTTAATGATTATTCACATAATTTCAAGCTTTTAACTTAATTTAATTTTTGATTCTCTTTATTGTCTATGATTAGAACTTTATATTGACCAGTCTAGGTACATCAAATTTTTTGAATAAAATATTTATTCCATAGGATTATTTGTCATAATTTAACTAAGAATTTAAGTCCAAAATTAAGTCAAAAATTTCAAAATCATTTTTTGGCCGATTGTCCAAAAAGTACAAAATTTATAAGGAGTCATTCACATGTGATTGACCCCGTAACCTCATAATTCAAATTTTGTGCTGTTTGGGTAGATTTGATAGTGAAATTTAAAGTTAAATTTAATCAGAATTTCCATTAATTTTATGAAACTTTTCCTGAATTTTAGCAATAATCGTCGCACTGTTATTAATAGCCTTCTTTGCATAGTCCAATGGTGTCAATCCCATCATGTCATGTCGATACTCAACTTCCTCCTTCAACAAATAATCAACAACATTCACATGACCATGCAATGCGGCCAAATGAAGTGCTGTACGTCCTGAATTATCTTGCAATGACAAATCAACTCCAGCAAGTCTATATGATTCCAGCCTTTTAACCAATCCTCTCGCAGCAGCACCAGCAAGCGAATCACCGAGACTTCTTGTTGATCCAAAAATGTGTGCGCCACATTTGAGCAATAACTTGATAATTTCATGATTATCATGATTGATTGCCTCAATCAATGGACTTCTGTCGTATCTATCACGAATGTGGACGGCGGCACCGTTCAGCAGTAAATGCTTGACTACCTCATCATTACCCTCAGCACATGCAACATGAAGTGCTGTTCTTAAATCATAATTGACGGCTGATAAGTTGGCTCCATATGTCCTTAACATGTCAATTTTGTTGATGTCACCAGCAACGACACTTGCATTGACCATGGCTGGGAAGAGGACAGCGCCAAGCTAAAATTGTAAGGAAATGGAATTAAAATTGAGTTTTTGGATTGATATCAAGTCTTATCTCACCTGTTCCAACTCCTTTGGTGTAGATAAATGCAAGGATCTTGCCACTGCATCAACAAGATCAAATTCCTGCAATTCAGGTCCCTTTCCGCTTGTCAACTCTCCTCGTAAGTTGTTCTGCATCATTGTCTTTTTGGTTTCTAATGACCAATCGTCTTTGGATAGAACATATGAAAGCTTCACGAGTGCCGCTTCGGGTGTCATGTCTGGAATGGGATGGAGGGTATGGGAATGATTAGAGATTGTGGTTAATTGCTGATTTAGGGTCATTTTGAGAGGCTTGAGTAAGGTTTCGACGAAAATTTGGTACTAATTTGGTGATTCCGAGTCCAAGACCAAGATTGAGACCCCTACCCTCTGGATACACCCTGCGTAGAACTATATCACCCAATATGCCAACTAATTCAACTCACCATATCCATTAATAACTCCAATATCCAATAAATGACGTCCAGTTTCATACAATTCAACGACTGATCCGGTGATACATTGTGTGCAATTGACAATTATGACTCCACGTTCATTGGCATCTCTTAATACATCAATGAGGTCTTTACGGTTACTTGGGACATTTCCAGCCTGGAAAATAGACAATTATTTAGTTTTGATCCTTTTGATCAGTGTAGCCGTGGTACAAGACACACCATGGCAATATTGGCATGCCATGACCGAATCTGGACACGGTCGAATGGCATTTCCAGCTTCACAATTGAGGATCAACCTCAAAATAACCCAAAACTTCCTCTCAACTTACCCCAAAACTCTGCAACACAACACCCTTCAACTCCTGCAAAAATGCCTTGACTGACTTTGCCAAAATATTCGGAAAAATTCTCAAAATTCCAACATTTTCATCCAATTTTGCATGTACTGTGAATTTAGCGACTGTACATGGTCTGAAGATCAATCTGTAGTCAACTTCAACATTAATTCCCATTTTGGCAATTGGTGCGACATTTGGTGAATCAAAAGCATCTAAAGATGCACTGGACACTTTAATTGTGCGATTACCGCGGAATAGCCGGGAATTGAAGAACACACAAACTTCTGGAATGACGTAATTGCCAGCAATGATTAATGCACTCATAAAGTTGTCTTTTCCATCTGTTCGAGTTTCAAAAATTGGTATTTGTGATCCGGTGATGATGACTGTCTTGCCGAGATTCTCAAGCATGAATGACAATGCTGAGGCTGTGTATGATAAGGTGTCGGTGCCGTGAAGAACGACAAAGCCGTCAAAGAACTCGTAGGATTGCTGAAATAGGCAGAAGTTGATGATTAGACATGGAAATGGTTTAGGAATTGCGGGAACTTACTTTAATATCTTGAGCAATCTTCATCCAGTCGGTAAATGACATATTTGATGAATCCAACAATGGCTCATATTCTGTGACTGTGTAGACAATTCGTCGATGTTCTCCTTGAACCTGGAATAGATAATTTGGGAATTAATAACTTCCGGGTGGAATTAGGGTGGTACTTTTTGATAATTCATTCAGATTTGAGTATTAGATTGAGAATTACTTGAATTTATACTCAAAATCTAGCGTAATATGCCCAAAGACAAACAAACATCCATTCCAACACATTATCTCAACTTCATACATCCATCTATAGAACATAAAAAGTTCTCTGCTGTTGGCAAAATGCCAGAAACATTCGTGTTCAATTTGTGATTTGAAAACTTATTTTATTTCTCATCATTTTCATGCTTGAACAGCATTAACTACGAAAACAAATTGTCACGAAAAGGTCATCTCTTCAGTTGATGCAATGCTTGTGTCTATTGATTAATCGAATTGGATATTAATGTTGTTATTGTAAAAGGATTGAAGGGTTGTTTTTATGGGACCCGGCATGTGTCTGTTCACGACCAACTTCGGAAATTAAGTTCATCGTCGCAAGGTGGCAACTTGCGGAAGCCGTGTTTTGATGGACATTCTTCTGACCTGCATCCATTTGAGTTACTTCAATTTTTTGCCATTTAAATCAGATTCCTTTATACAAGCCTTCCATTTCTCTTAACAATATTACAAATTCAAATAAACTTACGTGTGGTAGGACTAGTGGTGCCATTGTTGATGCTTTTCCGAAACGTTGAGTCGCATATTCTTCATCGTACATTTGTGGGTGTTTTCTAAACAAAATAGTATTAAAAATTTTATTATTAAAAAAAGCAGTTGAAAAAGTCATGAGTTTTAGGCTTTTAAACTAGATTGTTGATAAGAACAGACAATCCTTTAGGAAGCACAATCAGAGAAAATTATGGAGATGGCAATTGTTTGTGCATATAAATTTGAATATTATCTTCCTCGTTCTTTTATTGCTATGGCTCGTTTTAGTCATTTGTTCTCTACTGTTCTGTGCACAATCTGTAGAGTAACTTAATGAATAGCACAAGCCGACAGTCAAAATAAACAATTTCTTCAATTAACCCTAATTCCCTTGACATTCATTAATTGAAATGTATCGTTATTTTATAAAATTATATTGAGTTTGCATCAGAGGATGGGATCGTATGGAGCAGTAGACTTATGGAAATTTACTAAATTATTAAGAACTGTGAAAGTCCAAATCTCGGCTCAGTCTCAGTCTCAGTCTCAGTCTCAGTCTCAGTCTCAGTCTCAGTCTCAGTCTCAGTCTCAGTCTCAGTCTCAGTCTCAGTCTCAGTCTCAGTCTCAGTCTCAGTCTCAGTCTCAGTCTCAGTCTCAGTCTCAGTCTCAGTCTCAGTCTCAGTCTCAGTCTCAGTCTCAGTCTCAGTCTCAGTCTCAGTCTCAGTCTCAGTCTCAGTCTCAGTCTCAGTCTCAGTCTCAGTCTCAGTCTCAGTCTCAGTCTCAGTCTCAGTCTCAGTCTCAGTCTCAGTCTCAGTCTCAGTCTCAGTCTCAGTCTCAGTCTCAGTCTCAGTCTCAGTCTCAGTCTCAGTCTCAGTCTCAGTCTCAGTCTCAGTCTCAGTCTCGGTCTCAGTCTCAGTCTCAGTCTAAGTCTCAGTCTAAGTTCCAGTCCCAGTCCCAGTCCCCTCGGACATAATGTCAATAATCGATCAACAATCGTCTCTAAATCACAAACTCAATATTATCCCTTTAACTATGCTAATCATGTCACATTATTCATCTATTTAATCGCCATTAACTCAACAATATTGTCAATTCCAAAACAAATACTAAACTATCACATATTTACCTTATCCTTTTAACAAGTTGATTCGCAATCGGTGCTAGTGCTAAAAATAAAATTCAAGAATGTAATAAAAGGTGTCGATAAACATTCACTGGACGTCACAATCTCAAGCAAATATTTTTAAAACATCTGGTATGGCTGATCAGATGTCGACTTCGAGTGTGATAATCAAATTAGCAATCTAACAGCCGTAGACTTTGAATGGTTGTCATATGGATTGCATGTCGATAATTTAGTCATGTCTCTTACCGTTTTTCTCGTTCCTTAGCATTCCAATTGTTCCACCTGTTGGACGAGATAAAGCAGAAAGTGAGGAAATTGTTTCGTGTTTATGGGACATTAAAAATTTGTAATTTTTTAAGGCATGAGGAGCTATGGTGGTCGTTTTTTGGAATATAGCTTTTGGTCAGGTACCCCTGCCTGCTATGACAGGCTCATAGCTTCGGATAAGAGGGGCTTGAAGCATTTACATCGTTGAAGAGGATCACAGCTTAGGTTAAGATGGATACTAAGCTTTTATGCAGTTAAACAGGTTCATTGGCTCGGATATAAAGCTTTTGTATGGCTCAACAGGTTCATTGCTTCATATCAGAGGGGTACAAACCTTTTCTACATTTGAACAGGTCCATAGCTTCAGATAAGAAGAGTACGAATGTTTAACATAGCCAGACCCCTTAATAGCCTCGAATAGTAGGGCTACAAAGCTCCTACATACTAAATTACATCAAATAAATCATCAACTCACCTGTATACAGCACCAGAACCCTTGCCTCAGTCTCATCTGTCAAATTTCCATAACTTGCATTTCTCTTCATGTGTGCCATGCTCGGTTGTGTTCCATTATTACGTTGTGCATCATCTTGTGGTTGTAAAAAGCCTTTTGTGCTTGTCGGACTCATTGGTGTCGGTTCATATAAACTCATAACGGACTCTTGCTTCATAAATATACCACAGTCTTCATCAGATCTATGTGTAAAAGCCATTATTTCAGTTAAATTATTTTCTGTTTATTTATTGTCAATTATATCCCTTGTGCCTTAGCTTGTTAGTTGTACTGGGTTAGATTGAAAATGGAATAAAAAAGAGAAAAAATATTTTTGTTTTTTGGTTGACGTTAGTTAGTATTGTGTTAGGTATGAGTGGGGATGCTTAATAATAAGAATGAGAATCAATATGGGAGGATGCTAAGTAAATGCATGCAAATTAATGCTAATTATAAATGCATGGCAATCTAGACGGTGTCTGCGCTTTGGGATATCAACCTGGCCATGCCTTAACCCTCATGAGTAATGGTCAAACCCTTCCCCAACCCTCTGGATACCCCCTGACATGCTGACTTACAGTTGTCTCTAAATTAACTAAAAAGCAACGAATTGAAGGTCATTGCACACTTCGGATGGATATAATGAGGAAGGTGAATAGGGTTGGGGTTGGGGCTCAATCATTGCACCCCAACCCATCAAACCCCAATCAACAATTGACCAAGTTTCTCCCATAAATTCCTCACTTTACATCACATGCACATCAATTAACTAATTTTAAGTTCAACTCAATTTCCTCAAACATTGTTGCACAAAATTGCCAAGCCAACAACTGCAGTCAAAAGCAATTAGGAACCAGTTCGCAAATTATTTCTTCAGACGTAATTTAAAACTAATTGTGCTCGATAAATTGCAGTTAATTTGGAACAGAAGACGAGTGGAAAGTTTTTTTCGTTGACTAATTAATTAGTAAAGTGTAAATTAGTTGAATGAAGACAGTGACAGTCATCTGAAGGATGATTCATGATGCTGAGTGGATATATTGGATTAATGTGGAGTTAATAACTGGAATTGTGGGTAATTAATGCCATATTTGGTCGATTAATGTCATATTTTATTGATAGTATCGAGAGATATGCCATAAGTTGGTCATGGAACCAGTTATTAACTGGATATTATGTCAAGTTGTCTACTTAGGTGATGTTTTGGTTTAATAAAATTCTATAGATTAGAACAGTCATTGGATATGTTGATTCCATCTAGAATCCCCATTAAAATGCGTCCACAAGTCAGAATCCCAATCGGGACACAATAGTTAATCAAAGTCGATTCCAGAATTACCAGGACTTTGAGAATCCACACTCCAAAGGAGACACTTTCACATATGAGTCACATCAACTTTATTCGAAGACATTGATCACATGATCTTCAAACAATCGGAAAACAGATAATGCCCGAGACTCGCATTGGATGAGCCATAAACACACGAAATTCTAAGAATACGACGAACAGTTAAAACAAAACAAGAATCTTATATTTTTTAAGACGAAATGATTAAATGTCCAAAAAAACCCAATTGATAATAACATGTGCAAATTTTTTCAAGGGCAATAAAAAACCTCCGCATGCAAATGAGTCAATCAAACGTCTTAACGACCTTAAGAATTCTGTGTAATATATTCGATTCATAAGAAAGCAATCGGGCATGTAAAGTAAACATTTATTGTTAATTAAGAACGAAAAGACAGTTTTATGGGCGTGTTTGCTCGTGTGTTGATAAGAAACTACCAAAAAAGCACCTCAGTAGCTTTATCTTATGACAAAATTTTCTGCGAAATCATTATGAATCACATATTTGTAGATATGAATGTAAAGATGCTTAGGAATGGGTTATGGACTAAATTCACGAGGTCATGAAGAAGACTTGATCATACCCGAGGGGAACATGGATAGGATATGGCCATACCGAGCGTAAAAGCATCAGGAACATTGAAAATCTCAATAAGTCGTCAAAATAGGCAAACTACACAGTCCATGGCTCTGTCAGAGAACCTTTTCTTAATATCGTAAATTGGTTAATCGATTAAAAATCCAATTTTAGGCGCACATGACTCTGAATATGTACCAGAGTCTCTGTTAAGGTCACCCAATTTCAGAGACTCGATGCTGGATTTATAATCAATTAACCAACTTATGTTATTCGGGCTTAGATCAATTTAATACTTTAATTCACGTCCAACGTAGAATTCTACTCAAAACATATTCAAGACTATCCAAAATTAGAATATTCTAATTCAATTCTCATCTCTTGACGACAGGTAAATATCGCACCAAAAAGTATATCAAAATACTAACAAGGAAAAGTGAAGTTGGCTGTGATTCTAACCAAATATTACATCCGTACAGTAAATAAACGTAAGTGATATCAAGAACTTCATATCTTCATATTTGGTCTTGAATAATCACTTTTATTTACCCACAAATTATTATTTATTTTACTCGCATATATGCGTAAAATTTGCTCAAAAAACTACTGTCAAGGTTGTTTCATTTACTACTGAATATTAGATTTTGTGCTTTATGGTTTAATATCTTCGGAATCGGAAGTCTTGGTTTAATTGAGTTTTGCATAAAATGTGAAATTGTACAGTCATGAAATCAAGGTAATGGTTTGTTAGAAATGGAGTTATGAGAATGCAAAAATAGAGCAATAGCTGCGATTTTTAAGCATTCTGAAGCTTAATATAGTTTGACAGGTTAAGATTCGGAAACGAAATTACCAGGGTATTCAAAAGGAGGAGTTGGGGAACCACGAGGGTATACAATTATCTGTATGATCTTCCTGGTGGAGTGTTGCATTTACGAATAATTAGATGCATTTAAGGGTACATTAGGCATTATGGTGTGTCAGGTCTTGTGACTCGTCTCAGGTCTTATAACTCATATCTTTAAATAGGCTAAAAGTGATTCAAATCTCACTATAAACTGTAGATCTAGAGTATGTAATGCGGTAAATTCTATTTGACATCAAGTATCAAACCTAATGCGACCAATCAGATCATCTCAATTTATTAATACATTTGTGATGATTCACACTATTTTATGCTTTTATATTCAATATAATACAGTCACATAGAACTGCAAATCATTAATTAAAACTATTTAAACTTGATCATTGTCAAAATCAGCAAGTTTTAAGCATATAAATAAGATTACACTTGAATTTCGTCATCGGAAATGAAAAGAATTCTTCTTTCTCATCACCCATTAGTGTCGCGTCGGAATTTGGCATATTCAATGAAGACCACATGATGTGTGCACATTTATCTTGTAAATTGAATGAAGATTTGTGTGATTTTTTAAGATTCATGACTTGGATTGAATAGGAAAAGTCTGTTGATCGATCCAAATTAGGGTACTAGACTGAAGTGACTCTAGCGTGGTGTCGGATTCGATTTAGTTAGGTTCAACCCTGCCTAGTGCTGGATTTTTGATGAATTAATCGATTTCTGCTGTTCGGGCAGCAGCAACGATAAGATATGTTATACAATTCTAATGACAAATAGGATATATGTTATAACATGTTGCTTGAATTGAACTAAAATGATCTCATTACAGTTACTCATGAATTTCGGCGGAACTGATTAAAATATTAAATTATTCTGAATAACATAAATAAATTGAAATTGTTATATTTAATAAACATGATATCAGCTAAATTAATGTCAACTTTTCAGAAATCAAGATTAATTTTGTTATAATTCAATGATTTCAGTTCCAATAAATTGTTATATCCAAATTCTTAGTCACATTCCAATTCTAATTACAAATTGGCGATTAATCATAAATTAATAATAATTACATCAATAAAAAGTAAAGTTATAAAGACATAAATTGCCATGAGACCTTCAAAGACATCAAGTGCACGTCTTAATGATAAGATAGTAACTAAATTGTCAAATAACGTTATTATTAGTGTTTTATGATGCCTCCCAAGTTGCAAAAGATATCTTTACTTTATTGGGGTGTAGATTAGTGATTATCACTTAGTGGGGGTAGTCAGGGGGTTGTTTATATATTGAGGGTCACTGGAAGGAATGAATTGATTAAGATTGAGAGTTTTAAGGGACATGAATGCTTCATTTTCAATTCATATGGAAGTTACATGAAGATTTGAGCTTATACGAACTTCATATGGATGCTATTGCCTATATTGCGTCGTGTCGGAAGTTGCTGCTATGGACAAAGGAGCTGGAGGTTGCACTATAGAATCAAAAGCTCAAAGAGAAGCTTAAAACTGAAAAAGTTGGCAATTATTTATTGAAATTGTCATATTTTAATGGAATTTGTCCAAAACTGCAATGAATTACGAAGATCTGCAGCCTTAGGAGACATAGCCGAAAACTGCAGATCCAGTTTAGACCAGTGCATGTAAAATTAAGGAATTATGGATCAGCTCATGTCCAAACCCAATTTATTACACCTAAACCCACCCAAGATATCCAAAAACTCAATATGAACTGAATACTTCCCCACCAAACAACGCATCTAGATACAGGTGAAAGTACACTATTGTTCCTCTTATCGCCCAAATATTTTAAATCCCCATAAATATTTAAGACCAATTCATTTTATTTCTGGAACATTCCCAAACTCAATTTACGGTACAAACACAACACAACACAAAACTGGTGACGAATCGACTTGTTATTTTAAAATTTGGTTAACCAGCAGGCACAAGAAGAAGAAAAAATGTGTATTTTTGTTGCTGATAGTCAAGGGAATGGAACTGATTAAAATTGGCAAAAATGAATGAAATTTAGGGAAAATTCGGAAATTACGTAGAGGAAATTTTGGGGGGTTTTAGACCCCCCCCCCCTTAGGGGGGCTTAGGAGAACTAAAGAGGTTCCTAAGCGTTACCGTAACTTCCAAACATTCCCTGATAGCTTAATTCCCACAAAATTATAATCAAAATATTTATTTTACCTTCTCATTCTCTGCCTTAATATTTCTAAATAATTGTCAAAAACTTCCTTTTTCTTCTCATTTTTTGGCACTTCCGTGAAAATTCGTCCGCAATGATCCAACATGATTTATATTTTTGGAAGAGTTTAGATTATTTTGAAGGACTTGGGTGTGTTTTATTGAAAATGTTATTGAAGGTTTATGGAAGATTAGGCACAAAATAATTTGATAAGAAACTTTACTGGTTTTGAGGAGATTTTTTTGATGTTTGTAAATTTTGCAATTATTTTTTGGAATTTGATTTGTTTTGAAGTTGAATTTAGTTTTAATTTGTTTTTTTAAAATTTTATTGAAATTGATATTTGATTTGTTTGGAGTTTTTTTATGATTTTAGTTTTTTTGAGTTTTAAGATTTTAGAATTTTTGAACTTTTTAATTTTTTGAGTTTTTAAATTTTTAAATTTTTTGAATATAAATTTAAGAATTTTTGATATTTTTATATTTTCAAACACTTTTTAATTTTTATAAGTTTTTTTGAAAGTTTTCAAAATTTAAAATTTTTTTAGTGTTTCACTTTCTTAAACGTTTGAAATTTTGAATTTCTAAACTTTTTACAGAATTTTAGAAACTTTTAAGTTTTTAATTTGTTTTTGTTTTGAATTTTAAATTCTCTTTTAATTTTTAAATATTTTAAATTTTTAATGTTTCTTAATTTTTAAAATAATTTCAAATTTTAGTTAACTTTTTTAAGAAAATTTCTCTTTTTTCAAAATTTTAATTTTCAAAATTCAATTGAGATTGTCAATTTCTTTTCAATATTTCACAAATATATCCTCAAATTACTTCAAAATTTCATCACAATTCAACTAATTCCTCACAAATAATTTCACAATTTTCTACCAAATTTCCACTAAATTCAATAAATCCTTCAACTAATCCTCACAAAAGTCTTCCTTAATCTCACAACAAATGTCAATAAATCACAATTAAATTAATTATTCAAAAATCACAGCCTTTTTATGCAGCACAAAAAAAAATAAACAAAAACAAACTTAAATTTGAAGTTTAAAAACACAACTGAATCTCGTCAGTCTCGTCAATCTCCACACAATAACTGCTTTATAAACTTTTAAAAATTGAGAGAAAAATTGAGAAAATTGAGAGTAAAAAAAATTGTAAACAGAGCAAAAATTTCAGAAGCTTCACAACGACCTTCAAGAACAGAAAAAGAAGTAAAACAAAGTCAAAATTACGTCACGACTAAGACACTTGACTTGATTCGTGTGTGGCGCATAAAATGACACAAATTAAGCACAAAATGGACTTGAACAATTTTTATCAATTTTCTGGTTCCTCTCTCATTTTTCGGTGCTAAATTTAGAACGAAAATGAACGACTTTATCGGATGCATTTAATGTGGAATTTTTGTACATTTTACTGTGCCTGCCTGCGTTGCTTCTTGGCTTTAATGTATTTTTAACATAATGTGAGTTAATTTTGGTGCGGTCGTTAAGAGTGTGTGCGTGGAGACCTTCTAGATGGTTCGAATGCATGCTTTGGACTGCATTTTTGAGTAAGTTAAGGTACAGAAGGTATTTCTGTTTGGATGAGTGATGGACAACCTGTAAGCTGTCAAAAATAGTTTGAAATTTCATGAATCGCATACCGTGATTGGAATCGGTCGAGGCTTACTATCAAAGGAGCCGTGAAAAATAGTAGACTGTCCACGGCTGCTCTAGACAAGCCCGAATAGCACAAGTTCGTTAATCGATCAATTCTTCGACCCCAGGGTACCCTTAACATCAGAATGCTGTCATTTCTGGATCAAAGTAACTAAACAAGTTAACTAGGGCCAACAACAGAATCAGGAGGAAGGCCTTTTGTAGGAATTTAGGCTCCAATTGGGAACATGCCTTCTAGTAATTTTGTAAGTACGCAATTTGAACCACATGAACCCCATTGCTAACCCCCAAATTGCACAAATCCGACTAAATCATTCAAAATCTGACCTTAGGTTGACGTAGTTTTGACTTGGTGTCAAATTTGGAGAGTTTAGTGCCAGCCAAAGTCATGCCGGTTTAGGACGGTATTTTGGATCGATTAACCGGCTTGTTCTATTCCTATCCCAGTCACAATTCCATTAAAATCCAAATAATCATATTGACACTAGTTCAACCTATTTGTTTAGATTGCCATGCATGCATAACCTTCATAGCTTTATATTATCAAACATTAAATTAATATTAAAATAAATTTTTAATAAGATTGCAATTTTAATCTTAAATCTAACTCGTGTTACTCACTTGACTCAGCTGTGTTTTGATGATGCTCTGATTCGATGACTTTAGTTCCTTTATTTATTGAGTGGATTTTTTGCTTAGTTACAGGTCGTTGTATTATTTATTTATTGTTGGTAAAAATGTGCAAATTTAGCTTATTATTGATCTGGAATTTATTAAATGTTTGTAATTAATTGGAATTTTATTGGAATTGACTTTCACTTTTGGAATCTTTTTAAAGTTGGAAAATTGTTTGGATTTTATTTTAAATTTGAAACTTTAAAGTGAAATTTTAAACATAAAAATTTGATTTTAAAAATTGGAAAAAAGTTTTAAAATATTTAAAAATTTAAAATTTTTTTAAAAAATCAGAAAAAAATTTAAAATATTAAAAAAATGTTCGAACAAATTTAAAAAAGTTTAAGAAAATTGAAAAAAATTTAAAAAAAAATTTTTAAAACTTAAAAAAAAGTTTAAAAATTTTTAAAATAATTAAAATTTAAAAAAAAATTAACCGATAAAAATAAACACTGCAAAATTGATAAAAACCATTCGATGTCTTAAAATACCGAAAATAGTCACGTAATAAACTTCCACAAAAACATAAAAAAAGAAGATAAACAATAAAAAAAAATTCATGTAAACTTGAAATTTAACTTTAAATTCTTCAAATTTTCCATCAATTTTCACATCAAATCCTCAAATTTCATCAATAAATCAAAATTTTACTTTTATTTTCCAAATTTTTTCATTTTTTTAACCAAAAAATCAAATTTTTCACCTTAAAAATTCACAAAATAAACTTTTTTTTTACGTTAGCAAAAAATTTTCTCGTCTTTTCCCTCAAATTTCTCACGAAAGACTGACACGGATAAAAAATTCTCATTTTCTCAACGTTCAATGAACTTTTTGAGAATGCCTTGTTGTTGTTGTAATGAGCTTTTTCTCTCTGAGCTTCTCTCTGTGTATTTTGTTCATTAACATGTGACTTATCAGCCGGTAAATAATTTTGCAGTTCAGGTTTGGACGCAAATTTTTTCAATTTTTTCAATTTTTTCAATTTTTTCAATTTTTTCAATTTTTTCAATTTTTTCAATTTTTTCAATTTTTTCAATTTTTTCAATTTTTTCAATTTTTTCAATTTTTTCAATTTTTTCAATTTTTTCAATTTTTTCAATTTTTTCAATTTTTTCAATTTTTTCAATTTTTTCAATTTTTTCAATTTTTTCAATTTTTTCAATTTTTTCAATTTTTTCAATTTTTTCAATTTTTTCAATTTTTCAATTTTTTCAATTTTTTCAATTTTTTCAATTTTTTCAATTTTTTCAATTTTTTCAATTTTTTCAATTTTTTCAATTTTTTCAATTTTTTCAATTTTTTCAATTTTTTCAATTTTTTCAATTTTTTCAATTTTTTCAATTTTTTCAATTTTTTCAATTTTTTCAATTTTTTCAATTTTTTCAATTTTTTCAATTTTTTCAATTTTTTCAATTTTTTCAATTTTTTCAATTTTTTCAATTTTTTCAATTTTTTCAATTTTTTCAATTTTTTCAATTTTTTCAATTTTTTCAATTTTTTCAATTTTTTCAATTTTTTCAATTTTTTCAATTTTTTCAATTTTTTCAATTTTTTCAATTTTTTCAATTTTTTCAATTTTTTCAATTTTTTCAATTTTTTCAATTTTTTCAATTTTTTCAATTTTTTCAATTTTTTCAATTTTTTCAATTTTTTCAATTTTTTCAATTTTTTCAATTTTTTCAATTTTTTCAATTTTTTCAATTTTTTCAATTTTTTCAATTTTTTCAATTTTTTCAATTTTTTCAATTTTTTCAATTTTTTCAATTTTTTCAATTTTTTCAATTTTTTCAATTTTTTCAATTTTTTCAATTTTTTCAATTTTTTTAATTTTTCAATTTTTTCAATTTTTTCAATTTTTCCTTCATTTCTTATCTTAAACCAGCTATACCCCCTGAAATGAAGCAATAAACTGGTCAGAGATAAAGCTATAATTAATTAAGGCTCTTGACAAATTTCACATCAGTTTTTAATTAGAAGTTCGTCAATAAAGACCAAAAGTGCAATAAAAATGAAGACTTTAGCCACAATTTTAGTATTTTCAGCAATTTGTGGACTATTCCTGGAAGCTAAAAGAGTTCCATTTGTCATCAATACTTGGGGATTTACAAATGCGACCTTAAAAGCCTGGGATGTCATCAACAGACAAAGCAAGTCAGCAGTAAGTCCAATAAACCCAAATCCTTGCAAATTACCAATTTCCCCAATATAATTTCCAGATCACAGCAGTTGTCGAAGGCTGCACAGTCTGTGAAATAGAACAATGTGACACGTCCGTCGGGTACGGCGGTTCCCCAAACGAGGAAGGTGAAACAACCCTCGATGCAATGATTATGGACGGTAAAACAATGAAAGTCGGTGCTGTCGGTGGACTTCGACACATCAAATCAGCCATGTCTGTTGCATGGCATGTCCTGCACTACACAAAGCACACGTTACTAGTTGGTGATCAAGCCACAGAATTTGCAACCAAAATGGGCTTTGAAAAAGAAAGTTTGACGACTGACTTTAGTGAAAAGGTCACGACTGACTGGAAAGAAAAGAACTGCCAGCCAAATTACTGGATGAATGTCATGCAGAACACAGAATCCTGTGGACCATACGACAAATTAGAGCCAATTGAGGGTCAACAGATAAAAGTGGAAATGATGGACTTAGGTGACCATAATCATGACACAATTGGTATGATAGCGATTGATAAGAAGGGAGACATTGCAGCCGGGACATCAACTAATGGACTGACTTATAAGATTCCGGGTAGAGTTGGGGATAGTCCGATTCCAGTTGAGTATTTTTGGGTTTTTAATAGTGCTGGGCAACCTTTGTGCCACGGCACACTCGTGTGAATTGCCATGAACCATACACCGTGTGTGGTTTCGGTCAAGACTAACCATAAAGACGTGTTGCGACCCGCGACACACAGGTTCCCCATCACTGACTCATCCATCTCCAATTCCAGGGTTCCGGTGCATATGCAGACAATAAGGTCGGCGGAGCAGCAGCCACTGGCGACGGTGACATAATGATGAGATTTTCACCAACATTTTTGGCAGTAGAGCTTCTTCGTAATGGTCAAACACCCCAACAGGCAGCTGACAGAGTCATCAACCGCATTGCTCAATACTATCCCAATAACAGTGCAGCCATTGTCGTGACTGACATGGATGGAAATTATGGAGCTGCATGTCAAATTTTCTCTTCATTTCCAATATCAATTTACTATCCGGAACTGGACGAAGTTAAGGTTGAAGTAACAAGATGTAGACGAGCGGATGAGGAGGTTCCAACAATTCCTGGTGCAGGAAGTCGAGTTATTGTTGATAAAGTTTTGTTAATTTGCTTGATTTTTGTGATTTTTAATAAAATTTGAAAATGATTTGAATTTTTTGATGGCATGAGGATGGTGGTGGGTGGATGGTGAATGGGATGGTTGGATGAGGATGGTTGGATGAGGATGGTTGGATGAGGATGGTTGGATGAGGATGGTTGGATGAGGATGGTTGGATGAGGATGGTTGGATGAGGATGGTTGGATGAGGATGGTTGGATGAGGATGGTTGGATGAGGATGGTTGGATGAGGATGGTTGGGTGAGGATGGTTGGGTGAGGGTGGTTGGGTGAGGATGGTTGGGTGAGGATGGTTGGGTGAGGATGGCTGGATGAGGATGGTTGGATGAGGATGGTTGGATGAGGATGGTTGGATGAGGATGGTTGAATGAGGATGGTTGGATGGGATGGTTGGATGAGGATGGTTGGATGAGGATGGTTGGATGAGGATGGTTGGATGAGGATGGTTGGATGAGGATGGTTGGATGAGGATGGTTGGATGAGGATGGTTGGATGAGGATGATTGGATGAGGATGGTTGGATGAGGATAGTCAACCTTTCCAGTTACCCAATAAGTCAATATTCCAAAAATCCCTCAAATCAGCATTACAAAATACTAAAAGAACCTTCGAGTAATGAAGGAAAAGGTGTAAATTTCAATAACGGAATTAATATGCAGCACCTATTACACATTGTTGACAATAGTTGCATTAATAATTAATTTAAAATTTGTTAATAATTATAATTTTTTTATTGTTTTGACTCAGTAATATTTACAATTTCGAGCCCTCTAGACGTGAACTTAACAGCTGGTCATGAAATTTTCAAACGAACCAATTCACAAATTTTATTATCACGATCAGTGGGTTGAGAAGCACTTAATTGAGGACTGTCCACTCAATGACTTACCAACAATACCAAATTTCTATGCAAATCAAGAAATTTTCATAACTGGTGGAACTGGATTTATTGGAAAAGCGTTGATTGAGAAGCTATTGAGGTCATGTCCGGACATTAAAGCCATTTACCTTCTAATTAGACCTAAAAAAGGCAAAACTGCTGCTGATCGTCTCAAGTCTACTTGCGATTCAGTAATTTTTGACCTTTTAAAGCGAAAAAATCCAAATTTTATGGATAAATTGATTGCTGTGGCTGGAGATGTGGCTGAGCTGGATCTTGGGATGTCAGATGACGACAAGCAGCGACTTAAAAATGTTTCAATTGTTTTTCACTCAGCAGCCAGCGTTCGATTCGATGATCCAATTAAGGATGCAGTTTTCATGAACACGCGCGGAACTCACGAAGTTTTGAAGCTTTGTGAGACTTTTAATGACATTAAGTCAGTCATTCACATTTCAACAGCTTATTGTAACTGTTATTTATCAACAATTGAGGAACAAATATATCCAGGTCTTGCGGATTGGAGAAAAGTGATTGAAATTTGTGAAAAAATGGGCGATAATGAAAATTTGAACATTTTAAGTCCACATATGACAAGCTTTATGCCAAATACTTACACATTTACCAAGCAGCTAGCTGAATGTGTCGTTGAGGACTACAAAGATAAACTCCCGATTGCCATTGTAAGACCGTCAGTTATAGTTAATGCTGTGGATGAGCCAATGGGTGGATATGTATGTAATTTGACAATTTTAATTGTCTAAACCTGACTTATGAAGGCATTGCCAATAAAATATGAAATTATGTAACATAAAAATTAACAAAAATATTCAACAGATTGACAATCTAAATGGAGCCATTGGACTATGCCTTGGAATATCAACTGGAGTTATCAAAACATTGTACTGTAATCCAGATCATGTTATGGATATGGTGTCGATTGACATTGTTGTAAAAGCTAATATTATTGCTGCATGGAGACGAGCTTTTGAGGAGCCTGGGTGAGTTGGTGATGGGGATGGGTTTGGGTCCTGTCCATACCCTTTCCTTTACCAGAACCTAATAATTGAACGGCTCTTAATTATCCAAATGAAGCTTCAGACCATGAAGCATTTAGGGAGTTCTGGGTCAGGTAGGCGCTCCGTGATCCCTAAAGCTACATCCTACTGCTCATAGTCTGCTCTAATACTGCCTCATGAACATCAATTCCTCATCTAACATCCAATTACTAATTCCATCTAATTCCACAGATCCCTTCGCGTCTACAACGCAGCATTCGCCGCAAAGCAAAACTTGTCGCTTCAGAAAATGTGTGATCTAGTAACAACTGGAGGCTGCGAGGAATTTCCGATGGGACCAAAGATGCTTTTCTTGCCAAGCTTTGATTTTAGTCTGTGGAAATCAAAAATTCTCATTAAATGTTTCCTGTTTCAGCTGTTGCCTGCAATGTTTTTGGACTTTTTGATATCGTTTAGTGGAAAGAAGTTGAGGTGAGTATTTGGAGGGCGGGTGGAGTGATTGGGGGTTGTGGTTTGGTATGCCCTGACTACACATGTCTTTACCTTGCGCTACCCTTGCTCATATTTCTTTCTTCCTTGGCTCCTACGCTTGACCAAACCCCTAACTTTCCCTTTATCCTTGTCCCTACCCTAGTCCTTGTCCTTGTCCGTACCGTTGTCCCTACCCTTGTACCTATCCTTGTCCCTACCCTTGTCCCAACCCTTGTTCCTATCTTAAATTTTACTCGAGAGCGACCTACTCATCCTATGCAGTCTACTCATCCTAATTACCAATAAATCTAATTTCAGTGTGATGAAGATCCAACGAAAAGCTTATGAAGCATCAAAAGCAATCAAATATTTCATAACACACGATTGGACATTTGAGGGTGCAAATTTTGACAGTCTTAGTTCCATTCTTAAAAGTGATGACGTCAGAGCATTTGATATTCGAAAATATGAGAATTATTCGACAGTTTTGATATCGAGGGGCACAGTTTATGGCATGAGACGGTATTTACTGAATTTGAAGGATGAAGACTTGGAAAAGGACAGAAGGAGGTTGAAAATTATGAAAATGATCAGTTTTGTGCTTAAGTCTGTAATTTTAATTGGATTGATCTATTTGATATTGTGTAGATTTAAGGATAATATTGTAGATTTTTTGGATCATATTTGAAAATTTTTAGGGCAATATTCTGATTAGCACAAGTCGGTTAATCGAACTAAAATCCGGAATCAGGTCGGTGTGTCTCTGGTGTGGTGCTGGATTCGATATAAGACCTAAATCATGTAAGAGCCACATCAATCGTGACTCTGACGTGATACTGGATCTAAATCAAATCCCGGACCAAATTAGAGCCACTTCAACCTGGGTTTGGATGTTTGATCGATTAACTGACTTGTGCTACTCGGGTATCAAATGAAATATTGTGAAAAAATGTACAAAAAATCATAAAACTCCGAAAATAAAGTAAATATTTGACGACCTTGATCATGAAAGATATACTGACTCAATATGAGATGTATAAGCGTTCAATGCTGAGCCAAGGGTGTGAAACTGATCAAAATTGACCAAAAATCATCAAGGTCTGATTTATCAGCTTCACAACCTTGTCGTAGATCCATCAATTAGTCTCAAATTATCATATTAAGTTAATTGGGTCAAATTTAGGTCAAACTTTCTTGGTGCCGCCCAATCTTGGTGAAAGCCACAAGTGATGTCGCACACAACATGCAGTTTATGACTTCTTAACGTGTCGCGGCACTTAGTTCCAACAACACTGCATTAACTGATAACAAAACTTCTGTCAAGATCACAAATTATTTTCGCATACAGCAAAAAAAAATCGACGACAATTCGCGATAATTGAGGAAATATTGATAAGATTAGGATGTTCAGTCACTAAACTTAACCCAACAATTCCAATCAGTCAGTCTTAAACTACAATTCATCCAATAAACAGGAAGTATAATGCTAAAAATTTCAACAATTTTGTGCCTATTCATGCACATTTGGGTATCAAATTCAGTTACATGTCCACCATTCAATCCCAACATTGAAGTCTTACTTCCACACGAATACATGTGCATTTGGTATTATCGATGTGAAAAAAATGGTCCAGTATTAATGGAATGTTGGCCACCAGGCACTCATTTTAGTCCAAATACAAACAGATGTGAGTGGGAAGCTGTTGCAAATTGTACATTGAGTGGATTTCCACCAACGAGGACTACAACGGCTAGAACGACAGTTCCTGTTACAAAAACTGCGCCTCCTACAACGACTACTAAGATTCCGACAGTTCCTGTTACAACAACTACGATGGCTACCACGACAACTCCTGTGCCGACCACAACGACACCTGCGCCGACCACAACGACACCTGCGCCGACCACAACAACTACTGTGCTGACTACAACGACTTCAGTTCCAACTACATCGACCACTGTGCCGACTACAACGACTTCAACCACTTTAGCACCAACAACACCTTCAATATTCACTGTTCCAACTGTGGACACTAAAACGACAACTACAACTCCTGGCTTCACAGTTCCAACTGTTCCTGTAGCTACCACAACAACAACGAGATACACAACCACAACAACCAGCACAACGACCAGCACAACCACCAGTACAACCACTTCAACAACCACACAGCCACCACCATCATGTCCTGAAGTTGATGATCCAAATGTCTTGATATTTTTACCAAATCCAGTGGATTGCAGTTCATACTTTTTGTGTTTCAATGGTGAGAAGCTTCCGAGAAGTTGTGCAGATGGATTCTATTGGGATGTGAATAATAATTGGTGTAATGTGAAGAGTGAAGTGAGCTGTTGAGTAGGAGGTTGCAGATTGATTAGATGATGTAGTGTTAAGGAATAATGTGTGGAACTGGGTGTGATTAGTCGACCCTTTGGATAGTAATGTAGCTGGAAGGCACATGACGTAGATAAGGATGATTATCCGGTCATAAGCCAGAATGACTCAAGACTTAAGATAGATTTGATAAAATCAGGCTTCAAGAAGCTTTATTCTGGAATGAAGCTGGATTTCATCGAACGTGACATGAATCGAGAGTCAACTCCACCTGGTGCTGTATTTTCAGCCTTTTTCTACGCTGTGTGCTTTCCGAGAAACTTGATATATCTCCAGAAATGACAAGTTTATAGCTACACTTCAGGTTGACTAATCTCAAGCCTGTTGCACTCGAGAGTATCGTTTCTTAGATAGAATACATACAATGCAAGATACAGTATAAGATTATTAATTAATTAAGATGATAATAAGGGGTCATTCACTTATTACGTACGAATTGTCCATCTCTTTCTAACTTGGTCATAAACAACACATTGCAACATTACATTTCATGACAACATTTCAATAGCTAATATGATAACTAAAATGAATAAACTTTCATTCAATTCTAAAGCATCTTCCATCTCTTTCTAACTTCCTTCAACACAACAACACATTGCGCACACATACTACATTTCATGACAACATTTCAACTGCATGATGTGTTTATGACATACCTCATTGTTGCTCTACATCTTCTTGTTGCTTTAAACAGCCAATCGTGTGAGATTTTTGTTCTGTTGCATTATTTTCATGTCTATAGTGCGCAGTAAAAGGGGAAATGTTGGTTTTTGAATGATCGTGATGAGATTTGATTGGAAAAGGGTTGGATTTGTGTTTATATTGGTTTTTGGCTTTAGATTGAGTTTAGGAAGTGAAGAGTCTGAAAGTTCCCTAATTGATGATTCTAGGGCTGATTTTTCTGGTGATGGTATGATATAGTACGGCATGGTATGACACGGTATAGGTATACATGCTGGTATGGTACAATAGTACACCTAGTATAGCTGTACTGTACTAATATTGTACCTATATCAAACAATCACCGAGAAATTGACCCTTTGTACATTAAATTAGATTTATAACCCACGATTGAGACGTTGAGGTTCGATTCCGGCTTAGGACTCTATAATCTACATGGCACACCTTGCTGATAAGTCAAGACCGAAGCCGCACACAGGATATGATTCATGGCAAGCTAATGTATCGCGACTTTAATGAAATAATGTCAATTAAATGTCAAAACTGAGAATTTCTACAAGCTTTGTGATTCAACCTGCAATAAAGTCAAATGGATAGCATTTTATAGCAACCAATCCTCCAAGTCAGAGCATATCCAACTCCACACAGCTTATACAGCACTTCCATACCCAAAACTCGCGCTTAAAATAATTGTCAGTTAAAAATAAAATTTGCCTAAAATTCAATGAACCATAAAAAAAAAAGTTCAAATTTACATCCATGTCTGATCATATTCAACCCTCGTCCATTCCATACCTTTTAAAGGCCATTTCAATTAAAAATTCCAGAAAAAAAATCTTACAAAACATTCATCTTGTTTGTGCCTTTTTATTCCTTATTTTGTAACGTACATTCCATTAACATGGGACATAATAATAATGCAGACAATCAACTTGCATGAAAACATAAAAATAGCAAAAAAAAATAGAACCTTCTACGTTTGATTGGACAGAAGGGAGACAGGATCATAAAAATTCGGCATAAGGACAATAATCATCGGTCATCATCGGGCTCCTTGAGTTTTAATTTAATTCCTTAAGGAAAAATTTATAGAAATTGAAAGGAACCAAAAAAATAAGAGGAATTAAAAATTAGGAATGAAAGTGAAAAAGGATGAAAGGGAATGAGGATGTTGAGTTGTGAGGTGGATGTGATGAGTCGCGCATTTTTTTTGGATATTGATGTCTTCAAAATAGTAAATTTGAGGTTCAGGTGCCTTCACAATTGAATTTTCAGGTTCAGGTGCCTTCACACTAGAGTCTTGATGTTCAGGTGCCTTCACATTAGAGTTTTTGAGGTTCAGGTGCCTTTACATTAAAGATTTGAGGATAAGGTGCCTTCAAACTTGAGTTTTTGAGGTTCAGGTGCCTTCAAATTAGAGTTTTTGAGGTTCAGGTGTCTTCACATTAGAGCTTTAAGGATAAGGTGCCTTCACACTAGTAAATTTGGGGTTTAGGTGCCTTCACATTAGAGTTTTGAGATTCAGGTGTCTTCAAATTTGAGATTTTAAATTCAGGTGCCTTCACACTAGAGTTTTTGAGGTTCAGGTGCCTTCACATTAGAATTTTTGAAGTTCAGGTGCCTTCACATTAGAGCTTTGAGGTTAAGGAACCTTCACATTAGGAAATTTGAGGTTCAGGTGCCTTTAAACTAGAGTTATTGAGATTCAGGCGCCTTCACACTTGACATTTATGGTTCAATATGTGGTCAAATGGACAAAACTCACCCAAATCTTCCCAAAATTTCACAAAACATGCTGCACAAAAGAAACTGTTAAAAGAAGAATGAATCTAGAAATCGATAATATTGCATCTGCATAAGATTTTTACGTAAAACTTTTATAAATTCTTCGGGGTTACAATAAGAATTACAAAAGAATAGTCCGAAAGGGTCCTTGTCTATTGTTGCAGGCATTTATTGTTCCTTCACGCTGACCAAATTTTTTGAGAATCTATAATCTTGTGCCTGAAATGGATTTTTTTTCTTAAAATTACCGTCTTGCGTCAAATTTTTTTTGGAAAAATTAAACAGCTGGAAGACTTTATGCTGGAACCCCTTGCATAATAAAAATTTAATTTCTTTTATCCCAAAAATGTGTTTTTTAAGGAAAAAAACGTTCATCTTGACTTCCTGAATCTTTATTTAGTCAGGGACTGATTTTCCTTATTATAAAAAATTTTTTGAATTTTTTTGATCGCTCGCGTGCCTTGGCGCGTATCACAGAAGGTATATCCCTTAAAAAAAGACTTTTTTTTTATTCCCTTTTTTATTACTTTTTAAATAGAATTTTAAAATCGATATTTTGGAACTAAATTTTGAGGGACTGTTTTTTAACATTTTTTGAGGGATTAATGTGTGAATGGATAAATATGTTAAAGTGAGGATGACACTTAAGATATTGTCTTGTTGATGACTGTTTTAGTGATCATTTGGAAGTGTTAATTGTTGGAATTTATTGATGCTGTTTGCATTTGAATTAGTGTTTTTGAGGCTCAGATGCCTTCACACTAGCAATTTTGAGGTTCAGGTGCCTTCACACTAGAGTTTTTGAGGTTCAGGTGCCTTCACATTTCAATTTTTCAGTTCAGGTGCCTTCACACTAGAAGTTTTAAGTTCAGGTGCCTTCACACTAAAATTTCTGAGGTTCAGGTGCCTTCACACTAGAAGTTTTAAGTTCAGGTGCCTTCACACTAGAAATTTTGAGGTTCAGGTGCCTTCACATTAATAATTTTAAGATTCAGATGCCTTCACACTAGAATTTTGCAGTTCAGGTGCCTCCACACTAAATTTTAAAGTTCAGGTGCCTTCACATTAGAATTTTGTAGGTTCAGGTGCCTTTATATTAGAATTTTGAGGTTCAAGTGCCTTCACATTAGCAATTTTGAGGTTCAGGTGCTTTCACACTATATTTTCAATATTCAGGAGCCTTCACACCAGACCAGTAACATTCAAATCCCTCCAAACTTGCATTTTACATTGAATTGCATCAAAAAATTCCCCAAAAAAGCCATAAATAATTGCTACAAAAACTTCAATGTTATCCATGATTATCTACCCATTTCCAGTAACCCAACAACAGCTTAAGGCTACTAACCAGCAGTTCCAAAATTTAATCTCAATTCCATAAACCACAAATTGAGCAAACATTTTTGCAGACTTTAAAAATAAATAATAAAAAAAAAATTCAATTTTTTTTTGCAACATAAATAAAGCCAGTCTTAAGGATGAGTAGCACATCAAAACATCCAAAAGGAGCACAAAAAATTGAAATCCCAAGAGTAAATAAATGACACACACATGGATGATATTGAGGCATCCAGTGGCATTATGTGACACATCAAATTCATTAGAAATTGTTAAAAACTCTTTATTGCACTGTGAGCAGGGGTGGTCAACCTGTGGGCTGAGCTACACCTTGGAGGTAAGCATCGACCGAAAGGAATGAAGTTCATGTCCTTTCCAACTAAATGTGAGGAGCATATAAGGGTGCCGCGGCACACAGGTTGAGAAACACTGCATTAAGACACAACCTATGTGTCGCGACACATGAAAAGCATATCGTGTGCATTTAAGATTGAGCCTTACAACCAAGATGTGCCACATCACACAGGTTGTCCATCACTGCACTAAGATGATTGGAACTAAGGAAATTCATTTTGACATGAACAAGATGATGCGAACAACAATCAATTTTTTTGTCCCTTTTCTCAACTGCAATCCTTAAAGAAAATGCATCTTTTGTGTCGAAATTCTACGCTGTTCATAATTCACGATCATCCTTTTCATTTATTACTTCTTATGTCCTTTTATGTTGCATCTTTAAGGATGACAAAAAAAAAAGATGAATTTTATGTTACAATATTTTGCAACAATAACAATGGAATTTTGAAATTTTTATTTTCATTTCTTACTGTCACTTGAGATACGAAATTGGAAGAATGGAGTTGAAGGGATTCAGGCACTAGCTTTAGAATTCTTTAATTTATGGTTTTGTAGGCAGTTTTGCAAGTATTTTTTTTTTCAATTTTTTCAATTTTTTCAATTTTTTCAACTTTTTCAATTTTTTCAATTTTTTTAATTTTTTCAATTTTTTCAATTTTTTCAATTTTTTCAATTTTTTCAATTTTTTCAATTTTTTCAATTTTTTCAATTTTTTAAAAATTTTTCAGATTTTTTTAATTTTTGTTAAATTTTTTTTAAATTTTTTAAATTTTTTCAATTTTTTCAATTTTTTAAATTTTTTAAATTTTTTCAATTTTTTCAATTTTTTCAAAATTTTTTCAAAATTTTTTCAATTAATTTTTTCCATTTTTTTTAATTTTTTCAATTTTTTCAATTTTTTCAATTTTTTTTCATAATTTTTTTAAAATAAAATTGAAATTTTTGAATTAAAATCTTCCAAAAACTCAAATAAATAAAATCATAAAAATTATTAAAAAAAAAGGATCTCTTGAGATTATTTTGCAGGTTGCATCAGCAGTCGGAGGATCGAAAAAAAAGGAGAACAAAAGGTTGATATAAAACGGATGTTATGGTAAGATCATGATAAATAGCACGCGATACCTGTTGTGAAGGATCTTCAGGCTGCTTTTATTGCCTTGTTAAATTCAATGTTTAGCGTCACTTCCGCGTTTGTGTGAATGTGAGAAATGAGATTGGATTGGATTGGTTGTGTAATTTATAATTTTGAAATTTATTAATTTCGAGAAATTTAACTTTTTTAATTTTTTTTTTGATTTTTTTAAATTTTTGAAAATTTTTTATTTTTTTATTTCAATTTTTTAATTTTTTTTTAATTTTCAAATTTTTTTTAATTTTTTAAATTTTTTAAATTTTTTTTAATTTTATTTCTTTTTTTTTAATTTTTGAAGTTTTTAAATTTTTTGAAATTTTTAAATTTTTAGAATTTTAAATTTTTTTTTTTTCAAATTTTTTCATTTTTTCAATTTCTTTTTTTTAAATTTATTTTCCAATTTTTTCAAATTAATTTCAAATCTTTCAAAATTTTATATTTATGTCTACAGCAATGTGCAGTCTCTAATCACACCTTATGTCGCTCGTATCCACCTTCGATCATCACACATGATGCAATTTTTATTTCTTCTTTATTTCTCTCCTTTTTTTATCATCTCCTTAAGATCCCTTTATTGCCAAAAATCTACCTGCCAACATGCTCGCATTAACAATAAAAAAATATCAAAATTTATTGATCATTTCCTAGAAAATTTCTCTATTTTTTCTAGTCCGAGGAGCAGCTTTTGCAATTGAGTATCCTTTTCAATTCCCTTTCTAGTCTATTGATCAAGAACTAATCATGATAAACCTTTGATGTTATTGGAACTATCATTAATTTTGTATCCTTTTTTTTTCGTACCTTTGGCTATCTTTTTCTTTTTTTGAAGATATTTTCAATCATATGGCTTGAGATGATTGAATGGAATGGGATGTTGATATGCTGTGAGGTAAGGACGCTGATATTCTTGGATTTAAGGAGGCTTTAGAGCCTTTTTCCTCACAAAAACTGCAAGAAGAGAATGGAATCAGGGGGATGACCCTGAAAATCCTTTCTGGATACGAGCTGTGAGAGGTACAAGACTTGATTGATATCGAAAGGGATAAGACGAAGGAGTTCGGACTAAAAACCTAGGCTGAGAAAATCCACGGTAACGGCGATATTCATGCAAATACCTCTAAATACCGCCTAGTTTCTCAGCCTGGCTTAAACACTCTCTGGATCGTTGCTTTTGAGAGACCTAAGGCAAGACTAGAAGCTTAAGGCAGTGATAGGCATCCTTTTTTGGGCCACGGAGCACCTTAGATGTAAGCTACGACCGATATTATGCATGACATTCGGTTCTTGACACTTTGTTGTTCACTAGCGTGCCACGACAAGCAGATTGCACTCGACTGATTCAATAATTCAGAAACCTAATTATGAATAATTGTTTTCATGACTCTACGTCTATAATAATGTATTATATTCGTACAAAATTAATCATTTTCTAGATGATAACGTCGACAAATAAACAACAATAATCCCGATTAGAACAACGCAGTCGCTAGATCATCACTTTGTCGTGAACACGTAAAAGTGACTTGATGCAGAGAACATAGCTGGGAGAACTTTGGGAATTGGATTCTATTGTAGATCCTCCCAAACTTTACTTACTTCACTGACCGTACAGATCGACTGTGATCCATGACCACCCTCAGATGACGCCGGCTTCCGCCTGCCAATTACCAATACCAAATGCAATCTACCAGCCTTACAAGAGGCTAATGCAGGAGAAGCATGACTTAATAAGTGACCGACTACCATCTCCTACTTAAATATTGGATTACTTTCAAATGACACCATTCGAACTTCAAAATCATTGGAATTCCCCTAAAATTCCTTATCTCCTTCGTGAGATTCTGAGAGTAATTTGTGAAAAGCATCACATTTGCGTCTCAAATATTGTACAATACACAAGTGAAAATAATGATTTTAAAGGTTTTAATATTAATCATGTCGTGCATACTGTCTGGATCAAATAGTGACCATTCAGATGGATATGCAGCATGTAAATACAATTATGTGAAAAGTGCCAATGGCTATTTGTGTAGTTTATTGTCAAACAATGCCGACTCATCGACTGAAATTAGTGGACAGCATTTATCTGGCAGGACAGACGATGACGTGGATATGCTGGTCAGTTTTCACTTGACATTCACAGAATTGACATCAAATTTATGCGATAAATTTCCAAATCTGAAGAGACTTAAAATTATGAGCTCAGATATTGCCAAAGTCTATCCAAATGCGCTTAATAACTGCAAAAATTTGAATGAATTTCATTTAATTAGCAGTAAAATTACGGAACTTCCAGTCGACTTGTTCTCTGAAAATCCAGAATTAACAAGAATTGAAATTAACAACAACAACAATTTAACAACCCTGCCTGAAAACATATTCGAAAGCCTTTATGAAGTCAGGCTGTTATGGCTTTACAGAAATCAGCTCGACTTTCTGCCTGAAAATATCTTCAAATCCCTCCACAATTTGGAAAAATTACAGCTCAGCTCCAATAAGTTAAGTGTCTTAAATCCATCATGGTTTGAGGATCTTTATGGTCTGCATGACCTCAGCTTAAGGCACAATGGAATCACTGATCTACCAAAAAATGCCTTTGCAAATTTAATTAATCTTGAAAGTATTTGGCTTAGTGGAAATAACCTGACAACAATTCATTCAGACTCATTTGGAGCTATGACCAAGTTTACTGACCTGTACCTTAGAGAGAATCAGATTGAGTCAATTGACAGTAAAATCATTGATGACAACAACTTGATGGTTATTGATATGACGGGTAATGTCTGCAGTCAAATTATTGTTGATGATATGAGTAAGGATGAAGTGATGAAGGAGCTAAGCAACTGTACGAGCAACTATCATCCACGATAAATGATGGAGATTCTGTTGATTTATAATTTTGATGCTTTTATAGTAAGATGTGGATGTGGACTTGAGTGGAGAACATCCAACTCAGTAGATTATTGTCAAATTTGTAAAGAATTCAATTTTTAAAAATAAACAATTTTTTTTGTGAGAAATCATAAGAATCTTGACTTACTTGAGCATCAGATCAATTATGAACCATGACTCCCATACACATTACCCTATCCCCAATCCCTTCTCTTTACAGATTTCCCTGTAAATGGCATCCCATAGAAATTGCTCTTTTGTTTCTCGCGGCACACCTAAGATGTGAACCTCGATCGAACCAGCACACGTCATATGGTTCATGGTATATTCAATCATTTTTGTCGGCACATAGGTTGTCCACAACTGCCTTTAGTCATCTCTATGGTTGACTATCGCTTGAGTATCTCCTGATCTCTACTATCTTCAATATTTACTTGCTTAATTCCTTGGCTGGGTCGACGAGGGCTCATTGGCGCACGCAGGGAATATCTGAAGACATCTCTATCCTTCGAAAACTTCTGAGTTCGGGATGTCTTCAATGCTCCTTCCAATCCACATCCAATACCATCTATATCGACAGCTTCTTCTCGAATATCACGAATAATATTGCATTTCAGTACATCGTAGCTCCTTAATGATTATAAGATGCTTATCTGACTAATAGATGATTAAACACCCAATTCCTTTGCTGATACAAGAACGGAAGCCATGTGAAGCCGATTTAGCTCCAGATCAGTACTTGATGTATGATGAAAACCAAGTCTGACACGAAGTCAGAGTCATGTTGGTCTGGGGCGCTTCGATCGATTAACTGTCTTGTTATAAGGGTCTCGGGTATAGCATCGATTGCTCGTATCACTCAAAAGGGTTCGGAGACTGGCTTCTTAGATTTAGAGGGTCTAAAGGGTCTAGAGGGCTTAAGGGCCTCCTACTAAGGGAACGTTCGGAAATTCCGTAATGATCTTTGTACGACGAGGTTAAGTTCCAATCTTTAAGAATCCAAAATTTTGATACACCAATTCAAGTCCGATCATTCTGATTCTCATTAGCTTATTTAGAATAATAACAAAACTTTGAACAATGTTGCTATCAAAATACCAGGCACTCATGTGCACAGCAAGTCTTATTTTTACTTTACTCAATTTTTTATAGGAATGACTTAAATAGCCGAGAATGATGACGTCACTTTTGTTTTTTTTTTTTTTTTTGGGACTCTTTTCGCATTTGGATTAGGTTTACTCTGATATTGATAAGAATATTTTTTTATTGTTCATTTAAATTCTCTTTTTTTGGATTTTTTATTATAAAAATATTATAAAAAAGTGCTGAATTTATTCTATTTTGTGATTTGAATAAGATTAGATGTGAAATTGTTGTGTATTGTAAGTGAATAAATAGCTATTTTTTGTTGTATTATTGAAAAAATCAGATTTGACGTCAGTTCTGTATTACATTCAAATTAATACAGACATTGCAATCAAACTGAAATTGAATTATTATCTCAAAAATTGAAAGAATCTTGTAAGTCTTAGGGACAGTTCTGTAATTATATAACTCAAAATATCGATTTTTTGAACATCCAACCACCTCTAATCCTCCCTAAAAGCCGTCTTCCCAAGAGAAGTCTCAAGAGTCGATTCCTTATTATGTAACGCTCTTAAAGTGGAGTGAAAAGATAGAAGAAGCGGAGCAAATAGTCAAAAACTCGATTTTAAGCATTCCGCAACAAGTGAATGGCCGTCATAGTGAACGCAAGTCCTAAGACGTAAGATTTCCACTACCCAGGACTACCTAAGACTACCTTGGACTTCCCAGGACTACTTAAGACTACCCAAGACTATTTGAGACTACCCAAGACTATCTGAAACGGAATTGTTGTTGGATATGGAAAAAGTGAAAATTTATCAAAAGAATTTGAAAATATTGCAAGATATGTAGGAACTCCAATACATTATACTGAACATTGCTTGCTCAGTAATGGAATTATCCGGGATATGTCAAGTAATCGTACATTTTGTGGCGGTTATGCGAATGGAACTGGAGTGTGTCGAAGTGATAGTGGAAATGGATTAATTGTCAAAAATAATGGAATTTATTACCTAAGAGGAATTGTGTCGGGATCCATTTGGGATGATAAATATGAATGTGATGTCAACAATTATGCAATTTTTACGGATCTTACTAAGTTTTACAATTGGATAACAACTGGAAATTTGGATATTGAGCCATCAATAGAACAGAAAATTCAACGATTGTTTTGCAAGATTATGGCATTGGCTACGGAACCGAGTCATCATGACTTACTCAATAAATTGATGGCAAATCTTCCAAAAATTGAGAATTGAGAGCAGTTGACGTGTGTTTTTGCAGAATTTTTGAGAATTATGAGCTATTGCTCTTTAGACAAGATGAGTAAATTCTCAATTTAATGTTATTAAAATCACCGGCATCAATTTGCAATTTATTCAGTTCTCATTCTTATTTTAATTGTGTTCAATCTCTGTGAATTTGAATTAATTGTGATTTAATCTATAAATAAAAACTGAAACCTTGACTTGTGAACTGTCTAAGTGACATTATTAATTTAATACTGTACTTTATGTTTTATTAAGTGACAACGATAATCTGCAGGCTCAGTAAGTACATTCATGTTTTTGGGATGGAAACTGGTATATTGGGTAGAAATCCAATGCGAGTATATTCACTCCGTACCATAAAAGGTGTCGCGTATAGGAATAGCTTTAATTTGGTATTCATCAGAGATTAGACAGTCCAAAAGTACAGTACTGTACTTACTGTATTTATATGAACTTTAGTAACTACGGTTAAAGCGGTGGAATGACATCAGTGCCCTAAATGGAAGAGCATTGACCTTATGTCTTAAATCCTGGGATTAATCCTAGGTCATGTCAATCCTAGTTTCGAAGCACAGTTCGTGTGTTGGCTACAGTTTTGAGGTCGTTGGCGCATATTGTGTCCATTGCTAGATATACAGGAATAAACTAGTATCAGGATGACTATCTTTACGAAATCTTGCGCACACGAATTGTAACTGGATATATTGCAGTGTACATTAGGTCTTATGACGGACTCGTGTCTTTGTAATGTCCAGAGCATGCAATTGGTTTGGATCCTACTATAAACTGTAGTTCTAAGGAGTCTGGTACAACAGATTGTTAATCGCAGTGCCTCTAGCTAAGAGGAATCTAATGTCCAGACTCCAGTGGAGGTGCCTCCAAAAAAGAGAAATCCGGACTTTACGAAGTCTGTCAACTATGCAGTCCAGCTCATATGGCTGAGCCTTTTAAGCATTATGTAGATACAGGAAGTACAGTCCTGTACATTGGAATGTCTTTTCCTGTAAGAGTAATGCGCAACAAATAGAAATGACTCGACATGTCTTGGCTGCAAAACAGTTTAGTAATTTGGTGCTTTTGTTAAATTTTCAGATTTAAAGCCATTAAAAATGCAGAGAAACTGCAAACTAGCATTTCTTGTGCTTGTTTTAATGAACATTGTTATTACTAAGAGTGTTGTCGCCGATGGGATTGAATGCGAGTTCACTGAGAATGGTTGCAAAATTTATAACGACGATGAAATTCAGCGATATTGTTGCAAAGTAGTGGATAAATTTATAAAACAAAATGGAATATTTGGAGAACATCTTGCTGGAAAAACTGACAATGACGTTGTTTTTGTAGATTTCCTTTATTTATAAATGTCAAAAAAATTGAGTCGAATTTATGTGAAAAGTTCCCAAACCTTGAAAATATAAGAATACTGAATACAAGGTTTTCAAATTTTGATGAAAATACATTTGATAAATGCGAGAAATTAAAGTTTATTTATTTCCAAAACAAAAATATACAAAATATCACCAAAAATTTATTCAGCAAAGCATCCGAATTGAATCATTTTTCTTTCGAAGAATGTGGCATTTTGTCACTGCCAGACGATTTGTTTATAAATAAAAAAAAATTAAACTCAATCAGTTTTTATGGAAATGAAATTGTCGATTTACCAGCAAATATTTTTCAAGAGCAGTATAAGCTTAAAACGCTGTACCTAGGAAGAAATAAAATAGAAACTTTAGATCCACTTTTATTTCGAGATTTGATATCATTGTCAATACTTGATCTATCATCTAATCTGATATCTGAACTGCCGAATTCCGTTTTTGATTCCTGTATTAATCTTAAGTATCTGGGCCTGGCCTTCAATAAAATTAAAATCATTAATCCAGAATTGTTCAGATCTTTATGGAAATTAGAGAAATTGTATTTTAGTGGGAACAAAATCGTCACGCTTGAAGCAGAAAATTTCAAATATCTGTCAAGTCTTGAGCACTTAGATTTAAACTATAATAAAATTCAATCCCTAAACTCAAAATGTTTTCATGGTCTTCAAAAATTAAAAATTCTTGGACTTGGATCAAATCAAATTTCGGAATTACCTCAAGGAATATTTGCACCATTAAAAAATTTAGAGGAATTGGGTCTTAATAGTAATGGTCTGAAAATCATTCATTCTGACTCTTTTGGAATTCACAGAAAACTTAAATTATTAGTTATTGGTGAAAATGGCATGATCGCATTCGATGAAGAAATAATCGACAATACAAGAATCTATTATATTGACATGATAGGCAATAACTGCTATGGATCAGAAATTGATGGAGATACGGTTAAAATAAAATCTGAACTGAAACAATGTTTTAACAATTACAAGCCAAGAACAAATCAAGGTAATGAACACAATTTATTATTTCGTCATATCCAGACATTAATTGTGATTTTATCAACAGATATATCATTGCCACAACCTTGCTCAAATGTACAGGAAGCAGAAACGACGTGTGGTAAACAGAAACTGGCTATTGGAACAGTCATTGGTGGTAGTCAAGTCACTAAAGGATCATTTCCTTGGTAATACAGTCACAAAATTGTAATATTTTATTCTTAGTTAAAATAATTATTCATTCCATCTAGGACTGCTGCATTGATAAAAAACAGGAAAGATTTGTTCTGTGGAGCAACCTTGATCACCAAAACTAAGGTCTTAACTGGTATGATAAGGGGTCGTTCACTTATAATTTCAAGATTATCGTTAAAATATTAAAATAAATTTGTTTTGTTTAGGCTGTTACAAAATAGTAGACCGGCCCCTAAATTTACTTATTTTAAAATTTTAAAATTTTATTTCAGCTGCTCATTGTATTGAGAATAAATTGACAAACTCAAAGCTACGTCCTCAAGAAATTCTTGTTCTTGTCGGAGTTCATGACTTGAATATTCCCCATGAAGTCGGCAAAGTTTCATTCGCTGTTAAAAATATCACTGTTCATCCAGATTGGCATCCATTAATTCAATCATATGATGCTGACATTGCAATCTTGGAACTAGATGGTCAAGTCCATTTCACCAATTACATTCAACCGATTTGTTTAGCAGCTCCAGAATCATCAGAATCATCGATAGCATCAGGTCTAGTTGTTGGATTTGGAAAAAGTGAATTCACTGATATCGAAAATATTGCTCGTAAGGTTAACATGCCAATTCACAGCTATCGGAAATGTGTTGAAAGTAGCGATCATGAATCACTGGTAAGTCATCGTACAATTTGCGGTGGATATGCAAATGGAACTGGTGTGTGCAGAGGAGATAGCGGAAGTGGCCTGATTGTCAAAAGTAATGGAATTTATTACCTACTAGGAATTGTGTCATCTTCACTTTATGGTGGTGAATACGAGTGCAATGTTCATGCTTATTCCGTTTTCACTGATGTCACTAAGTTTCATAACTGGATACTTACCGGCAATGTTTATTGACATCCTCATAGCTATCTAAACGTGCTATCCTAAACATGTCTGCACCTTTATTGCTTTTATTGTCTCTAAATTGGAATAAATTTTTTTTATAATTTTAATTTTAACATGAAATAAAAATTTTAATTTTTTGTTTTAAATTTCACATTTCTGGCATTTTTGATCTTATATCCATCCTTACAATCACATCAAAATATACTCTGTAAAGTCTACTGAGCTTGGCAAGTTGTTCTTATTTTACTGCTTACTATAGTAGGACTAAATCCTTCATCTAGGGTTCATCCATTCCTACAGGTCATTGTAATGTGTTCAGCTTAATAGTCTGAAAGCGCATTTACAGTTTCTTTGGTCTTCACATCCTTCCTCATCATCAGTCAACCACATGTCGTGATCCAAATTCGATTTCATATTATTATTTATTGTGATATCTTTTTTTTTTTTGGGTTAAAAAGAAATTTCACAATTTCCTGTATTTTCCTTTTCAATCCTCAGCATTTTGCGTACTTTGAATCAAAATAGGAAATTCGACCTTTTGTGGAATGAAAATAGACAATTTTTTTTTGTGTGTCATATTTGAATTTATGAATTTGACATGAATAAATTTCCAATGTATTTTTATTGAGAGGGTGGTTGTGGATTTCCTTGATAAAATAGAAAATTCATAGACGATGTGGAACTCTTTCAATGTGATTGGTTGAGGATTTTCACGCACTTGTTTCGGTATTATCATTTTGGAATATGTTGTGTATGCTGAATTGTGTAGGATGAGGAATATTAGTGTTAGTTTGTCTTGTTGTTTAAAGCTGATCGTCACTTAAGGCTGAACATTGCTTAAAACTGAACGTCACTTAAGGCTGAGCATTATTTAAAGCTGAACGTTAGTTAAGGCTGAACACCGTTTGAAGCTGAACGTCACTCAAAGCTGAACATCATTCAAATCTGAACGTCATTCAAAGCTGAACATCATTCAAAGCTGAGCGTCACTTAAGACTGAACACCGTTTGAAGCTGAACGTCACTCAAAGCTGAACATCATTCAAATCTGAACGTCATTCAAAGCTGAACATCATTTAAAGCTGACCGTCTCTTTAGACAAATGCGCTTAGTTCAATCCTAGTTCCCAAAATCATTACCAAAACTTTACTTTTTGGGTTATTTATACATATTGAAATTTATATTGTCTAAACAAAGTCATAAAACAAAAGGATACGCATTGTAAGTCTACGTACCATGCGGTGTCGATTGTGAATATTTGATGAGAATTATGATTTGGTTAAGCTGTGAATTGTTAAGGAATTTATGAATGTAAAGGCTTTTTAGGTTATGAAATTTGGAATTTTTAGGTTATGTAAAGAGGTACTTTAGGCTTGATGGGACACTGTGCATGATACTTGTACTTAACATCTCATAATTATCTCAAAAATGTCCAAATTCCAACAAAAACAATGAAAACTGATCTGTGATTGAAAAAGGAACCAAAAATAACAAAATAAGACATAAAAATGTCATTTAAATGCAAAGTCATTAAAATATTTCAACTTGAATCCTTTACAGCTGGTTAAAAAAACTTCCTTAAACATTGATCCTTAAGTATTCTCAAGAGTGAAATTTTGTCGATTCCTTTTTTGGTTCCATTTGTTTTTGTTTTTCAAGCACTTGAATTTGTCATAATTATTTGGCATGAAATGAGACAAGTTGATTGTTGGATGGGATTTTGCTTGTTTTTGAGGGTGACAATGTAAATATTTTTGTAGGTCCTTTTGTGGATTGTTGTGCAGAATTATTGCGAAATTTGTGGATGGCGTGTGAATTTTTTTCAATTTTTTCAATTTTTTCAATTTTTTCAATTTTTTCATTTTTTTCAATTTTTTCAATTTTTTCATTTTTTTAAATTTTTTCAATTTTTTCAATTTTTTAAATTTTTTCAATTTTTTCAATTTTTTCAATTTTTTCAATTTTTTCAATTTTTTCAATTTTTTCAATTTTTTCAATTTTTTCAATTTTTTCAATTTTTTCAATTTTTTCAATTTTTTCAATTTTTTCAATTTTTTCAATTTTTTCAATTTTTTCAATTTTTTCAATTTTTTCAATTTTTTCAATTTTTTCAATTTTTTCAATTTTTTCAATTTTTTCAATTTTTTCAATTTTTTCAATTTTTTCAATTTTTTCAATTTTTTCAATTTTTTCAATTTTTTCAATTTTTTCAATTTTTTCATTTTTTTAAATTTTTTCAATTTTTTAAATTTTTTCAATTTTTTTAATTTTTTCAATTTTTTCAATTTTATGTCTCTAGTCACCAAATAATCTTCAATTTTCACAGATAGCTTCCTCATAATTCCCATAAGACGTCACTAAACACATGTAAGCATGCAATATTATGAACATTATCTCCATCAACTTCCTCAAACTCATCCGTTTTTTAAACATTTTTTAATATTCACAATCTCTTCCTTAATTTCCATTTCGGAAATTACCCAAAAAAAATCTGTGAATGTCCTTCCGACAAGTTCACATGAAATTTGATGACTTGAAAAACATGAAATAAAATTGAGTTAAACTGGTCGTCGTTAACCAACATTTCCTGTTATTTATTTCTTCGTCTTCGTTGATTAGACGTCGTCAAATGCAATTGGAGGTTAGAAGATATATTATGAGAATGTCAAGTTGGAAATTTTTGGACATAAGGCGCATTTTTGAAAAAATTGAAAAAATTAAAAAAAAATGAAAAAATTTGAAAAAATTGAAAAAATTAAAAAAAAATGAAAAAATTTGAAAAATTCAAAAAGTCCCCAAATTGATCACTTTCAATGATCCCACACCCCAGCAATGTCAATTCCTCAATTTAATCCAAGTAAAACAATAAATTCCAAAACCAGCAACAAGAAGCCATATCACTTAAATTCAAATTCTTTTTAATCAGCTTCTTTCAATACACAAAATATATCCATTAATTGAATAAACGGCGATGACCAAAAGAAAATGTTAAGTATAGCTTAGAATATTAGGGTGGCAAGTTGTGTATTAATCAATAGAATTGACTGCATAACAGTCAACCTCCTTTGTCTTAATTCTTCTTAATTTACCCGCAGTCATTTTAATTATATTAGAAAAATTGTGGGAAGATTTTGGTGATTTACTTCGCTGGATATGAGAATCAACTGTGATGCATGGTTCTCTATGGACTGTAGATAGAGATGGGTTGACTCCCCCCACTCTCTTCCGTCCTAAATACCCACTTGGACACTTAACAGTTATGAATCGCAAAAATCCCTAACAAATTCAAATTAGTTCCCAAATTAGGGGGTAAGGAAGGGGTTAGGGCGAGCAAGGAGCATATTAACCAGTGGTGGACAACCTATGTGTCGTGGCACAGCTTAAAGAGAAACTTCGACCAAAGCTGTCAACGTCATCCGGTTCTTGGCAATTCATAACAGTTCATGACACTATTGTGCCACGACACACAGGTTGCCCACCACTGATTTAAGCTGAAATTCCAATATAACACAATTTACTCATGACATATTCTATCTAGAACTGGGATTTTCCCAAAAATGGTATTATATGAATTCAATGGAATTAGAGCGCAATCTTACTTATGTCATGAGAATTCTCTCAGCAGAGATTAAAATGCTCATTTAAATATGAATTAATATTCGCATCAAACTCGACTCATTCAGTTCTTATCTTCAGAATGTGGAAGTTTATTTTATTATTAGCTCTGTGTTCATCAGCACATTGCTGGCAAAATACCAAAAAAATCAATAAATCAAATTCTAAATCATTAAGTACATTTGCTGGTGAAATTTATCAGGTAGATATAGATCTGACTTCCTAGATCCCGGACCTACCTATAGATTAAGTCTCTAAAATCTCTCTCAATTTTTTAAAGAAATCAGTCGAAGGACAATCAGGAAATGTCATCATATCTCCAATATCGATACGTTCCGTTCTTACTATGGCATTATTTGGAGCACCAGGAAGCACAATCACCAGGAAAGAGATGATAAATGGTCTCAAATATAAACACAGTGATAAAAATGAAAAAATTGCTGAGACTTATGAGAAACTTACTAAGAGTACTGGTGAAAATGGTGACGTCAAAATAGGTAGGATCAGGGGTCAAATGGGGTTGTTCCATTCTATTCATCCCCTCCCTTTGCTAGGGTTTTTGTGAGGGAATCCTAACATCAATCTCTAGATCCCTAACAAAAAATTCAAAAGTCCATGTCTGACTGCGACTCTGAGTAAGAGTAGTTGCACGTAGATCAGATGGTGGCTGGGTGTTTGGGTGGCTGGGTGTTTGGATGGCTGGGTAGCTGAGTGTTTGAGTATTTGGGTGGCTGGGTGTACCTTATGATACCAATAAAATTGGGGTTTAACAAAGCTATTCCAAGAGTATATCTTACTATGTATACGTCATAACACTAGGATATAGAGTAAGTGTTATGTCCTCAGATGAGAGGGTGCTTTTCAACCTCCAACCCACACTCCCTTTCGTCCGAACAACCTCTTTTTGTACAAAATTCTTAAATTGTCTAATTACGTCACTAATACATTAATTCCGATTTTTTACTTGTCATCCCCAAACAGCCAACAAAATATACGTCATGAAGAAATACACAATCAAACCAAAATTCCAAGAATTAGTCATGAAAGGCTTCAAATCAAAAGCTGAAAATATTGACTTTAAAAAAAGTGACGAATCAGCTGGAATTATAAATAAATGGATTGAAGGTCAAACAGATAATATGATCAGTAATCTCATCCAACCTGATTTACTCAATAATGAAACAAGGATGATACTTGTCAATACTGTCTATTTCAAGGGAATTTGGGAATATAAATTTGAAGCATTAAACTTTAGGAACAGACCTTACAAGGAGCCATTCTATGTTAGCGAAACCGAGTCAGTTGACATTGAAGTGATGAAATTGAGGGAAAATTTATTTTTTGGTGATTTTAAGGACTTAGATGCAAAAGCATTGAGACTTCCTTATAAGGACTCTGGCATTGAAATGCTCGTGTTGTTGCCGAATAAACGAACAGGTTTGGCTGGTTTGGAGGAAAATTTGACTGAAATAGGTGTTAAAAGATTGTGGAGTAAAATGCAAAAAACTAAGGTTGATGTCCAGATGCCAAAGTTCAAGATCGAGTATCAGGTTGATTTGAAGGCACCACTTGAAGAGGTAAGTTTTAGGTTTGATGGTCAGCAATGATGCTTGGCTTTGAAGGTCAATTGTGACGCTTGGCTTTGAAGGTCAATTGTAACGCTTGGCTGTAAAAGTCCATTTTGTTACTCAGATTTGAAGGTCAGTGTTGACGCTCAGCCATGACGCTCAGCCTTGACGCGTAGCTGTGAAGATCAATATTGACTCTTATTTTAAACAGTCAATTTTGATGTTCATGCTTAACGCTTGGCTTCGAAGGTCACTGTGGACGCTCAACCTTGACACTCAGCCTAAAAAGTTCACAAGTGATGTTCACCCTTATAGCTTAACCCTGACACATTTATACTTAAAAATTTCAATTCCTTCCGAACAGATGGGCATGAAGCGTATGTTCACAGATGATGCTGAATTTGGCAACTTAATAAACAGCACTGAGCGTTTACACATCTCAAAAGTCATCCATAAGTCCATGATTGAAGTCGACGAAACTGGCTCTAAAGCTGCTTCAGCAACAGCCGGTAAGCATGACTTGTTTACTTCCTTTTTTTGAAATTTAATCCATTTCATGTAAATTTTTAGGACTTGTACTTGTTAGTCGAATGGGAGGTGACTCTGAAGAGGAAAAGGAAGAGAACTTCTATGCTAAACATCCATTTTTGTTCTATTTAATTGAGAAGAAAACAACGCAAATTTTATTTTTGGGAAGAGTTGCAAAGTTCTAAAAATAAATTTTAATTGGCATGACTATTTGTAATTAAAGGATTTTATGTAGCTTGATTACTTGCTGTAGATGATCAAATAAAATATTCTAAACTGAAATTATGATTTTAAATATAAATGTGATTTGAGTTCGGGCAGAATTTCGTACTTTTAGATTACAGCTTCATACAAAATAAGCAATCGGAACAGGTATGTGCAATTTTGAAATTGTGAATTTACCATCTTGTCATTCATAATAGTTCTTCTAGTAGGCATAAAACGTGTTCTATTGATTAAGCTGAAAACGGCTCATAATATCCAATTATAGTTCGACAAGAAAAATAATGCCTGTAACAAATGCGCCAGTCTGCAGTTACGGTAAACCCTTTTTGTAAGCAGTAAAATAAGAATAACGCCTAGTTTAGTAATTTTATTATTATCTCAAGCATGAAAGTCACTTAAGTCGGCGACTTAAAATCAGTTGAGCTAATTTATTTTTAACCGATTAAAAATTTTCCAATTTTAGACTTAAGGAAGAAATTATAAAATAAAAGAATTAAAAAAAAAATCAACGGCTTCGATTTTAGTCCAATCCATGATTATTAATGCTAGTATGGCAATCGATCCTAGAAGAACGCAAATATGAGCTTTTTTAGTTCAAATATACAAATGTACAATGCAAGTTAGAAGAGTTTAATTTTATATGAATTGATGTGAAATTTAAAAAAATAATATTTCGTTGAAATTAAAATTATAAAAAAAAATAAATTTCAATTTAAGACAATAAAAGCAATTGCAGGCATGTTTAGGATAACATCCTGCATTTTTGATTTGTATGATCACGTCAAGACCAATCACCGGTAAGTATCCAATTATAAAACTTAGTGACATCAGTAAAAATTGAATAAGCATGAACATTGAATCGTATTCTTTACCAGGTAATGCAGATGACACAATTCCTCGTAGATAAAAATTCCATTGTTTTTGACAATCAGGCCACTTCCGCTGTCACCAATGCACACACCAGTTCCATTTGCATATCCACCGCATATTGTACGATGACTTACAAGTGATTCATGATCCCTACTTTCAGCACAATCTTTATAACTGTGAATTGGCATGTTAACCTTACGAGCAATATTTTCGATATCAGCAAATTCACTTCTTCCAAATCCAACAACTAGACCTAATGTTATCGATGCTGCTGATGATTCTGGAGCTGCCAAACAAATCGGTTGAATGTAATTGGTGAAATGGACTTCACCATCTAGTTCCAAGATTGCAATGTCAGCATCATATGATTGAATTAATGGATGCCAATCTGGATGAACAGTGATATTTTTAACAGCGAATGGAACTCTGCCGACTTCATGGGGAATATTCAAGTCATGAACTCCAACAAGAACAAGAATGTCGCGAGGACGTAGCTTTGTGTCTGTGAATTTCGTTTCGATACAATGAGCAGCTGAAATGAAATTTTAAAGTTTTAGGAATAAGTATTCACTAAATATTATGTATTTCATACCAGTTAAGACTTTAGTTTTGGATATCAAGATTGCTCCACAGAAAAAATCTTTCCTGTTTTTTAGCAATGCAGCAGTCCTAGATTGAATGAACAATTATTTTTTTGGATATTTTTTTTTTGGAAGTCTTACCAAGGAAATGATCCTTTAGTGACTTGACTACCACCAATGACTGTTCCAATTGCCAGTTTCTGTTTACCACACGTCATTTCTGTTGATAAAATCACAATTAATGCCTGGATATGACGAAATAATAAATTATGTTCATTACCTTGATTTGTTCTTGGCTTGTAATTGCTAAAACATTGTTTCAGTTCAGATTTTATTTTAACCGTATCTCCATCAATTTCTGATCCATAGCAGTTATTGCCTATCATGTCAATATAATAGATTCTTGTATTGTCGATTATTTCTTCATCGAATGCGATCATGCCATTTTTACCAATATATAATGATTTAAGTTTTCTATGAATTCCAAAAGAGTCAGCATGAATGATTTTCAGACCATTACTATTAAGACCCAAGTCCTCTAAATTTTTTAATGGTACAAATATTCCTTGAGGTAATTCCGAAATTTGATTTGATCCAAGTCCAAGAATTTTTAATTTTTGAAGACCATGAAAACATTTTGGGTTTAGAGATTGAATGTTATTACGGTTTATATATAAGTGCTCAAGACTTGACAGATATTTGAAGTTTTCTGCTTCAAGCGTGACGATTTTGTTCCCATTAAAACTCAATTTCTGTAATTTCCGTAAAGATCTGAACCATTCTGGATTAATGATTTTAATTTTATTTTCGGACAGATTCAACTCCTTAAGATTAATACAGGAATCAAAAACAGAATCCGGCAGTTCAGATATCAGATTTGCTGAAAGTCCAAGTACTGACAATGAGTATAAATCCCGGAATAAAAGTGGATCTAAAGTTACTATTTTATTTCTTCCTAGGTTCAGCGTTTCAAGCTTGTAATGCTCCCGAAAAATATTTGCTGGTAAATCGACAATTTTATTCACATAGAAACTGATTTTTTTTATTTTTTTTTTATTTGTAAACAAATCTTCTGGCAGTGACAAAATGCCACATTCTTCGATAGAAAAATCGTTCAAATCTGTTGCCTTGCTGAGAAATTTTTTTGTGATATTTTGTATATTGTCGACTTCAATATGAAAAAACTTTAATTTCTCGCATTTATCAAATGTATCATCAATATTTGGAAAACTTCCACCATTTATTCTTATAGTTTCAAGGTTTGGGAACTTCTCACATAAATTCGAATCAATTTTTTTGACTTTTTTCATTTTCATAAATTTTACATAAGCAACATCATTGTCATTTTTTCTAGCAAGATGTGTTCCAAATATTCTATTATCTAGAATTTGCTTATCCACTACAATGCAGCTATATTGAGAAGGTTTACCATTTCTGTAATGAACTTAGTGAAATCGCATTCAAACCCGTCGGCAATAACATTCTTGGTAATAATAAAGTTCATCACATTAAGCACAAAAAATGCTAATTTGTAGTTTCTCTGCATTTTTTATTGGCTTTAAATCTGAAAATGTAAAACAAAAGTAACAAATTACTTAACCGTTTTTCCACCGAGTTATTTCTATAGTAAATATATCCGCATTGTTTTTTTTTACTTAAGTATAATCTACAAGAATTATTGAATACATGAAAGAGATACATTCCAAAAAATTAAAACAACTTATTATTCTCGATAATCTGATCCAAAAACATGTACAAGTGACTTTCAAACCGCTTTTAAAATAATTTTTTGGGAAAGGATAAACCAATTAATTTTTAATAAGTTGTCACTTAATAAAACATAAAGTACAATATTAAGTTAATAATGTCACTTAGACAGTTCACAAGTCAAGGTTTCAATTTTTATTTATAGATTAAATCACAATTAATTCAAATTCACAGAGATTGAACACAATTAAAATAAGAATGAGAACTGAATAAATTGCAAATTGATGCCGGTGATTTTAATAACATTAAATTGAGAATTTACTCATCTTGTCTAAAGAGCAATAGCTCATAATTCTCAAAAATTCTGCAAAAACACACGTCAACTTCCAGTTCTGTTCTCAATTCTCAATTTTTGGAAGATTTGTCGTCAATTTATTGAGTAAGTAATGATGACTCGGTTCCGTAGCCAATGCATCAAACTCGACTCATTCAGTTCTTATCTTTAGAATGTGGAAGTTTATTTTATTATTAGCTCTGTGTTCATCAGCACATTGCTGGCAAAATACCAAAAAAATCAATAAATCAAATTCTAAATCATTAAGTACATTTGCTGGTGAAATTTATCAGGTAGATATAGATCTGACTTCCTAGATCCCGGACCTACCTATAGATTAAGTCACTAAAATGTCTCTCAATTTTTTAAAGAAATCAGTCGAAGGACAATCAGGAAATGTCATCATATCTCCAATATCGATACGTTCCGTTCTTACTATGGCATTATTTGGAGCACCAGGAAGCACAATCACAAGGAAAGAGATGATAAATGGTCTCAAATATAAACACAGTGATAAAAATGATAAAATTGCTGAGACTTATGAAAGACTTACTAAGAGTACTGGTGAAAATGGTGACGTCAAAATAGGTAGGATCAGGGGTCAAATGGGGTTGTTCCATTCTATTCATCCCCTCCCTTTGCTAGGGTTTTTGTGAGGGAATCCTAACATCAATCTCTAGATCCTTGATTGAGTAGCTGAGTGTTTGGGTGGCTCCAACCCACACTCCCTCGCCCTCACAACCTCTTTTTGTACAAAATTCTTAAATTGTCTAATTACGTCACTAATACATTAATTCCGATTTTTTACTTGTCATCCCCAAACAGCCAACAAAATATACGTCATGAAGAAATACACAATCAAACCAAAATTCCAAGAATTAGTCATGAAAGGCTTCAAATCAAAAGCTGAAAACATTGACTTTAAAAAGAGTGACGAATCAGCTGGAATTATAAATAAATGGATTGAAGGTCAAACAGATAATATGATTAGTAATCTCATCCAACCTGATTTACTTAATAATGAAACAAGGATGATACTTGTCAATACTGTCTATTTCAAGGGAATTTGGGAATATAAATTTGAAGCATTAAACTTTAGGAACAGACCTTACAAGGAGCCATTCTATGTTAGCGAAACCGAGTCAGTTGACATTGAAGTGATGAAATTGAGGGAAAATTTATTTTATAATGATTTTAAAGATTTAGATGCAAAAGCATTGAGACTTCCTTATAAGGACTCTGGCATTGAAATGCTCGTGTTGTTGCCGAATAAACGAACAGGTTTGGCTGGTTTGGAAAAAAATTTGACTGAAATAGGTGTTAAAGGATTGTGGAGTAAAATGCAAAAAACTAAGGTTGATGTCCAGATGCCAAAGTTCAAGATCGAGTATCAGGTTGATTTGAAGGCACCACTTGAAAAGGTAAGTTTTAGGTTTCGTGGTCAGCTATGACGCTTGGCTTTGATGGTCAATATTGACGCTTGGCTTTAAAAGTCCATTTTGTTACTTAGATTTGAAGGTCACTGTTCAGCCTTGACGCGTAGCTGAGAAGATCAATATTGACGCTTATTTTAAACAGTCAATTTTGATGTCCATCCTTAACACTTGGCTTCGTAGGTCACTGTTGACGCTCAACCTTAAAGTTCACATGTGATGTTTACCCTTATAGCCTAACCTTGACACATTTATACTTAAAAATTTCAATTCCTTCCGAACAGATGGGCATGAAGCGTATGTTTACATATGATGCTGAATTTGGCAACTTAATAAATAGCACTGAGCGTTTACACATCTCAAAAGTCATCCATAAGTCAATGATTAAAGTGAACGAAATTGGCTCTAAAGCTCCTTCAGCAGCCACAGTTGGTAATCTTGCCTTGCTTTTTTTTTTGAAATTTAATCAACTTTACATCAATTTTTATTGAATTTGTTTAGGAATTGTATTTGTTAGTCGAATGGGAATCGACTCTGAAGAGGATATTGAAGATGATATTGAAGAGTCGAATTTCTATGCTGAACATCCATTTTTGTTCTATTTAATTGAGAAGAAAATAACTCAAATTTTATTTTTGGGAAGAGTTGCAAAGTTCTAAAAATAATTTTAATTGGCATGACTATTTGTAATTAAAGGGTTTTATGTAGCTTGATTACTTGCTGTAGATGATCAAATAAAATATTCTAAACTGAAATTATGATTTTAAAAATATATGTGAATGAGGTTTTTACATTCAATTAAATTTAACGTAAAAGCTAAAATTAAATTTAGTTTGATTGTTTTTACTATAAATTGAGATCAGATTAACTTGACTTGAATGAATTTATTTCAATTTAACTTTATTAAGTTCAGATCAACTTGACTAAAACAAACCTAAGCCATAGATAACAATGACTTGAATAGAATTCACATTAACATAGTAAATGTTCTTATTAAGTTTGCTCATTAAGTTTGACATAATCACAAATAAACTACCGTTTAATAAAACAATTCAAATTAAGATTTGTAAGAGTTTAACTTTAATAATAAGTTGTAAGGTTTCTTTTAATCTTTTTATCTCATCATGCATGTTTCGATTTGTCGTGCTATCGCCAGTAAGTATCCAATCATAAAACTTAGTGACATCAGTGAAAACGGAATAAGCATGAACATTGCACTCGTATTCACCACCACGAAGTGAAGATGACACAATTCCTCGTAGGTAATAAATTCCATTACTTTTGACAATCAGGCCACTTCCGCTATCTCCTCTGCACACACCAGTTCCATTTGCATATCCACCGCATATTGTACGATGACTTACAAGTGATTCATGATCCCTACTTTCAGCACAATCTTTATAACTGTGAATTGGCATGTTAACCTTACGAGCAATATTTTCGAAATCAACGATTTCGCTTCCAAATCCAACAACTAGACCTAATGTTATCGATGCTGCTGATGATTCTGGAGCTGCCAAACAAATCGGTTGAATGTAATTGGTGAAATGGACTTCACCATCTAGTTCCAAGATTGCAATATCAGCATCATATGATTGTATTAATGGATGCCAATCTGGATGAACTGTGATATTTTTAACAGCAAACGAAACTTTGCCGACTTCATGGGGAATATTCAAGTCATGAACTCCGACAAGAACAAGAATTTCTTGAGGACGTAGCTTTGAGTTTGTCAATTTATTCTCAATACAATGAGCAGCTGAAATGAAATTTTAAAGTTTTAGGAATAAGTATTCACTAAATATTATGTATTTCATACCAGTTAAGACTTTAGTTTTGGATATCAAGATTGCTCCACAGAAAAAATCTTTCTCTGTTTTTAAGCAATGCAACAGTCCTAGATGGAATGAATAGTTAATTTATATCACGCGTAAAATGTTTTAATTTTTTAACAACATTACCAAGGAAATGATCCTTTATTGACTTGACTACTACCAATGACTGTCCCAATTGCCAGTTTCTGCTTACCACACGATGTTTCTATGTTTATTAGTGGGATTATGACGAAAAATCCACTTGCACTTGCCCACTTATTGTTTTCTCAATCGATAATTTCCAGATTGGTAATCAAATTCAGAAGATAATGTATCATAATTTGAATTTGGATATAAATAACGATTTTAAATTAAATTACTACGAGCAAGCTTTATTCCATTTATGTAATTAAGTCATCACCAAATTTGAGTTATTTATCATTTCTAAAACCCTCTTGGCAATAAGAGTATTTAGAAGTAGATGAAATAAAAGTGAAAATATTCAAGGCAAACTTATCAGTAGATAAACATACTAGTAAGGAAATTTTCAATGAGGAAATGTTAGTGTACAAACAATAAGTTGAAAGTATCCAGTGGGCAATTGAACCATACTCAAAATTATATACTTTTTTCATAATAATTACCTTGATTTGTTCTTGGCTTGTAATTGCTAAAACATTGTTTCAGTTCAGATTTTATTTTAACCGTATCTCCATCAATTTTTGATCCATAGCAGTTATTGCCTTTCATGTCAATCTTATTGATTCCTGAATTGTCGATTATTATTTCATCAAATTCATCCAAGCCATTTTCACCAATAACTAATAATTCAAGTCTCCTGTGAATTCCAAAAGAGTCAGAATGAATGATTTTCAGACCATTACTATTAAGACCCAATTCCTCTAAATTTTTTAATGGTGCAAATATTCCTTGAGGTAATTCCGAAATTTGATTTGATCCAAGTCCAAGAATTTTTAATTTTTGAAGACCATGAAAACATTTTGGGTTTAGAGATTGAATGTTATTGCGTTTTAAGTACATTTTCAAGACTTGACAGATATTTGAAGTTATCTGCTTGAAGTGTGTTAATTTCGTTATCTATTAAGCTCAATTCCTTTAATTTTCGTAAAGATCTGAACCATTCTGGATTAATGATTTTTATTTCATTTTCGGCTAGGTTCAAGTTCTCTAGATTAATACAGGATTCAAAAAGAGATTCCGGCAATTCTGATATCAGATTAAATGATAGATCAAGTACTGTCAATGAGTATAAATCTCGGAACAAAAGTGGATTTAAAGTTTCTATTTTATTTTTTGCTAGATTCAGCTGTTTAAGCTTGTACTGCTCTTGAAAAATATTTGCTGGTAAATCGACAATTTTATTTCCATAAAAACTGATTATTATTAAATTTTTTTATTAATAAATACAATCTTCTGGCAGTGACAAAATGCCACATTCTTCCATAGAAAAATTTCAAATCTGATGCTTTGCTGAATAAATTTTTTGTGACATTTTGTATGTCATTTCTTAGAAAATAAAAAAACTTTAATTTCTCGCAATTATCCAATGAATCATCATTTATTTTTGAAAGGCTTCCACCAGCTACCCTCATACTTTCAAGATTTGGGAACTTCTTACATAAATTCGACTCAATTATTTCGACATTTCTTAAATCTAGGAAATCAACGAAAACAACGTCATTGTCAGTTTTTCCAGGTAGATGTTTTCCTTTTGTTTTATAAATTTATCCACTATTTCATTTTCTTGAATTTGTGTATCAACTACATTGCAACAATAGCAAGAGGTTCATTGATTCCAGCACCAATCTCAGTGAACTCACATTCAAAACCATCGGCAATAACACTATATAATAATGATAAAGTTCATTACAATTCGTGTGCGCAAATGTTCGTTTTGTAGTCATCCTGATACTAGTTTAAATCCTGTATATCAACAATGGTACGAAATTACTCCCAACTATTTTGTCACTCGAACCAATTGCAAGCTCTTCGAAACTAGGATTGACATGACCTAGGATTAATCCCAGGATTTAGGACATAAGGTCAATGCTCTTGCATTTAGGGCACTGATGTCATTCCACCGCATAACCGTAGTTACTAAAGTTCATATAAATACAGTAAGTACAGTACTGTACTTTTGAAGTGTCTAATCCCTGATGAATACCAAATTAAAGCTATTCCTATATGCGACACCTTTTATGGTACGGCGTGAATATACTCGCATTGATTTCTACCCAATATACCAAAAACATGAATGTACTTACTGAGCCTGCAGGTTATCGTTGTCACTTAATAAAACATAAAGTACAGTATTAAATTAATAATGTCACTTAGACAGTTCACAAGTCAAGGTTTCAGTTTTTATTTATAGATTAAATCACAATTAATTCAAATTCACAGAGATTGAACACAATTAAAATAAGAATGAGAACTGAATAAATTGCAAATTGATGCCGGTGATTTTAATAACATTAAATTGAGAATTTACTCATCTTGTCTAAAGAGCAATAGCTAATAATTCTCAAAAATTCTGCAAAAACTCACATCAACTGCTCTCAATTCTCACTTTTTGTAAGATTTGCCATCAATTTATTGAGTAAGTCATGATGACTCGGTTCCGTAGCCAATACCATAATCTGTTCTTAAAATAGGTATGATCAGGAACGGCATCACTTCCTATGCCTGACTGAAATCCTTTAAAAATTAATCATATCCTAATTTACCATTAACTTCTTTTTGTTTTTTACTTATCTTTTTACATCGAAAATGTCAAAAATTTGTCAAAAAAAAAACTCTTTTTAATCAGCACAAATATGACATTTTTTTTACATTTACCAAATGACATTCTTATTTTTTGCAGGTAGACCAAAACTTTTAAGTCAATAAAAAAAAAGAAGCAAATAAAACTAAGAACTAAATTTAGAGCACAAGAGCTGATTGCTCATGTTTGTCGTATGAACGTTACTTTTTTTATTGCACTCATCTTTCATTCTTCTCCTTTGAATGTTTGCATTTTGCCTTATTATGTCCTTTTTTTTGGGAGATGCCTGGCATGTCGTAAAAAAATTCGAGCACTAAAAAATAATTTCGGGAAAAAAAGTTGATTTTTTAGTTCTTGTTCTTTTGCATCGTCCTTGCTCTGAATTGGTTTTGGAAATTAAAAGTTGGAAAATTCTTCGATTAATGGTGAATAAAGCGCATTTTGAGGGGACAAATAGACAAACTGGTGGGAAAGGGCAAGCTGAAGAGACTGCAAAGAATTGGACAGACGAAGACAGATCGATGACAGACCGAAGACTGACCGAAGATAGACTGAAGACAGGCCGAAGACTGACCGAAGATAGACTGAAGACAGGCCGAAGACAGAGCGAAGACAAACCGAAGACAAACCGAAGACAGACCGAAGATAGACCGAAGACAAACCGAAGACAGACCGAAGATAGACCGAAGACAGACCGAAGACAGACCGAAGAAGGACCGAAGATAGACTGAAGACAGACCGAAGACAGACCGAAGACAGACCGAAGACAGACCGAAGGCAGACCGAAGACAGGCTGAAGACAAACCGAAGATAGACCGAAGACAGACGAAGACAGACAGAAGATGGATCATGACAGACAGACCAAAGAGGGACAATATGTCAATATCTTCAAAATACCCGCTAAAATCTACAAGAATTGCATTCCGTTTTACTGTTTCTATCCAATTTCTTGTGTCTTCTTTTTACCATACCCAAAAAAAGAAGACAGCAATGAAAAAAAAATTGTGTGATCCAATTGTAGTCACAGATAGTTGACTTTTTATGAATATATTGAGCTATTGTTTGTAAAAGAAAAGGATAAAAAAGCAGTTTTTTGTTTTTTTATTATTTTACTGTTCAAGAGAGTCAGTTAGTTGTGTTTTATGTCCTATTTCATGGAATTACGCACCCGAATATGTGAGACGAAAAAGTGACCTGATTGTAAAAAATAATTGGATCATATTTTATTTTGCCTTTTTTAAAACATGCTTTTTTTTTGGTAAAAAAAGAGACCTTCAAGGATGTCTAAAAATTTGCAATCTTTTGTGACTTGGTATGCAAAAAAAAATTATTTTTTTACCTCGGTTTGAGTTTACTTTTTTAACTGATTACTTAATTCTTTTATAATTTTGAGTGTCCTTAACGTAATTTTATGAAATAGTTTAGAATTTGGATATGGATTTATGATTATTGACTTTTCCTTGATTTTGGTGTATCTGCTGTACCATAAATGATTCCACTTTATGAACCGTAACATGTACTCAACTAAATGACAGCAATCAGCAAGCCACTCTGTGTGATATCTCTATGTAGACACTACAAATGACTGGATGTCAGTTAGATTGAACCAGAAGAGCATTCAGACGGATGGGAAGGTGAGTTGTTGTTCCTGGAATGACTCATTGGAATGAATTGTCCAAATTTGACTTGACAATCAACAGAAAATGCATCTTCTGACGTCATTGATTCAATTAATCTTTATTTAAACATTCAATTACATTCAACTACAAAATTATACAATTTTTAAGACAATATTGGACATAATCAAACTAAACATCCTCAAAATTTACATTAGACCCTCAAAAACTCCTTACTGCTCTTCATCTTGTGCCTTCTCATCCTCATAATCAATCGATTCAGCTTCATTCCTCTTATCACTCAACATATCAATAACCTCAGCTGTTTCCTTGCATTGTTGAAGAAAGATGTACCTTAATGATTGTGTCCTTGGCTGCTTATAGTCAACATCAATGCACACATTACCATTTAAGTATAACTCACGAAGTTCATTGTTGAATTCAAAGGAACGTGGAGCAATAAAAGAGATTTTATTGTCGCGAAGATTGATCAATGACAATTTTTTGTTACTTCCAAACATGTCAGCTTCTACAGCCACAAGTTGATTACCACTAAGATTGATTTTCTCCAATGCTAATAATGTTGAAAAGATTTGTGGATGTAAATAGTCAAGTTTATTCTTTGACAAGTCCAAATCCCTCAAATATACAATATCTTGGAATGAATCATAGTCTATCTTAGCCAGCTTTCCATTCGACACATCAAAGCCTTCCAAATGTGTCAAATAGTCCATACTTTCCTTTGTAATATGCTCAACATTATGCTGCAACAATCCATAATAAGTAACACCCGAAAATGTCCCAAACAGTGAATCATCAGCAACTTGACTTGACTGTCCAATAAGCAGACCCTTAATTGGTTCATTTCCGATTCGTTGAACAATTGGGATGTGTTGAGGTAGTGAGACGCCGATGGTGCAGACGAGGAAGTTGAGTCCATCGACTGGCTTCATGTGACGATAGAAAACACATTCGGAGTCATCGTAGGCTCGAGAATTTGCAATTAGGGAGATTGCTAGGAGAAAGAGGAATCTAAAATTGGAAAGAAGGCTTGATTAGTGGGTGATTTAGGGACATGAATTAGATTATGGTGAGGTAAATGAGTGGATATATCCAAAATTGGTAGAGAATTGTGCAGATATTTCTGGTCCCTGGATATTAGAGCTAATTACTGATCCAAGAGTACCTACCAGGCTGCCATACCAAGCATCATTCCCATACCATGTGATCCAAATTAAAGAGACAAATCCTCAATTTAAATACATACAAAAAATTGACTCTCAAAAAAAAAAGTCAGCAATTTGTTTATGTTTTCTTATCAAAAAATTTCTTAATGGCTTTTTGCAAAAAAAGAAGGTCAGTCTATATACTTTAGACAGTCATAAAACCTCAAAGGTTAATAAACCATCTCATTTAGAAGCTGATTAAAGACTAAAATGTCTCATGTGATTATAATTGGTGACTTAAAAACTAATTAGTATTGCAATTAGGACTGGCTGTGGGTGAGTTATAGGAACCAGCTACTCATTATGACTAAGGGTTATGGGTGAGGTAGGGATGAATTGAAATTAATCGGTCTGGATTGTGAATTATGCAATAAATGGCTTAAAACGTTATCATTTATCACTATTAGTGCCCTACTCAACCCAAATATCACAATCGTGACCCTAGCTTGATGCCAGTTCCAGCTCAACACCATCCTAGCATCAACTCAAATTCGTAATCATGCAATGTTAACATTATTTTTTAAATTAATGACTCACATCTTCATTGTTGGTGCTTCTTTATTGGAACACAATTAAATTTTTGGTGTTTGCAGCACACCCGTCAAATTGAGACTGAATATGAGACAAATTATGAGAATTGGTCTACAAGATTATTTTGTTAATAATTGAGAGAAAAATGAGAGTTTTATTAATTAAAAAACAAGGGATAGATGCTGTAGTATAAAGGGAGAAAATTTGGATTATTGCCGTGGATGTTATGATGGATATGCTGTCGATAGAGGTGATAATGCATTTAGCATCGGTAATTGCCTGTTATAGAGCCAGATTCAAGCAAATAAGGATGGCCATGGATCGTAATTCATAATTATGGTCAGCGAAGTAAGTAGGTAAGTATCTTATAGTCACTAGAGACTGCTAGGACAATTTGGATCAGATCCTATTTATTCCAAATCTGCCAAATTGAAAGTGTATCTAGAAATTCATCCAGATGAAGATTTAGATGAGTTTGGGATTTTTGGTATTAAAAAACTCAAAAAGTTGAACTAAATTCCAATATTTCTGCACAATTTTCAAAAACCAGGAGGTGCCCATACCATCACAAATTCATCCATCAAGTTCAGATCACCGAAAATGCTTCTCTGAGCGACAATATCAATCTCAAACAACGAATTAGCTAAACCACATCCAACACTATTAAATTCTTGACTTTATATTCCTCAAATTCTCATTTTTCATCACCAAATCCCGATCACATACCGACTCCCTATCAACAGCAACTCTAATCCATCCACAAATGACAACAAAAACAAAACAGACATTCGCGTGCTTATGTTAATGTGGGTCATGTACCCAAAAAAAATACGAAAAAAAAAAATCTTTAATCAGTGCCTCAATAATTAGATTATTGTGATGCGCATGTAGACCTCCGCTAACTCTTTCCAAAATAACACGAGTAAATTTGAATAATTTTTTTATTTTTGGTGATAACTCAAAATAATCTTAAAGCTCGTGTGGACTTTAATTTTTGGTATGACTATACAGGAATAAATTGTTGTTATTCACATGATTGACGAGATTTCACGTGCATAAAAATAAGAAATTGAACTCGTTGACATTTTTTGACCAAAATAAATGACTGAATTTAATTTGTTCTAGAATTCGGAAGAATTTAATAAGTTAAAAATAGAATTTTTTAATCAGTTTTGTGAAATGTAAACGAGTAAATCTGGATTGAGGCTTAATAAATTGGTTTATATGTAGAAAAGTGTCAGAATTTGATTAAAAATTGACTAAATTGTTGCATTTACGGCAAAGCATGCGGAACTGATCAAAGTATTTTATTAATTTTGAACTTCCGCGTGTAACAGGGATGGAATATTCATTTTTCATTAAAATTTCTGGATATGTCAATCATGCTTTGGTCATTTTTGATCGTATTTGGCCATTTTGATCTGTTTGACATCTCTGATCTGTTGTAGATATCCAGGCATATGCAAATGATCAGTAAATGCCATTTTCAATTGATTTTGAGCATCTATAGCTTCTCATAGTCTCAATTTCGATGAATTTTAGTTACTGAAACCAAAACTGCGACTACAAAGTCTTATTCTAAGTCTCAAGAACCATTTTGAGCATCAACCCATCCAAAATTCACCAATCCATCCCTTCTGATGATTCCAAAACTCAATCTCAATTCCATCACCTCAATCTACAATTGACAACATCAAAAATCAATCAAAACAGACCAAATCGAAAGCAAAAATGTCCAACAAAACTGTCCAAATAAATCAGATCACATGTAAATAAGCCATTCAAGCATGACAAATCTCCCTTCATAGTCAGACATTCCGAAAATAAAAGAAATTCTTAAGAAAAAAAAAATCTAGAAAATTTGCATGCGTGAGGACAAAAAAACAATGTGTTGATGCAATAAATTTTTGTTCTGTTCCTGTCAACGGCAAAAAAAGCATTTTTTTTTGGGTCTATTTGCAAATATTTTTCTGTTATTTTTTTTCGAGTGTCTTCCTCGTTCTGTCCCTTTTGCTCTTATTGATTTTGCATGTCGATTTGTCAAAGGCACAATTTGAGGACACATTTATCAAAGGTAGAAATTGGAATGTATGAGTATGCAAATAGGGTAGGAATTTGAGTATATTGAGGATATTACAAAAGAATGTGACGATGCAGAAGCCATAAGAAGTCTAAAATGGATTACCGGTCGATTATTTTTGAATGTTTTCGGCTTGATTGGCTTTATTGAGTTGGAATTTGAGGAGAGTTTTTGGGAATATGGAGTGGGTTGGAAGTTTGGATTGACTAAAGAGCTTGATTTAGTTGGTATGGAGCTGATATATTGTTGAATTTATGGAATGAGCTGAGGTTGTCTTGGCTAAGGCTTTTAGAAATCTCGAATTTGACTGAGAGCAAGACTGAGACTGAGAAGATTAAATAAAAATGATTAGTGACATCCCTGTTACACGCGGAAGCTGGAAATTTGTAAAAATCATCAAACTTCATCAAAATTGATCGTTAAATTCTGCAATCTTTGATATTTTGCTTCACTAAGGTCGATACCAAGAAGAATGGATGCTAATTTGGTCTGATGAGTGTCTAAAGCTTGCCAAGGTCTGAAAAATACTCAAAAATTGTCAAATCTCACCCAAATAACTTGTCATGGTGCTTAGTTTTGCTGAAAAGTTCTCAAAATTATTGAAAATATATCCAAATTGATGACAATCTTATCCAAAAATTGCTGACAATGTCAATTAAAATTGCATACAATTCTTAATTAGAATTGACAGATTTCATCATGTTCTAACTCTCAACATCCACAAAATTCACACACATTCCTAATTATCCATCAAAAATCATCAAATTTTAAAATTCTCAAAAAATTTAATTTTTACCTTTTTTTTAACATCCAAAAAAAAGTCCATGAAATTTGACACTTTTTTCACTCTCATTTCAATCAATCAATTCACATTGCAGATTGCAATTGAGCCTCGCTTTTTGTGGTTCTTTCGTTTTCCGGGTTTTTAAACAGCAAACAAAACAAAAATTTTTTTCAAGGCGGACTTCTTTTCGCAAAACTGAAGAAATTTAAACTTTCACTTTAATTTCTATTTTTTTTTTTCGTCCTGCTTTTGTGAAAGTAAAAGGCATCGCATTTAATTGCAATGAAATTTGATTCCATTTTTTTTTGCTTTAATTTCCTTGAAGATTTTTTTTATTTTTTTATACATAAAAATAGTTCCAACAAATGCTGTAATTTAAGATTGAAGCAGCAGTTCTGATGGTCCATTGTTTGACGATTCTGTGCAGGAAATTTGCTTTTTCTGTTAATGACGATAGAAAGATTGAATTTAATGGATTTGGAGGATGGACGGGCTTGATGTTTCCTTGTGGTTTGCTGATGAAATGTGGAATTAGAAATGGGATTTTTTGAGAATTTTATTGAAAATGTGTTGTGTAAAAAATGACAGAAATCGAATTCAGATATGGAAGTACGTCTGGATAGGACATACAAGTCGTCATTGCTTGGACAGAGCCAAGAGCTTGTTACACCACCCTTGGTTGAAATTCTCAAGAGAAACATCGACCAGGAACTCCAAAAGCTACTTGGCACAGAACAGTCTGAAAATATCGCAGAATTGTCAAGCATAAAACAACACAGCATGTGCAGTCATTCTTTTCAGAGAAAATAGCATCAAAAAACATATTTGCTCTCATGTCGCTTGGACAGAGTTCAATGCACAGTCAATTCTGCCTTATAAAAAAATCAGACCGATGCACTTTTTTACATTCTATCGCTCAATTTCAGTTTCATTATTTATGTGATCAGCTCTTGGTCTGCCCTTTATTGATATTCAAGAGAAACAATTCCTTCCTGAACATCTCTATGAAGGACTAATACTTTATAAAAAAAACTTTTAAAGTCTCTAAATCCTTCCAGATAAGAACCAAACATTCGTTCTACCTCTAAAAACGAGGGCGACTTGACCAGTTTTGCGCCCTCGTTTTTAGATGTCCTATAATAAGGTCAAAGTGCAACCCTGTCATCATTGGCCTCAACAAAAACCATTTCTCTACAGCACAAAGTGAAGTTATTTTTTACTTTTTACGCGAAAAACGAGGTTTTTTTAAAAAGTTTTTTTATAAGTATTTTATTTTCTTTTTATCAAAAGATCAAGATTTATCAAGTTTGAAAAACAAAGCTAGATCGAAAGGCCAATTCGCTTGGCATGAAGTAAAGAAAAGCTGACCGTAAAAGCTTCGCTGATCCTCAACAAACACTTCGCTTGCAGTTTGAAGAACAAATAGACTGATAGGCCGCTTTGCTTGGCATAATTTTGAAGAACTAAGCTAACATATCTCGCGCATAGTCAAGAACTAAGCTATCAGTTCGCTTGGCATTACTTTTTTGAACTAAGCTTTTAAGGCCAAGCTTCGCTTTGAATAAGAATGAACTCTACATAGGCCATGCTTCGCTTGTTTTAAGTTTGAAGAACTAAGCTAACATAGGCTGCTTGGCATATTTTGAAGAACTGAAGCTAAATAAGGAAATTTGTTTAAGGTCATATTTGAAGATCTTCTTAATTTTTGAAGAACTATGCAGACTCTTGAAATAAGAAGAACTAAGCTAGACCGATAGGCCAAGCTTCGCTTGAAGCAAATTTGAAGAATCTGACTAAACTAGGAAGCTTCATTTTTCCACCCCAAGCTAGACCGATTTCGCTTGATCACTTTACCACCTTGGCAAATGATTTAGGCTGCTTCATAAGTTTGAAGACCTCAAGCGACCCCCTAGAAATGCATCAGAAGAACTAGCTAATCGATAGCCACTTCGCTTGGCAGAAGAACTAGTCCATAGGCCAAGCCTCTCTTGGCATCATTTTGAAGAACTAAGCTAGCATAGGCCAAGCATCATTGGCATAATTTGATCTAAGTTAGACATAGGCCAAGCTTCCTTGGCATGATTTGAAGAACTATTAGCAATCCTATAAAATTGGCATAAGTCCGAAGAATAAGCCCAAACATAGGCTCTTCGCTTGGCATAAGTTTGAAGAACCAAGCGCGATAGGTTTTTTTTTTTTATATAGACCGATTTAACATAAGTAAGAACAAGCTAGAATAGGCCAATGAACTAAGCTAGACCGATCAGGCCAAGCTTCGCTTGGCATAAGTTTGAACAGAACTAACAATGACGATAGGTGAACAACAATTGAAGTGTGAACCGATTTTATTGCAAGCTTCGCTTTAAGTTTGAAGAACTATTACTTTATTCGCTGTGGCATAATCCTTTGAAGAACGCTAGACGATCTTCACTTGGCATATGAACTAAGCTAGTCGTCGCTTCGCTTGGCATAAATATTTAAGAAGCTAGACCGATAGGAAGTTCGCTTGAATTTGAAGAACTAAGCTTTTTCGCTGGCATTTTTGGGTCTAGATCGATAGGGATTTTGGCATGATTTGAAGAACTTAAAGAATTAAATGCATATTTTGAGGCAAGCTGCAACGCAACAAATTTTTTTTGAGGATGTTCAACCCTACATCAAAAATTTTCGATTTTAAAATATTTTTGATCGTTATTTTGAAGATAATTTTGAGTTATTTTGTGACGCAAATTCATTTCTTTTATGATTTTGACGAAGGATTAAATAAACAGTGTTTTCGATTGCAACTATTTGGAAAAAGATGGAAATTGTCTGCGTTCATTTTTTAAATATTCAAATATTTTGTCTATAGTGTATACGGACGTTTCTAGATGTGTAAGGACTTCCGCCACCCCAGCCATTGTAATGATTGTGAGATCAAACTCAGGTAGGAATCGAAATTTACTCACAAGATAGTGACTAGACATAGGCAAGCTTCGCATTCTGTTTGAAGAACTGCTAGAGATAGGCCAAGCTTCGACTTGGCATAATTTGTTTTTGGGCAATATTTGGCATTTTGAATATCCAATATTATACTGCGATATTGACTTAGGATCTATGCCAGTAAATAAGTCTACAATAGCTTTCCTTACCAAAATCGATCCAAATCACTCACATAACCTTTGTTTAAAAAAACCCATAAAACTGGCTTCCTTTAATCAGTCTTAACAAGATTGACTCAATTCGAATGTCTTTGAAATGAATAACATCGCTGCTTCTATTCTTTGAAGAACTAAGCTAGACCGATAGGCCAAGCTGATGAGTTTTTATTGTAATTCCCTAAGTTAACTAAGCTAACCCCTAGCAAAGATCGGCTCAATTAAGAACGAAAGAAGTGAAGTTTCACCTGCCTTGTGAAGAACTGATTAATCAATTTTTTGGAATTCCATTGGCACCAAATAAAACTTGTTTGACTGCATAATGAAAAAGGGATCGAAGGCCATATCGATAAGATTAAAAAGAAATTAATTAGCTGCAACTGGAAGTTTAGATGAGATGATAAAAATTTCTGATGCAAAGTTTGAAGTAAAAGTATTGTTTGTGTCTTAACCCAGGCACGACCTTTCCCTTAATTTGTCGCCGACTCCTTGAAACTGTCATAAAGACATTAAAATTCCTTTTACAGCTTTACAAAATTCCAAAAAATGCCCAAATGAGAATTTTTTTTTGTCTGTTAAGTTATTTTGTAAAATAGCTTTGCGGTTTCCTTTTTAAACATTTAAGTTTCTGCCTTCCATCGTTGACATTTTCCCTTTCAATTTAATTAAAAATGTTGATTTTTGAAATTGTACCTTTATGAATGTCCATGGGATGGTAAAAGACCGAAGTATTTGGGGCACATCCTATACAGTATTTGAACAGTGGTAGACAAACAAAACCACAAATTCTTCACAGTCCATCAAGAATCCTATGTCTTCATCAAGCTTTAAACTAAATTTAATTGAAAAATTGATAGGTTTGCATAACATTTGGTTTTTTTACAGCAGCATATTAATTAAAAGTCGTCAATTAAATGCCAATTTACATAATTTTATTTACCTTAAGGCAGCAAAATCAACAATTTTCACATTACATTCTATTCAAATGACTTATTAGCAGTTCCATATCCCCCATAAACATTCATACACACTCATCGTTCTCGAATGAGTATTTTAATTGGCCGTCGACTTGACTGGATTTTGGATTAATTTCATCTTTTTCCTTCAACCAATCCTATCGAATCACATCCGATCCAAATCCTCAAAATCTCTGAAATGCGAAAAATTTATTACTTTCATTACCCAACAATCGATAATTTATTTATTTTTTATTATAAGCCATTTAACAAATAATCAATAAAATATAATACAACAACAACAAAAAAGATCAGGAAGGAAAAAGGAACAGAACAAACAATGACGATCGATTGCACAACAATTAGGTGTGCAACCCTTTTTATTGCATCAACATTATTACTTTATTGTGTGGTAATCCTTTTTTACGGCGTCTTCACATCCAACATAATAATAAAGTCGTCACATAAATATTTAAGGCAATAAAGGAAGTTCGGTGAATCCTTTTATATTTTTTGGGTCTATCGAAGGGATTTTTGATTTGAAATTAAAGAATTAAATGCAATTGAGGCATAAAAGTTGATTAGTGAAGCCTTTTGAGGATGTTCAACCCTTAAATTTTCGGAAATAGATCTTTAAGAAATTGATATGAGGTAGATTTTGGGGTTTTGGAAGGTTTCATTATTAAGGTATGATGAATATGCTTGGAAATAGATGGAAATTGTCTTTTAGAATTGAGAAAGTTAGGATTTAAGTCTATAGCTGTATACGGACGTTCTCTAGATGCTGGAATGGACTTCCGTGCACCCCAGCCAAGGAAGCCTCTATGTAATGATTGTGAGATCAAACTCAGGTAGGAATCGAACTACTTACTCACAAAATAGTGATTCAAGCATCCATTCTGTTCTGCCAGAGAGACTTTACACTTGCACCAGCAGATTTGGCAATATTTGGCTTTAATATCCAATATTATACTCTATTCAGACATCAAATACCTGAGTTAGGATCTATGCCACTACAGTAACTGTCTACAATGCTTTCCTATACCAAAATCGATCCAAATCACTCACATAACCTTTACATAACCTCACAAAAAAAACCCATAAAACTCAAAGGCTTCCTTTAATCAGTCTTAACAAGATTGACTCAATTCGAATGTCTTTGAAATTATTTTGTCAATAACATCGCTGCTTCTACTTCTTTATTCCTTTTTTTTTCATCCTTCAGTAATTCCCTGTTAACTATTAACCCCTCAAAGATCACCTCAATTAACAACGAAAGAAGTGAGTTTCACCTGCCTTGTGACTGATTAATCAATTTTTTGGAATTCCATTGGCACCAAATAAAACTTGTTGTGACTGCACACATGAAAAAGGGATCGAAATAAATAAAAAAATGTTCCGAGATCGATAAGATCCAAAAAGAAATTAATTAGCTGCAACCTGCGACAGTTTAGACAACAAAAAGGGTGACATTTGATGATAAAAATCGCTTCTGATGCAACAGAAGTAAAAGTATTGTTTGTGTCTTAATATACAGGCACGAGGACGCTTTCCCTTAATTTGTCGCCGACTCAATTGAAACTGTCATAAAGACATTAAAATTCCTTTTACAGCTTTACAAAATTCCAAAAAATGCCCAAATGAGAATTTTTTTTTGTCTGTTAAGCTGATTTTGTAGCTTTGCGGTTTCCTTTTTCATTTAAGTTTCTGCCTTCCATCGTTGACATTTTCCCTTTCAATTTAATTAAAAATGTTGATTTTTTTGTACCTTTATGTGTGTGGGATGGTAAAAGAGAAGTATTTGGGGCACATGGAGAAGCCTGACAAGGTAGGATTTTGGTTGTTTGATGTTGGATACCGAGTGGTAGACTATGGTGGATCTAAGGGGGTTGTCTTGGGTTAAAACCATCATTTATGGACAAGATTCTTCAATTTTCAAGGGTTTTAAAAGACCAGGTACGAGACAAGCATGTCTAACTATGAATCGACGACGTATGTGTTGTGCTGCTCGGGATGTAAGGCAAGCAATTGATAAACAAGTCGATAATTTAATTGAAAAATTGATAGGTTTGCATAACATTTGGTTTTTTTACAGTTTTGACTCCAATATTAATTAAAAGTCGTCAATTAAATGCCAATTTACATAATTTTATTTACCTTAAGGCAGCAAAATCAACAATTTTCACATTACATTCTATTCAAATGACTTATTAGCAGTTCCATATCCCCCATAAACATTCATACACACTCATCGTTCTCGAATGAGTATTTTAATTGCCTTAATCTTCTTCTTTTTCCTTCTATTTTCCTATGAAATACGAGATTGATCGATGAAAAAAGTCATTGAAATGCGAAAAATGTGTAAAAAATAATGCTGAATTCGTATCGATGATACGCATAGTCGAGTAGATCAGATTTCACATTTAAATCAATCATTTAGCTATTTTTTGGTTTATTTAGTGGGATTGAGGATTATGTGAGAATTATTGTAGGTTTCGGGATCGTTATTCACTCCTTTGATGACAATCCTGGACCTACAATCCCTAAAAGCCAATGAGTATGCTTGCATATTCCAGATAGTCAACTAAGCTACCTAAAAGAAGTCTCTTAGCCTGTTAGGGAATGGCGGATAGCAATCTACAATTGTAGAGATGTTGGGGCATCTATATTGAAGCCCTGCCAACTCTAGTCGACCCTTCATGACTCCTAACAGCTTTAAAATGCTGACTAAAAATTCAAAAATGCTAAAATTCTGATTTAAATGAGAAATTACATGAGAATTATGATTTTTCTCATGAAAATCTCGTTAAATTTCCATTCATTCCTTACGATAAAGTCACTTAAGAGTTCATCGAGTCATAAAAAATCTCAATTGTAACTGACTTTTTTTTAGCATTTATTCCTGACAAGTTAAACAAGAAAAAATGTGTCAAAATACACAAAATTTCAAAATATTTCAATTGTTAAGCTATTTCTAGTCCATTTAATTCAAATTATTTCCATCATATTTTGCATGTCTTACCCCTCAAAACTGTTGATTTCATGTAAATTGCAACAAAAGCTTCCTCATTCCTCATTTCATTTGCATCCACTTTTTCCATCCCTACTGACTGCAAATCCAATTCAAAATTGCACCATGAAGTCATTATCATTTCAATCATCAAACAGCATTTTCTACATCTGCTGACGAATTAAGCATGGCAAAAAAATAGTAAAAATATAATTTACACAAAAAAGTGGATTTAAAAGTTTTAACATAAAAATAGAAACAGTCAAAACTCAACATTGGCATTGAAAATTGACTGGTTAGTGAGTTCTTTGAGGTTAGGATTGGTGATGCTGAGGGGAATTAGAGCGCATTTTTTTGGGATTTGATTGGTAACTAAGGAGTGTAAGAGTTCTGAGGGGTCTGAGGAAGTCTAAGGCTGTCTGAGAAAGTCTGAGGAGGTCTGAGGAAGTCTGAAAAAGGAGGTCTCAGAAGGTCTGAAGAAGGGACGGAGGTCTGAGGTGGTCTAAGGAGGTCTATGGAGGTCTGAGGAGGTCTAAAGAGGTCTGAGGAGGTCTGAGGAGGTCTAAGGAGGTCTTAGGAGGTCTGAGAAGGTCTGAGGAGGTCTGAGGAGGTCTACAGAAGGTCTGAGGAGGTCTCAGGAGGTCTGAGGAGGTCTGAGGGTGTCTCAGGAAGTCTAAGAAGGTCTGAGGAAGTCTGAGAAGGTCAGAGGAGGTCTGTGGACGTCTACGGACCGTCAGTCAGCCACAATAATCCCAAATCAACAGCAATTTCCTCAAAATTCCAGCTAATCCCATCCCTTCCCAAATGCAACCTATCAAAATGCATCACTGAACATTGGACAGAGGTCAGAGATCGCATCTCAATGTAGTAAAAAAAAATGTAAAAAATTTCTGTTATTATTGATGCAACCTTATTCATTGATTATTAAAAGGGATGTAAAAAAAAAGTTTCCTGCATGCACAGCGATCTCAATTGCCTCATTGCATGTGTCTCTCAATCGTAAACGAGCAGCACCAACAAAAAAATGAGGGATGAAATTTTTTATAAATTTTTATTTTTACAGTTTTTTGGAAACTCGAGTGCAGAGAGGCACCGGATTGCGTCTTATATTTTTTCTATTTTGCCCCTTCTCTCCTTTATACAATTCGACAGATGTTTTACTCGTGTCTCGAATTTTTTTTTTCTGGTTGTTTTCCTCTTCCTGAATTGAAACTTTTTTTGGGTAGTTTTTTTTGTGTAAAATTTTTATCAACTCTTTTTGGAAACAAATTTCTGTTTAATGTGTTCGCCGTGGATAGTTTAGCTGATTTTTTGAGGGTTTGGTGGGAATTTGGTGATGGATTGTCGGATTGCCGGATGGTTTGGGGACTAAGGTGGCCTTGTAGGACCTTCAAATCAGAATTTTAAGCTCATCCGAGTCCTCGGAGTCTTCAAACTAGAATTATTGAGATTCAGGTGCCTCCACACTAGAGTTTTTGAGGTTCAGCTGCCTTCAAATTATAATTTTGAGGTTCAGGTGCCTTCACACTAGAGTTTTTGATGTTCAGGTGCCTTCACACTAGAATTGTGGGATTCAGATGCCTTTACACTAGAGTTTTTGAACTTCAGGCGCCTTCACACTAATGCGCTTCTGTCAATTTCACTCACAATATCAATTCCTTGCTTGATTTCTCAATTTTCTCTCAGTGAATTTATTTTATTATTTACAATATTTCGGGTTACACGTCTAAATACGTACGGGGATAGGATTATAACTGGAATATCTCTTTTGTATCAATTGTTACTCATCAAAATAAAATCCACCGTTATATATTTTTTGGGTATCTTCTGCCTGTTCCTTCTTCATCAATTCAATTTTATCCTGTGAATAATAGCGCATAGCTGTTGTTGGATAAAGAACAACAATTGATATAAACATAAAGGATGGAAAAATCTTCAAAAATTATTAAAAAAAAAGGGAAAAAAATCGTCTCAAATTTTTTTTTATTTGTGGTTTTAGTTCCTTCAATAATGTTGAGGAATTGAAGATGCTCAGGGGGGTTATTTTGATTAATGTGAAAAGTGTGGCATGGCATGGTAAAAATAGCGGTTTTATGTAATTTTTTATTGAGTATCTTATTTATTTTAGGTAACAATTATTTGAGGATTTTTTTAAGGAATTGAGGAAGGGGGAAATAAAGAAGATTTTTTAAGAAGTAAAATGAGGAATTTTTAATGTTATTTTGTGTATTTGATGAGCTTAAATTGCTTGGATGATTTTTGACTCGTGCTTGGTATTTTTGGTATTTTGAGGAAGATGTGAGGCAGGCTGGTTAGTGGGATAGGATAGGGGATGCTGGGATGTTGTTCAGGGTTGGTTTTAGTCATTAGAACATTATACTTGCTTACTTATTTCACTGGTCGTACAGATCAATTGTGGATCCATGGCAACCTTCAGACGTCGACTGAACTTTGTGACTTTTTGGAACAAATTTTAATATTTTTAATTTTATTTTGTCAAAAAATTTCAGAGTTTTTGGTCAAAATTTTCGGATTTTTCACAGTTTTTTTGACATAAATTTGAGATTTTGTCCATAAACTTCTGATTTTTTGTACTCAATTTTAGGATTGTGGAACAAAATTTCAAATTTTCGACTAAACTTTAGAATACATTACCAAATTTTAGACTCTTGGAACTTAAATGTGTCCTTAACCACCGATTATCAGTGCATTGTTCCAAATTTGATGCCAATCCACACTTTTAAAGCTCCTCATTTGAATTCCTAACCACAATTCCAATCCCAACCATCCAAAAATCTCAAAAAACTTTCATTTAAAACCATTAAAACCACTTAAAAATCATCAACAATCCCCAAAACCAAGATTATTAATGATTATCCCAAAACAGAACTGAAAACCCGACCAAAATTAGATCAAATATAAAACTTTAATTTGACTAAATGAACAACACGTGACTGAGTTCATTTTCTTTAATTATTTAAAATTTATTTTTTCATTTTTCTATTTTTAATGTTTAAAAATGTTATTAATATTCATGTAGACACATATGTGTTTGTGGTGGTTGATGAAGTCTCTCGTCCATCAGTTTTACATGACTTATTGTTCTACTTCATAAAATCCCACCAATGTGTTCCACTTTAATGACTATTAATAAGACATTTAATTAAAGTAACAAGGATGGGGATTGTTCAGTTGTTAGGTAACGGTATTGAATAATGGTGGGGGGGTTCAATGGAGTACAAATGGGATATAAGGTGATTTAAGGGAGTTCAAGAGAGCAAAAAGGGCTCAAGAGGACTCAAAGGGGTTAAAATAGGTACAAAGGAGTTCAAGAGAGTTCAATGAGGCTCAATGGGACTCAATGAGGCTCAAGAGAGCTTCTATGGGGCTCAACGGGCTTCAAAGGAGTTCAAAGAGGTTCAAGGCAATTTAAGGGGGCTCAATGAAGCTCAAAGAGGCTCAAAAAGGCTCAAATGGCTTCAAGAATATTCAAGGGATTTCATAAGGAATCAAGAGGGTTCATGGGGATTCAGGAGGGTTCAAAAGAGTTCTTGGAGGCTAAAAAGTGCTCAAGGTGATTCAAGGAGTCTCAATAAAGCTCATAGAGGCTCAAGAAGGTTCAAGGGGGTTCAGAAGGCTCAAAAGGGGTTCAATTTGGTTCAAAAACTGCAGTCCTGTAGTTAATTTTCAGCATTTTATTTTGTTAACGTGTGGCGGAGGTGAGGGTGATGTGCTTAACGTTACATAACTCCCGTACAATCCCCTAGAAAAGGATACCAAAACAAGAGTCTTCATAACAAATTAAAACTTCATGTTAGTCCATTCAACCCTCATTTTTTACTTTATTTTCTTGAAATAAAAATTGTAAAAAAATAAGCAAAAAAGTGAATATTTTTTTTATAATCTAACAGTTCACCGTCATTTGCGGGAAGGCTGCTATTAATTTTTACGGTTGTTTATTGCAGACATAATATTCATAAATTCTCTTTTTTTTACTTTACTTTAACCCAAATAGACCGGATCGTTTTGTAAATTAACCCTTGGGATTTCTTTTTATTAAGGAACACGAGCAGTTTTTTTTTTTGAATTAATGATTAAGTTTGTTTTTGAATTAATTGAGTTAAAAATTTGTTATTGTTTTTTTTTTTTATTAATTTGATAATTTTAGTTGAATTCGAATTTTTATGGAATTTTTGGATTAATTTGAAAATTTGTATTTTTTAATGAATTTTAAATTTGAAAAAAATAAAAAAATAAAAATTTTGATATTTTTAAAATTTTTGAATTATTTTAAATTTTTTTAAGTTTTTTAAAATTTTTTTTAATTTTTTTAAATTTTTAAAAATTTTTAAAATTATTTTACATTTTCCAAAATTTTAATTTTTGTTAAAAATTGAAAAAATTCAAACAAATATTTATTAAATAAAATTTTTTATCAAAAATTCCCAAATTTCCAGTCCTCGACCACCATTATGTCAATTCAATTCCTCAGAGATCTCATAAATTATCGTCGTTGGCGTTTCGCTTCAATGATGGTGGTTAAGTTCAATAAAAAGGGGTAGACAGTAATGGATATAATAAAACAGCAGAAATAAATTCATTTTGAGGCCATTTTTCTTGTGAATTTTTCTACTCGATAACAGTTGGCCGAAGTAAATTAAGTTTTTGGGGTTATGTTGAATTTTATGAAATGTGAAAAATTTATGATGGTTATTTGGAAGACATGAAGGAAGAGGCAGAAGGGTGAAAGAGGTTAGAGTATTTATGGATGGATTTGGGAGGGTTCCATCCATTAATAATTTTTTTTCAAAAATTTCAATTTCCAATTTTTAAAATTCATTTTAATTAAAATTTAAATTTAAATATAAAGTCAAGATACAAATTTTAAAATTTTTTAAAATTTAAAACAATTTTAAAAAAAATTAAAAAATTTAAAAATTTTAAAAAGCTGAAAAAAAAATTATAAAAAAATTGCAAATTAAAAAACCATTAAATTTAGATTATTAATTTTTTTAAATTTATTTATAATATTTTTATACATTTTTTGATTTAAAATTACGACTAAGAATTTTTCTTTGTATTCATTTTCCATGAGATTATTATAATTATTTATTTTCGACACTTTAAATATGTTTTTTTTTGATAAATTTGAAATTCTTTTTATATTTTAGCAATAAATTTGGTAAATTTCCGCTTTTTTGAGGTAGTTTTTTTATTAAATATTTTTGTAACAATTTTTTCATTTATTTTTGAAATTTCAGAATTTTCTAGTAATTTTTTATGACACGTTGAATTATAAATTTGAATTTGAATGAACAAAAAATTGTAAAATTTAATAAATTTTAACCAAAAAAGAGCAAAATTTGAGTTTGAAATTTGAACAATTTTGACAATTTTCAGATTTTGATCAATTTGGATTAAAGTTTAATTAATTAATTTTGATTAGGATTGTTAAATTATAGCAATAAGATAAGGATTTTTTGGTTTGAGGAACTGATCGTGTCCCTTAGAACTTATCTTGTTCTTTAGAACTAAACTTGTTCTTGAAAACTAAACTTGTCCCTTAGAACTATTCTTGTCCTTTAGAACTAACCGTGTCCTTTAGAACTAATCTTGTTCTTTAGAACTAAACTTGTTCTTGAAAACTAAACTTGTCCCTTAGAACTATTCTTGTCTTTTAGAACTGATCGTGTCCTTTAAAACTGAACCTATTCTTTAGAACTGAACTTGTCCTTAAGAACTAATCGTGTCCCCAACCAAACTCATCATTTTACTGCTACAATTCATGAAATTCAATCTTAATTCCCAATCCCAAAACTAATCAAATTCAGTATTTTTTAACAATTTTTTTCAAATTTCAATTCATTCAATAATTTCAAAAAAATAATAATAATAATCTAATAAATCTTTATAAACACCATTTTTTTTATATTTTGACTATCCCTGAAGATCAAGATGTCTTGTCTTAGTTTATTTAACAAACAAACAAAAATAATAATAAAAATAATAATAATAATAATAACTAAATAATTTACACAATTATTCATATTTTGGATTTTGAGATTTTGCAGGGGTTGGTAACTTTTTGAGGTTAGGAAACATTTTGAGGTTAGGAAACATTTTGAGGTTAGGAAACATTTTGAGGTTAGGATTTTTTTAATGCATTTTATTTGAATTTTAGAGTCGAAAATAGCTCAAAAATCCGAAAATTTGTTCAAAAAATCCCAAAAATCATCCAAAAACTCCCAAAAAGTGTCCATCCCTTGCATAACCTCAAAAATTCTCTCTTACATCAGTGCTGCTCAAACTATTTTGTCCCACGGCACATCTTGGTAAAAGCCACGTACTAGACATGCCGTGCATACCTTAGTAGTGAGCCACGAACACGGCATACGGCTGAAGACCCCCAAATGTACCGCAGCACACAGTTTGACCAACACTGCCTTACATATTATGGCACATAAATTGCAAAATTTCATTCATTTCATTCATAATCCAACAGCCTTCTTCTTATGTTGCAGCTTCAAGTACAACGTAGCGGCATCATCAAGATCTTCCAACTCGTCCATCGTAACGGGTGACTTTGGTGAATGCATACTAAGATCTTCCGGTTCCGTTTGTTCGGGCAGATCCGTTTGAATAAAATTAATTTGTGGCATTGGCAACATGAGATTTCGTGACTGACTTTCATTAAATTTTTTCATAAAATTACTCATCAATTTACCATCGGGATTGGCAAGATTCATTGGCATATCATCATGTGATGGTGACTTGAGTAAATTTTGATAATTTCGACTCATTTCGAGTTCCTCATCGGAATTTATTGACTTTTGATCGCTGATTGATGATGAGCCGCATTTATGATGCATCAAGTGATGACGTCGACGGAATTTACACAAACATTTTTCACATTCAAATGGTTTTTCGCCGTTATGAATTAGCATGTGAGCTTTAAGTTGATTTGAGTCACTGAATCGGGCCTTGCAGATCTCACACGTGTAGGGACGCTCGCCGGTGTGGACGCGAAGATGACGACGGAGATTGGCAACTTGGACGAATTGACGGTCACAGTGGCTGCAGCTGGAGGGAAGAGAATTAAGAGAAGATTTGGGAATTAGTTGTGTTTTTTGAGGTTATGTTAGAATTTTGAGGTTAGAATCTTAAGGAACTTTGAGGTTAGAATCTTAAGGAACTTTGAGGTTAGAATCTTAAGGAACTTTGAGGTTAGAATCTTAAGGAACTTTGTGGTTAGAATCTTATGGAACTTTGAGGTTAGAATCTTAAGGAACATTGAGGTTAGAATCTTAAGGAACTTTGAGGTTAGAATATTGAGGAACATTGAGGTTAGAATCTTAAGGAACTTTGAGGTTAGAATATTAAGGAATTTTGAGGTTAGAATCTTAAGGAACATTGAGGTTAGAATCTTAAGGAACTTTGAGGTTAGAATATTGAGGAACATTGAGGTTAGAATCTTAAGGAACTTTGAGGTTAGAATATTGAGGAACATTGAGGTTAGAATCTTAAGGAACTTTGAGGTTAGAATCTTAAGGAACTTTGAGGTTAGAATCAATAGACACCTACCTATAAGGTTTCTCTCCAGTATGTAGTCTCATATGTGTCTTCAAGTGATGATCTCTCGTAAATCTCTTTTGGCAGACATTACAGCTAAATGGCTTCTCACCACTATGAGTGCGCTCATGATTCTGCAACACGTGCTTATATCCAAATGATCTATTACAAATTTTACATGTAAATATTTTCTCTTTTGTTGGATCACGTGTTGTTGTTGTGGTCGTTGCTGATCCAATATTGCAATTAAGATCAACGGAACCATTTGATTGTGGTGATGAGCTTGATGTTGGTGGTGAAATTGAACCCGGTACTGTATGATCATTTTTATCATCAATTTGCTTCCTCTTATTTGACTTTTTAATATTCATCAGGTCACTGGTTGTCGATACAATGTGATTATTGTTCATATTTGGATAATTATTATTATTATTCAACTTGATTGACTTTTTATGATTAATTGGTGATAATGGTGATGTTGGTGGTGGTGAATTGCCACTTTTATGTGATAATGGTGGTGTCATTGGCCATCCAGGTGGGAAGAATGGTGTATGTGTTGGAAGACCCATTGTTGATGCAAGTTGAGCACGTAATTGGATTGGCCATGATGCCATGAGAGCTGCTGCCGCTGCTGTTGGGTTTGTTAGGAGTTGTGGTGCGAATAGTGATAGTGCTGGGGAATTGAAACAGGCAAAGAGATTGGCTGCGGCGTCATCGGATGGCTCTGATTTGATGTTTGTTTGCTTTGGTGGTGTGATGGCTTCGTCGAGATCTGGAATTGGATGAGAATTGGGAAATTTTTGAGGTTAGTTAAGGTATATTTTATGTTTATTTTGGTTTTTGAGGTTATGTTTTGGAATTTTGAGGTTATTCTTCCCAATTTCGAGCTTATTTTGCCAAATTTTGAGGTTAAGTTTCCAATTTTTGAGGTTATAATCCTAAATTTTAAGATTAAGTTCCTAACCAAATTTTGAGGGTATTCATTTCAAATTTTGAGGTTATGTTCTGGATTTTTGAGATTATACTCCTAAGATTTTAGGTTAAATTCCAAAATTTTGAGGTTATGTTCCCAATTTTTGAGGTTATGTCCTTATAATCCCCAATCCACCCAACTCTTCCACACAACAACAAAAATCCACAATTTTTCTCTCAACATTTTCCTTTCTCATTTTTCTCTCCTTTTTTTCTTTTATTTACAGTCTGTTGCTTATCACAACAACAACCACTTACAGCATGAAGGAACGACAACAATATGTTACTACAAGTTAAATTTTCCTGATAAAAATGTTTGTACACGCGTGTTATATTATGTAAGTTATGACATATGAGTGTGGATGATGGGGTAGAACTCAGTCACAAATACAAGCATGGATAGACAATTTTCATGATAACAATTGGGAATTGGGGTTGGGGTGGTTGAAAAGGGGTGAAATGAGAGTGAAAATGAATGTTGAGAAAGTAAAAGTTTTGGATGAGAAATTGAGAGGAATTGAGAGTGAAAGTTGTAAACATTGAGGTTGTATGGTGGATAAAGAGCGTAAGTCCATGAATTTTGAGGATTTTGGAGTTTGAGGGACGATTTTTGGGGTCATTGACTCTCATAAATTGGACGTATTAGTCTTGTTGGATCTATGCAGTCTTAACTGTGTGTAGAGACACATTAGAGTGTCATGGACCGTAAGCAAGGTGTGATTAAGCACCAAGGAGTGCCGTACCATGCAGACCACATCAAACTTGACTCATAACTTGACATAACTCCCCAATAAACCCCAAACAACTCCTTCCAAATCCTCAATTCTCAATCCTTTCACCATCTCAAGTTGTATCCACTAGCAACGCAATTCACCAACACATCCACAATCCCACCCAGCATATACAGTCACCCTCAACCAAAAAAAAAACTCCATCGTCATCAATTTTTATTATTTCATAAGTAAACTTCGTCTTCCTTCATTTTAACCCTATCAATAAAATGCGTATATATATACAGAGGGTGATTCATGTACAGCTACAAATGCCGTTCCTTACTCTCTCTCGATGTCTGTGCATGTATGCGCGCACGTGGGTGGAAAATAAAAAGGCAACAATTTTTCGAGAGGGTTCGCAAAAAAATAACAGAGATAAAAATGGTTGTTCACCGATGAAATGGACGGGTTATGTTTTGTGAATGAGGCATAAAATGGGGTGATGCGTATGTGCTTGCTTTTTTTTTGGGTTTGGGATGAAAATGAGTTCTACTCGTCTGTGTTGGTGTCTCGAGCAACTCTTTTACTATCAAAATGTGTTCTTTTTCTGCCTTCATCATCGTCGTCATCATGTGTGCGAAATGCTGATGTTGAGAAGATAGAATTGTGAGGGGTTGTGGACGTGCGGTGAATTTTGGACAGAATTTTGAGAATATTTTGTAAATTTTTAAATTGGAATTGAAATTGAAAAAATTGAAAAAATTGAAAAAATTGAAAAAATTGAAAAAATTGAAAAAATTGAAAAAATTGAAAAAATTGAAAAAATTGAAAAAATTGAAAAAATTGAAAAAATTGGAAAAATTTTAAAAATTGAAAAAATTGAAAAAATTGAAAAAATTGAAAAAATTGAAAAAATTGAAAAAATTGAAAAAATTGAAAAAATTGAAAAAATTGAAAAACTTTATAAAATTTCTGCAAAAATTCCCCACAAGGAAGACATAAAGGATGAGGCGACGGAGAATCGAGTATGTAAGATGAATCAACAATGAGGGTGGACGGAAAAGGGTTTCCTATCGAGGAATGAAAAGAAAATGAAATAAAAAATAAGAAAATTTTCTCCCTTTTTTCGGATTTTCACGTTTCAATGTGTTTGTGGATGGAAAAAAGATATCAAAAAGTATTGAAGATGAAATTTAATGGATTTGATGGCCGAATGAGAATTTTTGAAGATTTTGTAGTTTTTCAATTTTTTCAATTTTTTCAATTTTTTAAATTTTTTCAATTTTTTCAATTTTTTCAATTTTTTCAAATTATTTTAAAACTTAGTTATCCTCAATTTATGAACCAATTTTTCATTTTATTTCCAAAATTAACGTTTTAATTGCTGTAAAATTTCCAACAAAATTACCCGACTAGTCAGACTTCCTCTACAAAAAATATTCAAATTCCGGCTCATGCTGCCTACCCAATTGAGTCTCACATTTTTCATAATATTGCGTACAATTTCACTTCAGAAAATTGATGATCTTTAAAATTGTAAAAAGTAAAAAAGGGATCACGAAATGGTCCACAGGAAGTCACATGTGACATTCATTTTTAAGTTCGTTATTTAATGACATATTGCATCATATTGTACATGTGCAATCTAAAGAAAATACAGAAAATAAGGAATAATAAGGAAGAATGAAGGAAGATTGAGTGGGAATTTTTGGACCCATTTTTGAAAGACTTTTTTGCACAATTTTTGAAGTGAGAGGAACAAAAAGTTGATTTATTGATGTTTTAAGGACAATAATACTGTATTAGATGCTTTTTGAAGATTTTATTGTGAAATTTTCAATATTTTGTATTAGATTGGTAACTATGGATCATAGATTCTATACAGCACAAGTTGGTCGCTACCCGGCGTGAGTCAGAGCTCTAGCACTTAGTTACTACTTTTTCTGTCCCTAAACATATATCCAGAATAGCACAAATCAAATAATTGATCAAATTTTAAACCCCAGAGCTGCGTGACTCAGATACAGTCGAAAATTACAGTCCTGTGCATCTAAAAAGCTAAAAATGCAGGCCTTTGGCTCTTGATCAAGCCCCACTAACAGTTGAACAGCTCACTTAAGAATCCACCAAATTAATTACATCCAAACTCTCACAGCAAAGTCTGTTCATCCTCAAAATTGACCATTATTCAAAAAAACTACAAAAACTACCCTTTGACGACCGCACATAAAAGTTAGTTATCTCCTGTAGATTACACATTATCCCATAAAAATGACTCTAAACTGTAGTTTTTTTGGGGTTAAATTTATTATGTGAAACAGCAGATGCAATATTTACATTTTTTTACTCTAATTTCATTTCTTTTTTTTAATTCCATTTCTTTTCATTATCGTCCTAGTTTCCAACTTAGTCATCGGGTCTATTATACCTTAATAATACTTTCTTAACATTTACAATAAATTCAGTTTTTAGACACAAAAAAACACTTTCAAGTTCTTTTTAAATTTAAAAAATGAGACATTATGTTTAGGTGATTATGTGTGCGTTGTGCTACACATTTTGTTAAGGGTTAAAGGCGGCAACTTTCTTTTTTAACTCGACACACTCGAAAATCATGATTTATTGAGATGTTTTTTGGGTTTTTTTATGCATTTTTAAGTATATTATTTTGTTAAAAAAATTTAATGATTGGAACTGATGATTAAGATTCTGGAATATACGAATCTATTACTCGATTATTTTGCAACAGAATACATTTCGAGTAGTACTGTATTAGATAGTCAGAACTTGAAGACGACTCGAATTCATAATTGTAATAAAAACTTAAATTTTTAAAGAAATCAAGTCGAATTAAGCTGATAGAGCTGTCTACAGACGTTCTTTAAACGTGGCAATGGGCCGCAGAGTACCCCAGCCAAGGTAGTAACTAAGAAGTAAGTAATTAAGCAGATTAATCAATAAAAAATCAATCTCGAATAGAAGATGAGTTGGATAATCGATTCAAAAACCGGCATCAAGCTGATGTGACTCTGACTTATGATCAGATTCAGCTTGAGTCTGTTACCATGTCAGAGTCATGTCAACACCAAGCCAGAGTCACGCAAAAATCAAATTCCAAACCAACTCAGAGTCAAATCACTCAAAATTCATATTTATGATCAATTAACGGAACTCTATTCAGCCTAGTTGACGGGGAGTACGAAGCTCTCTGAATCTATTGATAACTATTACAATAAGTTGAATCATTTCCGGTTTCTACTGATCGAATGATAATTCATTTGGGAATTTACTTCATTTCATCAGATTTAAATCGGATGATTTGATAATGAATCTAATACGTTGAGTGAGTTTTTGGCTAATATTCTGTAATATTTGAAATTGATTTTTTAGGGATTTCGATGAGGATTGGAAAATTTTTTTAATAATTTTGATAAAATATTCAAAATTTTAACACTTTTTGAATATTTTACAATTTTTTTAATATTTTTCAATTTTTTTTTTGAATATTTTCAATATTTTTTGAATTTGGATTTGTGTAATTATTGCTTAATTGAGAGTTTTAAGGAATGAATGACAGGGCTCTTGATGAATTTGTGAAAATTGAAGAAAAATTTGATGAAATTGTTAAAAAAAATCATAAAAATTGTTACAAAAATTTGAAATTTATAGAAAAATTTGAATTTTTTAGAGTTTGGTCAAGAACCGCAGACCTGAAATTTTGGCATTTTAGATGAACAAGCCTGAAGTTTCTGACTAAACCTTATAAATTGACCAATTTTACAGACCTGCAGTTTTTGACGAACCCGAAATTTCTATTACATTCTTATCATTCACATCATATCCACATCCATCAACAAGACAAAATATCATCAATAATATCCACCAACTTCCCAAGAATTCAACCCAAAGAACCTCAATGCCCACCTCCCAGCTTCCCAGCTCTCAGCTCCCACTTCCCAGTTCCCACATAAATATCATATCAATTTCATATCACACAGTAAGTTATCATACATATTAAGTGTCAATTACTCACCCATTGTTTTCTGTGAATTCTGCATAAGCGATGAAGTCATTGTCCTTTTTCTCGCTGAATTTTTATGTTTTTTGGTTGCTTTTTTGGACGCGAAATTGTCGATTTTTTAATTGAGTTTCATAGATTTTTTGGGATTTAATTTGAGATTTTTGAGTAGAAATTTTGGTAAAAATTGTTCAATTTTTTTGAAGAATTTTTGAGTTTTTTTGAAAGATTTTTAAGTCTTTTTGAAGGATTTTCAAGTCTTTTTTTTCAAATTCTTCAATTTTTTGTAAGAAATTTCAACTTTTTTTTAGAATTTTTTTTGTCAATATTTTCCATACAAAGTTACTAAACTGATTACAGGATAAACTAGTTATTGTGTATTTTTCTAACTTATTGTTCAGTTTGCCGATTTATTTTTTGTTCCAATTTTTTTCTACAAAGTCCTGCCGGCTTCTGTGAGATTATTACACCAAAACTGCTTTTGTTTTTTAAAGTTTTTTAGGATTTTTTTTTTTTATTTTTTGAATTTTTAGGGGTGGATGTTGATGCTGTTTGAAGGAGGCAGAGGTGTGCCTTTGATGAATTTTTGTAAATTTTTGTCACTTTTTTTGAATTTAAAGTTCATCAAAATTTGTACTGAATTTATAAATTTTTAACTTTTTTTACACATTTTTAAATTCAAAATTTGAATTTTTTGTCCTTTTTTAATTTTTAACTTTCAATTTTATCTGCAGAAATTCACAATAATTTTGATATAAATTCACAAATTTCATTCACTTTTAATTCAAGTTTATTTTTTTATTCACAAAAGTTAAATAAATTTGCCGCGAAAATAAATAAAATTTCTTAATTTTTGTTCCGTCTTGACACCAAAAAATCCAAAAGTCTTCTGAACAGCAGTTCCGCAAGGAAGACGTCTTATAAATGAGTAAAGAAAGTCTTTTTTAAGAAAAGAAAAAAAAAATCAAAATTCGTCTCTTTTTTTTGTGTAATTTAAAATAAAATATAAAAAAAAAATTGCTCTTGTTTGTGTGCTGTTGTCGACGAGTCTTTTGGGACTATGGTCTTGTCAAATTCACTTTTATATTTTTTTTTTTGGGTGAATTTTATTTTCTATACAAATATTTTGTGTTGATTTTATGGAAACTAACACAAATGCATGCTCAATTCACAAATACAGACATAAAATTTGCTCCAATAATGTGAAAAAGTCGATGCATGTTTGTTGAGAATGAGAGCGGCAAGTGAATGGAACTGACTGTGTGTGCGTGTACCTGCATGCGTGTGTGTATGTGGAAGTGACCAGAGAGTAATGTAGAGTAATAAAAATTATGGAAGAAATGAGGAAGAAAAAGAATTGCGAAGAATATTTTTTTTTTCCCTTTTTTTTTGATGCAATGTGATGCCTTCGATGTCCACATGCAATGTCCGAAATGCTCTGTTGTTGTTGTTGTTGTTGTAATAATAGGGATGCAAAGGGTAGATTAAGGAGTTTAGGTAGAAATTTAGTTTTATTTTCACAATTGATTGTTGAAGTTTTTTGGATTTTAATTTTTATAAAATTGAAGAAATTAAATTTTGAAATAATTTTCAGTTTAAAATATTTTTAAAATTCAATTTTATGCATATTTCAAAATTTTAAATTTAAAATTCAACTTTAGAATATTAAAAATATTTTAAAATTGAATTTTGAATTTAAAATTAAAATTAATTTTGAAATTAAAAATTAAATTGAATTAAAATAATAAATAAATTTGTCTTTAATTTTTTTTTTATTATATAATTGATACTTTATTGTAATTTTAGTTTAACACTATTTTTACATAATATATATATATATATTTATACAACGAGTGAGAAATGAAACGACTTAGGAAATGACTTAGTCACACCACAACTGCTTAATATATAGATGTTCTCTTAATTTCGATTTAAAAATGTTTAGACTGACAAATTTCTTGATTTCAATTGGTATAGAATTAAATTCAGCAAAAGCCCTAACAAAAAAATTTTGTGCTCCAAGAACGGTTGCTGTTTTAGAAATTAGAATATTATTCGAATTTCTTGTTCTTCTCTCGTGTCTTTCATGCATATATTGAATTGTAAAGTTTACTTTAGCCGTACCGTTAATCATTTTAAATGTAAGAATTGATGAAGATAATTTACACAAAGCTGATACTGGTAGTATCTTTTCGGAGTACAACTCAGTTTTACTGCATAATCGGTCTTTACAGAATACAATTCGAAGCGACTTCCTTTGTATTATTTCAAGTGCGTCCATTAAATATTTTGGAATCACCATCCAAATGGAATTCATGTAACAAAATCGCGATTGTATGTAGGCAAAATACAAGACTAAAGCTGTTTTCTCAGAAATTAAAGATCTTATTCGTTTTAAGGCAAACATGAAGGAAACTATTTTTTTTTTGTATTTGATAAACGTGAAATGCAAATGACAAAGTTTCATCAACTTCAAGTCCAAGCAGTTTTGTATGTTCAACACGTTCAATGATTGTGCCATTAAACCGAATGTTTAACCTGATTTCATTGAAATTCTCGTTTCTCATCTTGTTATGGAATAAAATGTATTTACTTTTTCTTTCATTAGGAAACAGTGAATGAAACTTAAGCCATATTGCTATTCTTGACAGATCTTCTTCAATATGTTGCTTGAGAATAGCAGGATTCGAAGCAGAATTGACTATAGTGATATCGTCACAATATAATGTTATGTTGGCATTTAATGGAATCAGATTGATACTATTTATGTAGAAATTAAACAGAAGTCCTGACATAATCCCACCTTGAGCTACCCCGTAAATGACATTAAGTGGAAGACTTAAACTGTCTCCTATTTTAACTATTTGAGATCGATTTTCAAAGTATGATCTGAGAAGTTCAAAGAAATGCGGCGAAAGTTTTAACTTTCTTATTTTATTAATGAGTAGTTCATGTAGAACGCTGTCGAAAGCAGCTGATAAATCTAAACAAGTGAGTGAAGTTGCATTACCAATGTCAACGCCTTTGTAGACATCATTAAGAATATTTGCTACGGCAATTTCGGTATTAGAATGCTTAGTATAACCAAATTGTGAAATACTCATAATATTATTTGCGGTCATATGGTCTTCTAATCGCCTTTTCATCACAGATTCAACAATCTTTGAAACGATGGGTAGAATCGTGATGGGTCTGTAATTTCCAATTTCAGTTTTACTGCCATTTTTATGTACTGGAATGACAATGCCAATTTTAAGACAGTCTGGGAACTTTCCAGTACTCAATATGCTATTAATTAAATGTGTTAAATTTTTTACTAATCCGCTCTTATGTAACTTTAGAAAATTATTTGAAATACTATAAATATCTTGTGATTTCGAATTTGATAAACTATCTATAATTAATGAGACTTCATCTTCAGTACATTCCGGATTCTTGAAATTATTGACAATGTCGTATTTTTCATATGAGTGAAAAGTATGGAAGTCATCATCATCAAGCCGTTGTGATGATACCAGACTATTAATTTTGGACATGAAATACTCATTGAATCTGTTTGCAATAGATGTTTTATTGGTGACAGGAATACCATTGTAATGGATTAATGCAATAGATTCTTTCTGTTCTCGTGAATTAAAAAGTAGAGATTTGAATTGCTTCCAAAGCTTAAAAGCATCATTTGCATTATCATGGAAAAATTTGTCTAGATATTTTTTTTACTTTGTCTAATTAATTTCACAATTAGGTTTCTATACAGCTTAAATTTATCAGTAGCATACTGAAAATGTGGATATTTAGATTTTAACTTGGAATAATTATTCCTTATTCTTATTAGTTTTAGAATTTCGTTATTGACATATGGTTTACTAATTTTTGAAACGACTTTGAAACTGTTTTCCTTTATGATTTTCTCAATGTCACTTAGAAAAATACTGAAATTCAACGACTTTAAATTTGCAAATAGATTTTTTTCGATAATTTTTTTGTGATTTATAATCTTGGTTGTTATGGTTGTACTGATTGTTTTCTGAGGTGTCTGCATTTTATTGATTGCAAGTAAAAAAGACTTATGGTCGGCAAATCTTTGGAATTGATGTAATGAAAAATCGATATTCTTATGATGTAAATGCATGTCTGTTAGAACATGGTCAATTATTGAACATGAATTTCTTACTGTGTCAATACGTGTGGCAAAACTTTCACAGACATTGTTCAATAATGCATATCCATTTAGAGCGAAGGCATTCTCATATTTGAAAATATTTTCATCATTAGCTAGCAGATTCAAATTCATATCTCCGAAAATAATAGCATTCGTATTATTTGATAGAATTTGTTCAAAGGTCTCGATGAAATGTAACCCCTTTAAGTCAGAAGGATTGCTAGGCTGTCTATAGAAATTTAATAATTTGATTTTATGTTTTAAGAGCGAAACTATTAAGACATTATTGTTATTAAAATAAGATTCGTATACTAAACTAGCTGTATCAAATGAATTATGAATAAAGAAAGCAACACCGCCGCCAACCTTGTTGGTTCGTACAGAGTGAAATGCTTGGTAATTAATAAGATTGAAATATGGAATGTCTTCTGTACTAAGCCAAGTTTCAGTGACAGCAACGATATGAATCATGAAGGTCTGTGAATCAACAAATGTCTGTAGGTCTTGAAGTTTATTCCTTAATGAGCGAGCATTAAGGTATAGTATTGTTGCAGAATTATTTTTTGATATAAAGCTGGGAAAGTAGTTGTAGTGTGAGACATTTAAATTCAGGTCTAAGTCGTCGCAGTTATCCTCAATCATATTTAATTTAAAAAAAAACGTAGAGCAGTTATTATAAAATGCATTCATCGTGTTAAATTATATTTAATTAGATTAGATTAGTCGTGAAAGGAGAAATATTTATGAGCATCTAGGAGTTACAATCTTAAGGAAAGCATAGTAAAAACATTGTTGTAGCATTCAACAAAACATCAACTGATTGCATGAACATTACATGTCTAAGAAATAATTTATTTCTTATGTATTATAATTTGCTTGATATGAATTCAATGAAGAGTTGGAAATTATAAATCACTGATAAGGCTATTAACTTTAGTTAGTAGCTAATCATACCATTCACTACTGAATTGTATTATGACGGTGATAATATTTATGAAGAACAATCAAAATAATGTTTATCCAAAAACATCTAATCATTAATCCTTATCGTAGACTTTTTCTCTCCTAGAAATGCTCAATTATATTATTGATGAGTTAATTAGCGAAAATGACTTATATTTAGTTTTACAGTAGACTATTTAATTATTTAATTAACGATCTAATTTATATTGTGCAACAACAAAAAGAAAACAATAACAGATGCGAAAGAAAAAAAATTTTCCTAAGACGCAAAAAATTCAAAAAAATAAGACTTAAAACATTTACGTTGGATTGTCTGCTTGTTGAGAACTAATTAATGTGTTTAGCTGGTTAATCGACTTAATTCTATTGACTTTACCGCTTACTAACTTCACCATGATGTTTCCTTGATTCAGCCAAACGCCAGTAAAGATATCTTTATTTTTTCTTGCTGCATTAAAAATTGCTTTGTTATCTTTTGTGAAGATAGCGAAGATAGTGAAGTTTTAGTATTTTAAATATTTGAATTAGTTAAAAAATGACATTTTTTGAATTAAAAAATATTTTAAATTATTTTTTCAAGCTTTGAATCAAAATTGATGTTAATTATTGCATTTTTACAAAAACCTCAAATTTCAAAATTGTTGAAAATTTTCAAAAATATTTCAAATTTTAATTTTTCTTTTAAATTTTCAAAAATATTTCAATTTTTAAAATTGTTTTAAATTTTTTACGAAAATTTTAAAAGAAATTCAAGTTTTGAAAATATAGTAGAATTAAAAAAAAATCTTAAATATTTTTAAAATCTTAAAATAATTTGAATTTTGGAAAAAAAATTTAAAATTCCTAATTTTATGATTTATTTTAAAAAATTCATTATTTATGGATTTTTTACCAAAAATTTGAAAGTCGTTCTTATTAAAAAAAAATTATTTTCAATTTTAAAATTTTTCAAAAATATTTAAAAATTTTGAAAAATTTTAAAAATCATAATAAAGTGCTTCAATTAACTTTGTCAAGCTATTAATGCCACTTAACATATTTAATTGCATTTAATATTTTAAAAAATTATATAATTTTCCCTAAAATCATCCACAAAAAGCATCACAAATGAGGACATTCAAAATAAATTGTTATTTCAGGTGCCAAGTGTCATCCTCACATCCTCCAAAAACATCTTTTTATTTTCCCTATTTTTTAATTCTTATTAAACACAAAATTAGACATAAAATTCATTCATTGATGTTTAATGTTTGCCACTCGTCTTATATATCTCTACCTTATGTCCTCATCTATCTGTATTTAGTTCCTATAGTTACTTGCACATTTCATTAATATTAAAAAAAATAACTCGAGGGTGAAGATTTTCATCTCAAATAAAAACCATAAAAAAATTGTCTCTTTTTTTATTTAAGAATGAAGACTTTTTGTAGCACGACAAGCGCGTGCTGCTGCTTAAAAAAATCTTTTAAATTTTTCTATTTTTATATAAAAAAAATACACAAATAATATTTTGAACCCCTCAGAGAGAGAAGATGCTCAAAGATGAAGGGAGTTGCTTTATTCTTCCTTAAGTAAATGTTCTATGAGATTAAAATTAAGATTTTTTTTTTGTTTATTTGATGAAACTTAATAGTGATGTTTGTTAAAAAAAATGGTGGAATGGGGGACGACACTTGAAAACACATTTACATGTACAATACATGCTTATGTACTATTTTAAATATTATATTAGAATTTTAAGAGAGAATTTGCGATTTTTTTGAATTTTTTACCAATTTTCTAACTCAACGACATACTTTGCAGGTCCTACAGGTCAATTGTGGTCCATTACCTCCCCAGAAGCCTTTAGAAGCCCTTAGAAGCCCCCAGAAGCCCCCTAAAACAAGCTCTATCGCTCCCAATTCCCAATACCAAATTCAATGCTGTTTCTATCCATCCAAGAGTTCTATTGTCTTCCTCGACATCTCTTACTGAGTTTATTACGGCAAGTGAAATCCGGGATGACAAAATGTGTGACTTGTCTCCATCAGAGTTGCAAAACAGGCAAAAACTGTACAAATTCTTTGTAATTTTTAAGGTTTTTTTTTAAAAAAAACAAAACTATATAAATTATCAAGAATTTGTACGGTTTTTGTCTGTTTTGCCAATCTGGTCTCCATAGACTCCTCCTGAATATACCCCGAATTAACTTACTTACTTACTGGAACCATGCTCCGACTTGGAGCCTAGGTTATTACAAAAGGCCTTCCATCCGACTCTGTTACTGGCCACATCACAAAGCTTGTATACCCCGAATTGACTAGAGCTCCCCAAAAAATCAAACACCTACCCAACCCCCTCATTCTTTACCATAACGTAATTAACAAATCTCCCCAAAAAAATTGAAAGCCTTTTGTTCCAAAATTAAAACAATTTATTCACATTTAAATCATCAATTCTTATCAGTTCCTCAATTCGTGTATGTATGAAGCATCAAAAATAGACAACAGCAGGTTTTTATTTGTTGATTAAAAAAGCAAATCCACTTGATACTGGTTATTGACCATTTAAGAATTGCAACAAGTCGGTTAATTGATGCAGAATTTGGGACCAGGTTGGGGTGATGCTGGGATTTTGTTGGATTTTTTAGGGAATGCAAAGCAATATCCAGCATCAAGTTAGGGTCAGACAATTTGGGGGTCTGATTATTGATCGATTAATCGAATAGATGATCGAGCTGTCAATATATAGATAGTATTGCATTTGGTATTAGGAATTGGTGGACGGAAGGCAGCGATAGAGCCAGCTTTATGCATCAATTCTGATCTGTTCGACCAGATACGTAAGAAAGTGCGATTCATGCTCCTCAAGCCAGCTAGACAGCCTGTTTAATGTCTCTTGATAACTCTCATACCATGGCGTGTGTCACTGCTGCACAAACAACTCCTCCGACATGATAATGCATCACAATTGATCTTGTACATCCAATAAAAAAATATATAACCAAATAAAGTAAGTTCATTCAGCCACGAGTAAATGAGTTTAATTAAAATTTTGTTAATCAGTTCATATTTCAATGGTTTTAATTAAATTTATTTCGATAGCCATTTTTGGCTTGCGCAGGCTTTTCGCGTCACATGCTGACTTTTTTCGTTTAAATTGTTGCAGCATTATCAAGCGTAAAATGTTGACACCTGGCAGTGGCTACATAGTAGCAATGTGATTGAACCTTTTTTCTTTTTGGTGATAATTATGAATGAATTTGGTTCGTGTGGATGAATGGGTGATAATTTTTGGAATGTTGAGGGGGTTGGGAGCTTGATGTGGAATTGGGGACTATGCATGATATTGAGGTTTGTCGTGAAAAGTTAATAATCTGGATCCAAACAGCAATTAGTAATAATTATTCATAAATAATCAAAAATCTTGTCAAATAAAATTCCAAAATTCCAGGAACATGCAAAATATGACGCGATGAGAGTTCCTCAATCTATTATCGATCAAGCTACACGCTCGTGTGATCATCATTGTCGTTCACACATGCAACAATGTTATGATCCATAATACTTTGATTCCATACTCGTAACTCTCATTATTGAGTAACAATCAGCTATAAAGCACAGAAAAAAACATAAATATTTTTGGAGTCTGATTGTACAAGAGCACGTGTACGTATGGATGAAAATATAGATGCTGATTAAAATGATTCACGCGCAGTCAATGAAGCCTGAATTAGTAGACGAAAATAAAAAAAAAAAATTTTAATCACAATTTATAGATTGGGAAGAGTTGACCGGGGCTTTTATTTATGCCATTATAAATAAACACGCTCAACAATTTTTTCATTAAGATTAAAAAATGATTTTTTTTTTTTTGAGAAATACATTTTTGTGACTTTTTATTCATTTGTTGTGGCGCACGTGCCTTTTTTCTGTAGGCTTGATACTGATGTGCGTAAGTCGAAAGTTAATCGCAATGTTGTTTTGGCTATAATGTCTTCTTGGAAATCATTAAAGATTATAAAATTGAAATTAGAATAGAATTTGTTATCAAAAGACAAAGCAATGTACATGACCTAGCGTACGTGATTATTTGAATGGGTAAATGTGGTTTAATACACGGTTTTTTTGGGAGATTTGATGGACATTTTATCAAAATTTTGGAGCATTTTTGATTGATTGACATTAAGTTTAGGTTGCTTTACAATACCCTATCATAGGTATCCTTGGCTAAAGGAGTAGGAAAGAGTAGATGGGGTTATGCACTTGGTATAGTCAAAATTGTATGTTCAGCTGTTGCTTAAAGCAAGACAGTCCATTGTAAAGACTACCTAGGCTTCTCAAAGGTGGTGAATGCGGAATACCTGTAGCTAAACTAAGTCTAACACCACTAAGTACCAATCCCACCTTCTCATGACGAGAGGCCGTTAATCCAAGTCACGTAGTGAAGCGGAGACGAATGACGCTTTGGTTAAGTCAGGGTACATTGGCCTATCAAGCCGCCATCCTTAAACCAAAGCTCCAAAACCCAAATGATAGAAAGAATACATCTTGCGATAGCTTCTATAAATAGTCTAGACCTTATCAAAAAAATTCAACTATTTCCTCTCTTTTTGCATTGCGTAATAAGCGAATGACTGTCTTGCCTGATATGCTTAGACAGCGGCAAATGTTTGAGACTCTAGGTTGGCGTGGATCGGACATTATACCGGATTTAAATGAAATTAAGACGGCTTGAAGACGGATTGGTGATCAACTGATCATTTTGTGTTATTCGAGTAGCTTTTCAGAATCATTTTAACTCAAAATTGATTAAATTTCATATTCCACAAAATGTGTATCAAGTCGGTTCTTAATAATAAATTTCACCATTTGTCGAATCTTGTTTAAATTAAGATTATCTGTCAAATAATCCCAATGTTGATTAAGCAAATATATTAAATATTTCCAATACTTTTCAGTTCCTCAAAAGTCCAATTCACACACAAAACAAAAAACATTAAAAAAAGTCTTCTTATCAGCTCCAAAAAATGAGCAACAACACAGAAGCATTAGAAAGGAAGGAATGAGTAAACAATGACTAGAAATATTGTCGCCATCACACGACTCTTTGCATTAATCTATAAATATTATTATTATATTTCTACAAATTACTTACAATGTCCATAAACGGGTTCATTGTTCACACTGCATTGATATGTGCAGGCAATAAGTACATAAAATGAACTCAAATGGCCTTGACAATGACTTAGATGAGCTATTATGACTTGTTCCTTTGTTTTGGACTGATAATCGAGTATTTTTAGGCTTGATGCATACGTGCATTGAGCAATTTGAGACAATTTACTTGTTTTTGAGGTAGTCGTTGACTTGATTAATTTTTGAAGTTTGTTGGACTGCTTGAGGGTAGCTTTTTGAGTAGCTGTTGACTCTTGTATGACAAGATATAGTCTCTAGAATATTAGAAACTATAATAAACCCAATTTTTAATTTTAGAACTCAATTACAAGTGCACTTGTATGCTTTAGGCTGCGATATTATGTTTGGACGGTTTATAAGAACGAGTTGAAATACTTGAATTTGTTGGGTTTGTGCTGTACATTGACAAATCGAGTACAAATCAGTTGAAACTAAATTTTGTATAATATGTTGGTAATGTAGTGTTGGAGGGCAGTGTTGTATATACTGTGTGCTATAGGACATATGGTGGTAATGTTAAAGACATGTGACGTTATCTTTTAGCTACCTTTTAGCCTGATCGCAAACCAACACTCCTCTACAGTAAGCTACGACCAAAACCGACAAACCAGCTTCGAACCGAACCTGTCATGTGGTTCATGGCATTTCCAACACTATTGTGCCGTGAATCGCAGTTTGGACAACACTGTTGAAAGGCAATAAACTCTGTAAAATGTCAATGTTAAGCTGTTTCGTGTTCATTTGAGAATTATGACAATTGACTTTGGAAGTCGACTTAATTTTTATACAAAGTGTGGAAGAGATTGATGTCAATTTTGATCATTTTTGTGACTAATTAGGTCATTTAATCATCAAGTTTGATGAATTTTTGCACAAATTTTGAACAATTTTGAGAATTTGACCAATTTTTGTCCATTTTTGATTAGTTTTTAGTCAGTTACGGTCAATTTTTGATCAATTTCAGATTTGTTGAAGTCTATCCATCTCTTAAGTACATAAACTCGACTTAACTTTCTCAAACCAAATCCAACTCGACTTGAAATTTCCAACAAATTCGTCAAACCACAAAAATCCTTTTATTTTTTTTTTGCGGCAACTGTTCATAACTTTATTGTTGTCCGTGTGAAAATATATCCAAAAAAACTTACACTTGAACCTGCAACATTATCCCAATATTAATTCTGCAATTTAATCTACCACGCAATTCCATTCAAAAAAATGTTCCATGTCACTTTCATATCCATTTATCAACAGACATAAAATGTCAATAATTCCACAAATTCCATAAAAAGAGGTAAATATCGACCATCGACCATAAAAAAATATAATTCCCATCAACCTGATATTCAGGTAGAAATTAAAATTCTTTTCAATTTACTCGATCATCATGAAATGAATCCTTTTTTTTGCTGTATATTTTGTGTACATTATTATTATTATTTATTTACTCCTTTTTATCCCTTTTTTTTTGATGTTTCCTTTTTTGATTTGTGAGACTTTTTTGTTGAAATTGTGATTATTATTTTCTATGGATATAAATACAAAGTGTGTGTTTATCTTTGTCATAATTATATAACTTTGCAGAGAGATATGAGGTATGAGATTTATGAGATAAGGATGCAATAAATTTATTGATCTGATTTATTGATTTAGTGAGCTGTGAACTATCCTGTGAGTTGAGTAGTGAGCTAATATATAACGAGATGAGAGCCAAACTATGAGCCGAGCTGTGGATCAAACTGTAGAGTGAGCCGAGCTGTGAGATATGATGTGACCTAAAATATGAGCTGAGATGTAAGCCAAGCTTGGAGCCATGCTGTGAGTCGAGCTGTGCCTTAAGTCATTCTATAATTCTAGCTGTGAGCCCAACTTTGAACCGCGCTAAAAGCTGAGCTGTGAATCAATCTGTGAGTCAAACTGTGAGCTATTCTGTAAGCTGAAATGTAAGCCATGCTGTGAGTCGAGCTGCGAGCCATACTGTGAGCTGAGCTGTAAGCCGAGCTGTGAACCATGCTGTAAGTCGAATTATAATCCAATCTATTAGTTGAAGTGTGAGCCGAGCTGTAAGCCGAACTGTGGGTCGAGTTGTGAACTGAACAGTCAGCTGAGTTGTGAGCCAAGCAGTGAACCTAGCTGAGAGCTATTCTGTGAGTCGAGCTATGAGTTGAGCTATAAGCTAAGCTATGAGCCATGCTGTTAGGCATGCTGTGAGCTGAGCTGTTAACCGAGCTGTTAGACAAACTGTGAACCGAGCTGTGAGTCGAGCTGAATTTGTCGATAAATTCTCCTCTAAAACCAAAATTTCCTTCAAAATCTCAAAATTTCATTCACAATCCTTTTTTTTTTATTTCGAATATCACAAAAACTCAGTCAAACAAACCAGAAATAAAAGGATTTTATAACCAAGCCAAAAATTCTCTTCTTCATTCTCATATTATTTCCATGACCGATGGATATTTACTCCCAAAAAATATGCAGTCAATATCCATTTATATTCTACCTGAGCCACATCACACAACTGACTCAGTTAAAAGAAGCCAAAAAATTCAATTCTGTTGTGAGAACATTTTGTGCAACTCACAAAAATGCAATTTTTTCTAATGCACAAAAATGAGAATCACAGACAATAGACATTAACAATGGATATGAAATGATGATGATCATCATTGAGCTCCTTTTATCCTCGAGGCAACAAAATCAGCATGGAATGGTCAAAAAAGGATTCAAATTGCATGTTGAGGAACAAAAGCAGACTTTTTTTTTTGCGAGAAAAAGGATCAAAAAGGCTTTTTTTTACTTTAAAGGAATTGAATGACATAACCTTAAAAATATTTCTAGGAAATTTTTGTTTTTTAAAAAATATAAAAAAGATTTTTTTTTTTTGAAAAATATGAAGAGGAATTGGAACAATGGATGAATGCAATGGCCTGCAATTCGACAATAAATTGTAACGTGAAACTCTAAAGGCGTCCAGTTTTTGTTGCTTTTGTTGTCAAGGATTGAAGGAGTTTTATGAAAGGAAATTGTCTTTTGAAGGGGAAGATTGAGAGATTTTAAAGAATCTAGAACAGTAAGATGCAGCAAAGTTCATATTTTGTTGTGAAAATGAGCCTAGGTCAGCCATAGTGTCCGGCTAATAACAAGCTGGTTAATAAATCCCATATCCGTGACTCTGGCAAGATACCGGGCTTTAAGCCTGTTCAATTCGGCTTGTTCCTGTTCCATAATGACTGATTTGTGTGGTTTGGGTTTGAAAAAGTCGCAATAATCAGGAAACTTGAAGAAAATTGAGGAAAAAATTGACAAAAATCAAAATAAGGTTGAAAATTGATTTGTCGTGTAATCTTTTGGGGATGTTGTATCCACTTAACCTAAAAATTTGATTGTTTTTATTTAAATTGACAGTTTATTAAAATTGACAGTTCTTAAATCAAATTCCCAAACATCAAATTCAATATAACCCGCTCGTGCCGCAAATGATTCAACAATAAATTTCCAGTTCCTCTCCTAATTTCAACAGCATTCCTTTTCACATCCCCGAATTAACAACAGAATAAACCTCGAATTTTTCCTCATTTACTCAACTCAATACCTTCAAATTATCGACAAATTTTTACCAACTTAATCTCTTATTTTTTATTACAATATAAAAATGTGAAGAGAAATTGATGAAGTGCAGCACGACACATACATCCCTTTTTTTATGGAAGGGGTTGTTGCTACTTCAACAACATCTCGTTGCATCCTTTGTAACTGAGCATGTTTGACATAAAAAATAAATATAAAACGGGGTAACATTTTTTATGGCTCGTGACAAATTTTTTTTTAATATTTTTTTGTGTTAAAATTGAGGAAAAAAAAGTCATTGAAGCTGTTAATTTGATTTTTTTCGATTGCAATCTGGGATGGTTTTGGTTTTTTTTGGAAAGCTGAAGATTTATTGTGTGAAATTTTAGAAATGTGATTAATTTTGGAATTTTTTTGAATTATTCCCGGAATACACAGCGTATAAAAAGCTGAAAGTCCAGGTTTGAGTCGGCTTGAGTATGGCTTGACACCGAACTACATGGAATTAGGTCACTGGCATGACGCTGGATTTTCGGCAAATTCTGTACCTTGTACCATCCATGAATTACTGATTAATTGATAAAATGGTTTAAATATTCACAAATTTGAATAAACGTCCTCAATATCAAAACCTCAACTCTTTCATCAATTCCTCTCTCATTTTTTTCTCATTCCTCCATTCCCATTCCGCTATCTAACTCTTCTCTCCGCGTGTATCTACATAAAACACAAAACAGACAAATTATATCCAAATAATCTTCACAGTTGTGTGCGAGAGAATCAACGACGAATGAAAGGGTTACGAAGATGACGCTGATTGCGCAATTGAATGAAGCGCAATGGAGGAAATGTGATGTTTATTTATTATTTGATGACGATGAATTTCGGGATGGGAAGGGTTAAGTGAGGTTGTGATAGTGAGTGATGTGTAGAGAGTATGAATGTATATGAATGTGAAAAGGGTTATTGAATGGAAATGGAGGAATGGTGAATGGATGTGAGGAATTCTGGGTAATTTTGGTGTAGCGATTGGACATTGGTTGGGGTTTATATAAGGATACGTGAGATTTTGGGGTCTAGCAACTATTTTGTCACTTTTTGGACTGTTTTTTGATGAAATTTGGTTCTTTTTTATTCTTCAGGCCAAATACTGATTTTCTAGACTCGGTTTTGAGTCTCTAGACGACGTCCGTCTCAGTTCAATTCCAACCAATCCATTTAGACCCAATTTGACTCATTCCGAAGTCGTCCAACTCAGTCCGTCAGCTTAATTCCAAACTTTTCCTCAAAAATTGCTTCAAAAACTCCATCCCATACATCAACAAGAAATTCAAAACTCACCTTAATGACTTTTACCAAAAAAGACCTTGATTTATGACTTTAGAGCCATAAAATCATTTTTCATATTTTGTTGCTATTTTTACAATTCTTCCAAAAAAAATCTCTTTTTACTGTTTTATGATTTATTTTGACCTACAAAACACAATTTTCATAAAAATTATTCTTACTTATTTTATTGACTTTTTTTTGCTGTCATTTCTGTTGACCTGCAACAATTAACGTACAATGGACATGAAATTAGGAAAGAAGAGCAATGTTTTGCAAACAAAACGCCCACAAAAATGCAGAATTTAAATTTTTTTATGATTTTATGACAAAAAATCCTTTTTATGGTTTTGAGAAGATTTTTGAAGGCTTTTTGGAGGTGCGTAAGTTGGAGGTTTGGATGTTTGAAGATTTTAAGCCTTATGCTATCAGAAATCATTTGAAATGTGAATTTTGTGTGATTTTCTCACCAAACAGAATTGACAAAATTGACTAAAAATCTCAAACAAAAAGCCTAATTTAAGTGACAATCCACATCCATTTCCTTACCAAAAAAAAGAGAGAGTAAAAGTCATCAAAATCACTAAATAATTTCATCAATATCCTCCTCAAATCAAACATTATTTCATCAAATATCCACGTCATCTCGTCCAACAACAAGAACCTGAATATATCCTTGAGAAAGTAAAAGTTTTTAGCAAATAAAACAAAAAAAAGCAATCAAAAAATGTTGAAATTTGAACCACAAATGTCTCAAATTCTTTTAAAATTGAAAGTGTTTGCTGATTGCATCAACGGCGTGAGATTTCCTTTATTTTGTATATTTTTTTTCATTGAAATCTCGTCCACAAATAAACACACAATTTTTTTGCTTCGATTGCCCCTCCGGAAATTTATCACAAAAATTTAGTTTTCATGTCTTTTTTTTGAATGAATTGAGAATTGTCATGAAAAAATATCACTTTGAGGACTCAAGAGAGAGCCCAAAAAGTGTCAAATTTCGCTTCCCGATGAAAAAGGGACACGAAAAAGATTTTTTCAAGTTTTTTTCACTTTTTTTTTGGTGTGAGAAAATAAAATGTTAAAAAAATTATGTAAAATAAATTGGAATAAAATGAGTTGAAGAGGTTGGAGCGAATTTTGTGGATGGGCTGTGGAATTGACTCGAATTTTGCCAATTTTTGATGAATTTTTGCCAATTTTTGATGAATTTTTGTCAATTTTTGATGAATTTTGCCAAGTTTTGATGAATTTTTGTCAATTTTGATGAATTTTAGTCAATTTTGATGAATTTTGCTCAAATTTTGATGAATTTTTGTCAAATTTTGATAAATTTTTGTCAAATTTTGATGAATTTTTGTCAATTTTTGATGAAATTCCACTTAATTCCAAATCCCACCAAACCCAAACTGCCCAAACCTCACCCAAACCTCTCCCAACTTTCCAAGCTAACGCAAATCTCACTTCACATCCCAAATGGAATTTAAATGTGCCTTGTTCATGTCTTTGCCTTCTTATGTGCCAAAAAAAAAAAAAAGTTTCACAAATTGACTTGGTGACAGAATTGCTAATGCGGTGACAAGGTGATAATAGCATTAACGACGTGTGACACTTTTTTATGTCGGTTCCATTCAATTTTAATTAATCTTTTATTCACTGAATTTTTTTGAGGTTATGGGAACAATGGGAATTAATTTTTTGGGGAAATGCAGAAATTTGTGAAATATGTTGCAGAATTAAGAATTGAATTAATCTGTTGGTTTAAGGTAGAAGCACGAAATGTGAGGCGATAAATGCATTAGTGATGAATATGTGGAACTGGATTAAATTGTTGCAGATTCTTATGAGGCTGGTTGTGATCTGCATTTGTAATTTGTAGCTTGTCGGAAGGAATTGATGTCGATTTTGTGGTAGAATGTGGAATTGACTGAGAAAAATCAGCTTTAAGTTCATTTTTGATTAATTTTGGAAGATTTTTGATGAATTTTGATAATTTTTGAGTCTTTAGCCTCAGTTGCGCTGAGTTTTGAGTATATTGACTCGCTTTTGAGTTTCTAGGTCTAATTTAGAGTATTTAGGTCTAGTTTTGAGTCTTCAGACTCGATATTGAGTCTCCAGATTCAGTATTGAGTCTCCAGACTCGGTTTTGGGCCTTCAGACTCAGTTTTTGAGTCTCCAGACTCGGTTTTGAGTCTTCAGATTCGGTATTCAGTTTCTAGACTCAGTTTTTGAGTTCCCAGACCCAGTTATGAGTCTCTAGACTCGGTTTTGAGTCTCCAGGCTCGGTTGTGAGTCTCCAGACTCAGTTTTTAGTCTTCTAGACTCAGTTTCGAGCCTTCAGACTCGGTTTAGAGCCTCTAGACACAGTATAGAGCCTCTAGACTCGATTTTAAGTCTCTAAATTCGTTATTGAGTCTCCAGACTCAGTTTTGAGTCACCAGACTCAGCTTTGAGCCTTCAAACTCGCTACTGAATCAGAAAAAACCATAAAAATCAATCAAAAGAAGCCTAAAAAGCATCACAAACGCCAGCACAGCATCAACAGCATCAAACAATAAAACCCCATTACCTAATATTTGTGCAATAATCCATTAATCTCCTCAAATTCAGCATCAACAACAATAAATTTTCTCTAAAAAAAATAAATTCTATCAATCATACAAAAGGATCTCCTCAATTTCAATTCGATTCGTATCGCTTCTTGTACCTTAATACTTTTTGTGCTGTTGATGCTGATGACGATGGATATAAATTGGAAGATAAAGGAAGAAAATTTTGAAAAATAACCAGGATGTTCAGTTTAAAAAATTGATGAAATGTTTCGCATTGTTCACGATGAAATCTTTTGTTTCCTCAATAACGCCAGTCCAGGTCCAGTTCTATGTATCTCGTTCACGCAATTTTAACAACTTCCATTTCTAATCAACGAAAATTATTTCAATTCTTTTGTTGCTTCATTCTTTTTTTGTTGTTCAACTTAATCCGTGAATTGTTCTTCCTTAAAAAAAGAGTCCAATTTTTATACTTTTTATCATCATTTTTTGTGTTTTTGAAGTGAAAAAATAATAAAGTATCCCTTACACACATATTGCGAGCGAATGTGAAACTGAAAGTGATGATTTGGGTGAAGTTAGACATAGATTGACTTAGCTGCAAATAGATATTCAGTTTCATACTGACGCTCAGCTTGCAAGTTAAGCTAAGATTTAGATTGAAACTCAGCTCGTCTTGAGATTGACGCTCAGCTTTACGATGACGCTCAGATTTAGAATGACGCTCAGATGGAGATTTCCACTCAGCTCGACTTCAAATTCAATTTCATTCTCAGCTCAATTTCTGAATGACGCTCGACTTACGAATGACGCTCATCTTGATTTTGACGCTCGATTTGAGATTGAAGCTCAACTTTGAGATTGACGCTCGACTTGAGATTGACGCTCAACTTGAGATTGACGCTCGATTTGAGATTGACGCTCGATTTGAGATTGACGCTCGACTTTGAGACTTACGCTCGACTTAAGATTAATGCTCGACTTGAAAATGACGCTCGACTTGAGATTGACGCTCGACTTGAGATTAACGCTCGACTTGAGATTGACGCTCGACTTGAGATTGACGCTCGACTTGAGATTGACGCTCGACTTTAAGATTGACGCTCGACTTGAGATGGACGCTCGATTTAAGATTGACGCTTGACTTGAGATTATCGCTCGACTTGAGATTGACGCTCGACTTTGAGATTGACGCTCGACTTCAGAATGACGCTCAACTAGTGATTGACGCTCGACTTGAGAATGACGCTCGACTTTGAGATTGACGCTCGACTTGAGATTGACGCTCGTCTTGAGATTGACGCTCGACATGAGATTGACGCTTGACTTGAGAATGACACTTGACTTAAGGATGACGCTTGACTTGAGATTGTCGCTCGACTTGAGATTGACGATCATCATAACATTCCCGCTCAGCTAACTTCCAACAAGTACCTTCAACCCACCGTAATTTTTTCCCTTCTGTCCATTTCTATTTCGCTTATTTTTATTCTCATCTTTCCATCGGCCCTTCCATTCTCTTTAATTCTCATTCTTTACTCGTTTACAACAATAGAAAGGGATCATAATTAATTTCTTGTTTCTCATTTCGGCAATTTTTGTGTTTCTTCTTCCTTTCCTCCTTTTTATCCAGCATTCAACTAGCCTTCACATTCTCAACAAAAAAGGCTCGGACACATGTTGCGATTTTTAATCGATTTCTATTCTGTTACTGATGATTTTTGCCGCATCTTTTGCTGAGAAACAATAAAGGATGAAAATTGAGCTGCTTTTTTTTTTGGTAAAAAATGATGTAAAAAATTCTGAGAAGATTAAAGTTTGTGATGCAATTTTTTATGCAACTGCTGCCGGTTAAGGTCTGGATTTTAATAACCATGGCAAATTTGGGGATTTTTTTAGTTCAGAAAATTGGCTTCTGTCGGTCATTTGGAAGATAATGGATTGATATAATGAGTTTTTTTGAAGTTTTCAGCAACTTAACCTCAAAAAATTGACGCTCAGCATTAGACTGACGCTCTGCTTTGAAATAACGCTCATTTTGAGACTGATGATCAGTTTTAAACTGAAATTCAGATTTAATATTGACGCTCAGCTCTTGAATGACGCTCAGCTCAGGAATAACGCTCAGCATTCGACCGATGCTCTGTTTTAAATTGTCGCTCAGCTTTAAAATGACGTTCAGCTTTAAAATTTCTCAAAAAAATCGAAAAGTTTTGAAACTATCCAACAATATTCACCATTCATCTCCTAACTCACACATACATCCATCCACAACCCATCCACATCAACAGCAAAAATTTCTTTATTTATTTTTCCACAATTCCTCCGTGGCTATTTCATGTCCGAACCCCTTTTTTCTGTCCAAAAATAAAACTTTTCTTCTTTTTCGGCATCATCTCGATCTCAATATCTCGACCCTTTTTCCTTTCCTCCTTCTTTTTTTTACGAGTTAGAAAAAAAAATAACAAAAATGGGAAAAAAGAGGAAAAAACATCAATTTTTATAACCCCTGCGCTATTGCTTTTGATGGTCGTTTTTATTTTATTTTACTTTCGTTCGATTTTCTTTTTTTTGTTTTTTGTTTTCATTGCTTTGGAAAGGATTCAGTTTGGAAGGATTTGGGTTAGTTTGGGGGTTTAAGGCGCATTTTAGTTAGTGAATTTTGATTACTTTTTTAGGTTAGGTTGCCTTATTTTGAGGTTAAGTTTCACAATTTTCCACAATTTGAGGTTGAACCCCTCAATTTTGAGGTTACGTTCCAAATTTTGAGGTTATGTTGCTCAATTTTGAAGTTGAGTTGCTCAATTTAGATTTTATGTTGCTTAATTTTGAGGTTAAGTTGGTCAATTTTTAGGTTTAGTTGCTCAATTTTGAAGTTTAGTTCTTCAAATTTGAAGTTAAATTCCACAACTTTGAGGTTAGGTTCCACAATTTTTGAGGTTGAATTCCACAACTTTGAGGACTAACCGACAACATTCAATCCACATAACCTCACAAAAAAATCCAGTTTCTGTAAAGAAAAATCCATTGAAAGTGAAAGCATCAGAATGAGGGTGTATAGGGGTGGTCATAGACTCATTTCTCTCTCCTTTCCTCCTTTTTTTTCATCTCCGAAAATGGCAAAATAAAAATTCACCCTTTTTGTTATTTAGCAATTTCATGTGCGGCACACACCAATACAAATGTAGGAGGATTTTCACCCTTCATTGCTAAAAATAAGAAACATTTATGCTGTATTTTTTGCGATGATTTCTGGTTCTGCTATGTGCAAATTTTATTGGAATCGATGAGATGACGGATGAATGAACTGTTACTAATGTATAGGCTGGAATATGAGGATTTTTGAGGGATATTTTTGAAAAATTTTGTGAATTTTGGTTTACGTCAAAACTAAGCATCTATGCTCCATACCAGGAGTATTTTGGAAAACATCCAATGCATCCTCAAATAAATCACATTAAAAAGTACAAAAATTTTCCCCCATTTTCAAACCTTTTTAGCCTCAACATCACATTCCTACCATTTAAGCCATTTTACCCATAACCATGCATGCAAAAATATGGAAATAATTTCATTTTAGGTGCGCAATAAATAAATATAAATACTGACATTATTTATCATTCATGTGCGGTTCAATAAAAGTTGTTCCATGTAAAGGCACACACAAAAAAGGTAGGCACAAAAAAAAGAACTTCACGCACAAAAACATTTTCATTTAAATATTTTTTTATTCGTCTATAAATTTATGGTGATGGCACTTTTTTGTGTGTGGTTGGGTCTTGTATGAAATAGATATTTGGCTTTCTGGGGGTCATTAAGGTGTAACGTAATGGGAAATTGTCTTTTTGATAACTAACCCCACACCTTTCTGGTCTGAAATTTAAATAGAATGTGATTCTCATAATTCGATCAACCTGCGGATTAAGGGAAGGAGGTGAAGGAAGCTGACCTGACAGGAGCGTTACGTAACATGTAAATGACCCCCCTCCGTCTGTGCATGAAGACATTCGAGTATGAAAATAGTCAGAATTTTTTTACGATTCTTTCGATTCACGCATGCAAAATAGCAAAGAATAATATTTAATGTGAAAAGGTTATTTTGAGCTGATTTCAGGTGGATTTGCATTTGGGGGGTAATATGGAACAAGGGAACATTCAAAATAGGGTGGAGGTGGTTGATGCTTTGGCAAAGATTGATGTTTAGTTCTCAATTCAAACTGTACAATTAAAGGTCAATTCTAAATTGACAATCACTTATAAATTTGACGTTCAGCTAAAAGATTGACGTTCAGCTCTAAAATGACACTCATCCTCAGATTGACGCTTAGTCTCGGAATGACACTCAGCTTCAAAATGACAGTCAAAGAATGACCTTTAGCCTTTATCTGTTCAATTCTAATTAGTCAATTTCAAGTCTAAGTGGGCGCTCAGCATGAAATTGAAGCTCGTCTTCAAGAATGATGCTCAGTCTTTGATTTGAGTCCAACTTGGAATGACGCTCAGCCTTGATTTTACGCTCAGCTTTGACGAAAACAGAAAACAGCTCCAAAATCAACTCAAATTAAATTTAAAGCAAATAAAATCTTCAATTTATCTCCCCAAACCACCTTAAAAATCTGTTGCTAAACGAAAAAAATCCTCTCAAGAAAGAGTGTTCATGACTGCCTTTGTTAGATCACAAAAGAAATGAAGAACATAAAGGCAAGACTAAATAAAAAAAAAAAGAAAAGGGAGGATAAGAGTCCGCGAATTCTCATTTTGTTCCTGAGAGGGTTGTTAAGGACAGAACCATTCATTTGTACTTTTCAAAAGCTTCTTAAACACGTTCAACATCAAAAAAAAAAGGAAAAAAAATCGCTCGCTAAACACTCGAAAATGAAGCTCCTTGTGCCTTGTTATCTATTGAATGTCAATCTCTCTTATCAGCTTCGCTTTCTTCTTCAAGTCTTTCTGCTTTTTTTTTCATCCTTTTGACAGTTTTTCATTTACTTTCTCTTTCATCTTTCTTGGCTTTGATTCTAAGCGAGTTCCTTTTGTTCTTTTGATTTTATTTTAAAAGAGGCAATTTTCTTTGTTTCTTTTTTTTGTGGATTTTTCCGTTCTTTGCTTTGAGTTTTTGAGTTGATTGTCTTGAGCAGAACATGAAGTAGATTTGAAATTTTATTTGAAGTTGAAGTCGATTCTTCTAGATTTGTGGTGCTTTTGGTGAATACGATTGGTTTGGAAATAGTAGATTGTGAGCTTGTCCAGCCACATGAGTCACAGTTAGACTGATTTAAATAATCATCACTTCCTTAGCTGAAACTGTCCCTTTTGCTGGCTTCTGTTTGTTGTTTAATCAGACATGACACCAGCTTTTCCAAACTCTCAACCTTCCAACTCAAGCAATTAGGGATGAACTCTATTAGAATCAGATTTTGGAGCCCGACCAGAGTCTACTGGACCTCAACTCTCAGACTCTTTCCTAACACAGTTCTAAGCCACACCCAAAAATTCCCTTTGCAACCCTTTAATTCAACCCTTTTTAATATTTAATAATGATTGATCAATTGAATTGTGACTTCTTCATTTTGTTTCTGTTGTATTCAATACAAAAAAGGGTTACAGTACAGTTTACCACAGGATGAGTAATGAAATCAATGACTGGAACTAGAAGGGGTTGAATTGAAAAAAAAAAGAGTTAAAATAATGTGGTCGGATGCGATTGGATGATTCATTTTATTGAGAGACAAATTAGATAATGGATGCAAATTGTTGCACTTGGTAGAGGTAAATGGAGTCATTGTGGTCAGTATGGGAGGTCAACTGCATTTAAGGGATGCCAAGGATCACAATTGATATGTATTCTAAATAGTACAAATCAGTTAATCTTGCCCCCAAATCTGCGTGATTCTGACTTAACGGCATGCCAGATTCACGACGAATTTGTGTCGAATTTTGGATTAATCAACCCATTCGTGCTATTCAGTTACATACATTGAAGTAATGTTAAGCAAACAATTCAAAAATATTCCAACAAAAACTTCAACAATTTCAAATATCGTCAACAAAATTCATAACGGGGTGTCCTTTTCATTGCACACAAAATGCATACAGAATGAGAATGATTAACAATTGATGCACAAAAATGAGGAAAAACTGTAAAAATCGACAATTGCATAAGGGTTGTAGTTTCGATTATTTATTGATTTTTATGTTGGATTTTGAAATTGTTCCTGTTAACCGTGACGTTGCATAAAAATTTGAATGTCGCATGAGAAATAAAAAGGGGAATTTTTTTTGTAATTAATGAAGGAAAAGAATTGATGTTGTTGGATGTGATGGTGTGAATGGTGATTTTATGGTGATTTTTTTGGGATTTTGGAAGATTTTTGGAAGGTTTTAATTTGTGAAAAATAGTCAAAATTGACAATATGAGACCATGACACCATAAGAGCGTAACACCATGACATATAAGACACCAAGAGCTAAATCAATAAAAATTCAAATTATCCGTTAAAAAACCATTCAACCCAAATCCACAACCCATTAATCCATTCACTATTTCCAATCAAAAAAACATCTGTCAATTCTCAAAAATTTAAACAAAAATTTTAACTCATTTTTCATTAACCCATCATCATGCAACGCACAAGCAGCCGCCGCAGCATCTCGAATTTCCAAAAAACTGTTAAAATTATTTTAGCATAAAAAATTACAAAAAAAAGTAATTTCAACCCCTCCAGTGTGACTCAACACAAGCACATCTCTCAATTCATTCAGTCTGTGTCTCAAAAACAGTTTGTATTGATGATTTACACAAACACAAACTGCACTCAATTCTGTATCATCGAACCCCTCAATAAAAACAGTTTTTCAATACCGCTTGCTGCTTTCGTGCTCTCTGACCTCTGTCCAAAAAATGATTTTATTTCCTGATGCTGAATTTTTGTTTTTTTTTTTTTTTGATATTGTGCAATCTGCAGATGTTGGAAGGATTTTTGCTTTTTTTTGGGTATGAATCGAACGGGGTTGCATGGTTTTTATTGTTGTTAATGTAACAATGTTGGATATTTATGCAGATGATGCAGGAAGTATTGATTTTTGAGATGGGTTAGATTTTAGTAGATATTTGAAATATTTTTGATGATTTTATTCTGAATTGATGACAATTTTCGAACAATTTTTGGCCAAATTTTCAGAATTCCTCACCAAAATCAGTCATTTTACTCTCAAAATCCTAAAATCCATTCAAATTTCACTCTTTCTTTATCGATTTTGTTGCTCATGAAAAGCATACGAAGAAAGTTATTTTTTGCCATCCTTTTTCTCAACTTTATGTCGAATTGAAAACGAAAGGATAGGAAAAGAAAAAGTCTTCACAAATAAGAAGATGGAAAAGCACACACAAGAAAAATTTTCTCCCCTTTCACTTTCGTTCTTCTTCACTTTTCACTAAAACTGGATTTTGTGAATATGATGTTGTGTGTTGGATGATCAGTTTGGGTGGTTGAATGAAGGATGTAAGTCAGTAAGTCAATATGATACAAACTACTGCCCTGATGCAACCCAAGTCTGTAAACAGGCAAATTGACCGCTTTTAGGTACTATAGTGGTACTTCTGTACCACCAAACCATGCTCTTGAACAACGAAGAACCATTCAATCTACATCCTCAACAAGCTAAATAATTCGCCTTATCCACCATCCAACCCATCAACATCATCTCCAACTCATCTTCAACCCCATTAAAAGCAAACAAAAAAGAAAAAAAGATAAAAATAAGAAAATTTAACCCCAAAAAAGGATTCAAAGTGTGTCGTTACAGATGATGATGATCCATTCTGTTTCACATATGTGTGTGTGTGTGTCTTCCTCATCATCAACCCCTATCCCACATGCATAACAACCTCCTCATCTAACACACATTGGACATTATTTGAAGATAGAGGAAAGAAAAGAACTTTTTAGGAAGGGTGGACGAGCATCAGCAGCAATGTTGGCGGCAATGGTGGTGGAACTAAAACCCTACATCGTTTTCCATTTTTACGATATAAGAAACACATAAATCATTTGATGTGAAGGAGGATGAAAATATATATAAAAAAAAAACTTTTTAAAAAAACCTCGTTTTTCGCGTAGACTAAAAAGTAAAAAATAACTTTAACTTTGTGCTGTAGAGAAATTGGTTTTAAAGTTGAGGCCACACATGAATTACAAACATGCACTTTGACCTTATCGTATAGTTCTACATCTAAAAACGAGGGCGCCTGTTATCAGAACTTACTTGACCAAAGTCTTGCGCCCTCGTTTTTAGATGTAGAACTATACGATAAGGTCAAAGTGCATGTTTGTAATTCATGTGTGGCCTCAACTTTAAAACCAATTTCTCTACAGCACAAAGTTAAAGTTATTTTTTACTTTTTAGTCTACGCGAAAAACGAGGTTTTTTTAAAAAGTTTTTTTTATAAAGTATTTTATTTTCAACTTTTTAGTCAAAAGATCAAGATTTATCAAGTTTGAAAAACAAAGCTAGATCGATAGGCCAAGCTTCGCTTGGCATAAGTTTGAAGAACTAAGCTAGACCGATAGGCCAAGCTTCGCTTGGCATAAGTTTGAAGAACTAAGCTAGACCGATAGGCCAAGCTTCGCTTGGCATAAGTTTGAAGAACTAAGCTAGACCGATAGGCCAAGCTTCGCTTGGCATGAGTTTGAAGAACTAAGCTAGACCGATAGGCCAAGCTTTGCTTGGCATAATTTTGAAGAACTAAGCTAGACCGATAGGCCAAGCTTCGCTTGGCATAAGTTTGAAGAACTAAGCTAGACCGATAGGCCAAGCTTCGCTTGGCATGAGTTTGAAGAACTAAGCTAGACCGATAGGCCAAGCTTCGCTTGGCATAAGTTTGAAGAACTAAGCTAGACCGATAGGCCAAGCTTCGCTTTGCATAAGTTTGAAGAACTAAGCTAGACCGATAGGCCAAGCTTCGCTTGGCATAAGTTTGAAGAACTAAGCTAGACCGATAGGCCAAGCTTCGCTTGGCATAATTTTGAAGAACTAAGCTAGATCGATAGGCCAAGCTTCGCTTGGCATAAGTTTGAAGAACTAAGCTAGACCGATAGGCCAAGCTTCGCTTGGCATGAGTTTGAAGAACTAAGCTAGACCGATAGGCCAAGCTTCGCTTGGCATAAGTTTGAAGAACTAAGCTAGACCGATAGGCCAAGCTTCGCTTGGCATAAGTTTGAAGAACTAAGCTAGACCGATAGGCCAAGCTTCGCTTGGCATAATTTTGAAGAACTAAGCTAGACCGATAGGCCAAGCTTCGCTTGGCATAAGTTTGAAGAACTAAGCTAGACCGATAGGCCAAGCTTCGCTTGGCATAAGTTTGAAGAACTAAGCTAGACCGATAGGCCAAGCTTCGCTTGGCATAAGTTTGAAGAACTAAGCTAGACCGATAGGCCAAGCTTCGCTTGGCATAAGTTTGAAGAACTAAGCTAGATCGATAGGCCAAGCTTCGCTTGGCATGAGTTTGAAGAACTAAGCTAGACCGATAGGCCAAGCTTCGCTTGGCATAATTTTGAAGAACTAAGCTAGACCGATAGGCCAAGCTTCGCTTGGCATAAGTTTGAAGAACTAAGCTAGACCGATAGGCCAAGCTTCGCTTGGCATGAGTTTGAAGAACTAAGCTAGATCGATAGGCCAAGCTTCGCTTGGCATAAGTTTGAAGAACTAAGCTAGACCGATAGGCCAAGCTTCGCTTGGCATAAGTTTGAAGAACTAAGCTAGACCGATAGGCCAAGCTTCGCTTGGCATAATTTTGAAGAACTAAGCTAGACCGATAGGCCAAGCTTCGCTTGGCATAAGTTTGAAGAACTAAGCTAGACCGATAGGCCAAGCTTCGCTTGGCATGAGTTTGAAGAACTAAGCTAGACCGATAGGCCAAGCTTCGCTTGGCATAAGTTTGAAGAACTAAGCTAGACCGATAGGCCAAGCTTCGCTTGGCATAAGTTTGAAGAACTAAGCTAGACCGATAGGCCAAGCTTCGCTTGGCATAAGTTTGAAGAACTAAGCTAGACCGATAGGCCAAGCTTCGCTTGGCATAATTTTGAAGAACTAAGCTAGACCGATAGGCCAAGCTTCGCTTGGCATAAGTTTGAAGAACTAAGCTAGACCGATAGGCCAAGCTTCGCTTGGCATAAGTTTGAAGAACTAAGCTAGACCGATAGGCCAAGCTTCGCTTGGCATAAGTTTGAAGAACTAAGCTAGACCGATAGGCCAAGCTTCGCTTGGCATAAGTTTGAAGAACTAAGCTAGATCGATAGGCCAAGCTTCGCTTGGCATGAGTTTGAAGAACTAAGCTAGACCGATAGGCCAAGCTTCGCTTGGCATAATTTTGAAGAACTAAGCTAGACCCCAATGGTGGCGGATAGAAAAGTCAACGTTACAACAAATATTTTTTTGAAAAGAAACTTGTTACAAATTTACATCAAAAATTTTCGATTTTAAAATATTTTTGACCGTTATTTTGAAGATAAATAAATTCAGTTATTTTGTGACGCAAATTCATTTCTTTTATGATTTTGACGACAGTAACGACTAAATAAACAGTGTCCATTTCGATTGCAACTATTACAATTGGAAAAACAGTATTAATTTAATAATTTAATTTCATAAAAAAACGGTTTTTAAATATTCAAATATTTTGTTCTATAAATTTAGTACTTGAGTTCTACGTTTGTTCTAAGTATAAGGCCCTTAGTTCTAAGTATAAGGCCCTAAAATTTTCTCTCCGCCACCATTGGGCTAGACCGATAGGCCAAGCTTCGCTTGGCATAAGTTTGAAGAACTAAGCTAGACCGATAGGCCAAGCTTCGCTTGGCATGAGTTTGAAGAACTAAGCTAGACCGATAGGCCAAGCTTCGCTTGGCATAAGTTTGAAGAACTAAGCTAGACCGATAGGCCAAGCTTCGCTTGGCATAAGTTTGAAGAACTAAGCTAGACCGATAGGCCAAGCTTCGCTTGGCATAATTTTGAAGAACTAAGCTAGACCGATAGGCCAAGCTTCGCTTGGCATAATTTTGAAGAACTAAGCTAGACCGATAGGCCAAGCTTCGCTTGGCATAAGTTTGAAGAACTAAGCTAGACCGATAGGCCAAGCTTCGCTTGGCATAAGTTTGAAGAACTAAGCTAGACCGATAGGCCAAGCTTCGCTTGGCATAATTTTGAAGAACTAAGCTAGACCGATAGGCCAAGCTTCGCTTGGCATAAGTTTGAAGAACTAAGCTAGACCGATAGGCCAAGCTTCGCTTGGCATAAGTTTGAAGAACTAAGCTAGACCGATAGGCCAAGCTTCGCTTGGCATAATTTTGAAGAACTAAGCTAGATCGATAGGCCAAGCTTCGCTTGGCATAAGTTTGAAGAACTAAGCTAGACCGATAGGCCAAGCTTCGCTTGGCATGAGTTTGAAGAACTAAGCTAGACCGATAGGCCAAGCTTCGCTTGGCATAAGTTTGAAGAACTAAGCTAGACCGATAGGCCAAGCTTCGCTTGGCATAAGTTTGAAGAACTAAGCTAGACCGATAGGCCAAGCTTCGCTTGGCATAAGTTTGAAGAACTAAGCTAGATCGATAGGCCAAGCTTCGCTTGGCATAATTTTGAAGAACTAAGCTAGACCGATAGGCCAAGCTTCGCTTGGCATAATTTTGAAGAACTAAGCTAGATCGATAGGCCAAGCTTCGCTTGGCATAAGTTTGAAGAACTAAGCTAGACCGATAGGCCAAGCTTCGCTTGGCATAAGTTTGAAGAACTAAGCTAAACCGATAGGCCAAGCTTCGCTTGGCATAATTTTGAAGAACTAAGCTAGATCGATAGGCCAAGCTTCGCTTGGCATAATTTTGAAGAACTAAGCTAGACCGATAGGCCAAGCTTCGCTTGGCATAAGTTTGAAGAACTAAGCTAGACCGATAGGCCAAGCTTCGCTTGGCATAAGTTTGAGGAACTAAGCTAGACCGATAGGCCAAGCTTAGCTTGGCATATGTTTGAAGAACTAAGCTAGACCGATAGGCCAAGCTTCGCTTGGCATAATTTTGAAGAACTAAGCTTGACCGATATGCCAAGCTTCGCTTGGCATAATTACGAAGGTTTAAACTAGACGATTTAATTTAATCTTCAGATTAATTTTAATCCTACGATTAATTTAAACTCGAAAGTCTATACAAAATTTAACGGTATAATTTTTTTGAATTTAATTAGTTTTTATTTTTGTTAAAATAGCATAAGAACTTATGCTAAACATTTTCATGATTCTACTTCCATATAAAACAGAATTATGCATGGATTTGGAACAATTTCTCGTGTAACGGTTTTTTGAAATTCAAATTTCTTTCATGAATGTCCATGTGAAAATGACTTCAGAAAAATTATCATGACCGAATATCTTAAATCACATTATTTAATCCTATAATTAATTAATTATATTATCGTTTGTTGTGTAATGAAGTGCATTTATGCATTTTAACCATTAGATATGGCTTATTTATGCAATCAAAAAATATACATCATTGATGTTGGATTTTTCAAACGATTCAAATTTTTATTAATTAATTTAAATTAAGCTAAGCATATTTGTGTTTCATAAGTGCTTGTATTTTGTATTGTTATTAAGAATATACATACTTAAAAAATATCAGCTCATATGAACAATCAGAAATGATAAAAAATCGGTTACAAGTTTTGATATTGAGAGAAAAAAACGTAAGACAAAATACGTACGTAATACGTAAGCAGTGAAAATTTTCAAAATTAATTATAGTATAACCAAGCAATATTGTGATTAACTAATGCCTGAATATTGCATTGTCATCGAGAATACACGAGCATAAAAAATTTCAGCTCGATTGGAGCAGTAGAAGTGGTCGAAAAATCGATCGCAAGATTTGACCAAGACAGAAAGACAGACAGAGAAGAAAGCAAGTTAAGAAAAACGAGGTAAAAAAGGGGTGAATATCTTAACAGAAGTTGATGGCAGAACGGCCATTTTTGTTGTTATTTTCTATTAGTTTTTCCTTTTATTTACAGCCTTTTTTTGTGTGGATCTAAGGAGGAAGTTCTATTTACTTTGTATTTTGATGACTTTCTTTTCCTATATCCATAAAAATAAAAAAAACGACAGTATAAAATGATGGAAATGAATTGGAGAAGAATGAGATGGATATAGGATGGGATGAAGGGTGTTTTGGGGGGTATGAGTGCGATTTACGGATACTTTTGGTGGAAATACATTTTAAATTTGAAATTCTTGGAAGGAAAATTGTGATTTTTAAGGTTTTTGAGGTTGGAATTCTTAAAGATTGATGATTTTTGAGGTTAAGTATTGAAAATATTGAGGTTAAAATGGCTTTAAAGGTGAATAAATGGCTTTAAAAGGGTCTTAACAGGGTTTAGACTCACATTTTATGAAGATGGGTGAGGAAAGGAAGGGTAGAGAGGAGAAAATTGGGTAGGTTGACCCCCAACCCCCTCTGAATATGCCCTTGTCTCTCAATATAGATTGAATTCGGATATTCTTTTATTTTCCCTCAATTTGGGCCTTTGTGGTCATTCAGACTCCAATAGAGGTGTCTGTTAGGTCAATCCTGAAATCTCGACCCTCAAAAGTCTGTTAACTCTCCATTAATTCCAACATTCCATCTCAATTATACTCAAAAAATCATCAATTCTAGTTTAATTTTCCAAAATTCAATTCAGGTCTTTTTAGTCATTCGGACTCTACTGGAGACGCTTTTTAGGCCATTTTAGGTATCCCAACCCCTAGAAATTCTCAAAAATCTCCTCTATCTCCAATATTCAATCTCAATTTCATCCAAAAAATCAAAAAACTTCTCTCCCAATTCCTCAATAATTCAATTCAAATTCAACCCAAAAAACCCAATTTTTTTCTACCTCCACACGTGCATAACAAATCAGGCATTCTTAAAAATGCTTCAATAAATGTAAATTGAAACTCTTTTCATCCTACACAATTCACAATCCATCTTGGCTGATTCTTTTACTTACTTTTTGTTAAAAATTTCACAGAAGAAAATTAAAATTTGCACAAAAAGATGCAAGAAATGAATGAAAGAAATGGAAATAAGAAAGATAGTTGAAAAGGATGAAAAGTAAAGACATCTTGCCAATTTTTAGAGAAAAAAAAATTCTAATTGCAACATAACATGCATGATTGAGAGGCCTTCAATTGTGTGATTGACAGTCAATTTTCATTTTTTGTAGGTAGACTGAGGTGATTAGTTTAGTAATTGAAGTGGGTTATAGGAGGAATTTTGACTTGGTGTCTTTGGAGTTTTTTGAGTTAGAGTTGTACTGTACTTGATTTTACTAAGAACTATGGTCCGAAAGGTACAAGACGTGCGGAAGATGAACAATCTTTCCCAAACCAGCGTGAGTCTAAAGTAAGGCCGAAACTCGACATCTAATTTGGACTCAAGGCAGAGTCACGCTAACCAGAAACCATTTTTTGACATTTTTAACCAGTGTGCTTGCCAGGATCTCAAGATAATCACAGAATTCCTTACATAAGCCTCAAAATCATCCGATTTGGAGTTGTCCCGTTCTCGGTTTGGTTCTCGATCTCAGTCTTGGTCTTAGTGTTAATCCAGGTCTCGTCCCGATCTCAATTTTAGTCTCCATCCTAGTCTTGGAGATTTATTGACAATAAGACATCTCGTTTGCCTAATAAGCATTCAATTATTGACTGAAAATCTTGAAATTCTTGGAAAATTTCCAATTTTTTGAATTTGGAGGCTTCTTGATTAAGCTATTTCTAGACGTTCTTAGACATATTGGTATACCTTACTAAGTATATCCGAAAAATGCGTCATTTACACTCAAAATCACCTCAAACTTTCCTCTTTATTCCTCCCAAAACTACAATTATTCAATTTAACATATTCATATCCAATACTTTTAAAAACAAAATTTCCTTTATATCCAAAATTTCAAATTTAATTCAATGAATTTTTGAAAGAGTTTTAAAAATTCCAAAAATTCATCAAAGTAAAGAACCCAAGAGTAAGGCTTAAGAACTCAACTGATGAAGATAAATAGGAGCACAAGTTTGTAAAGAAAATAAACAATTTGAATAATGCAACAAGATAAAAATTCAATTTTAAAGAAAAATAAGAAGTAAGAGGAAGAAGAAGTAAAAAGAAATTAGAAACTCAAGATGGTCCTTATTTGAATGAGGTAAGATTGAGATGAAGCGTAAATTTCAGAAGAGAATATTCACCTTAAAGTAGAATGAAGGATTTAAATAACAAAAGACAACAAGATTAGGAATATCAATTTGTAGACATGCTAGACATGCAAGGAATGTTCCTTAAAATATGTGAAAAAATTGAAGCATTTTGCTGAGTTTATTTGAATTATTTCTAGGATCTAAGAGCTAACCCTGACAATCTTGGACGTGATTATTGAGAACTGGCATCGAATCCAGGCTCAAGAATTGCCTGGGAATCGTATCAACAGCCCCTACCGCCTCCATATCCTGAGCATTCACCAGATCGATGATTTTTGATGATTTTCATCAATTTTTAACCTTAGTTGCAAGTTTGTGGCATTCATCCTATTCTTAGGCATGACTGAGGCCAAATATCATCGAATCCGGTCGAGTTGCATTGAATCTGGAGCCAGGTCTGACCTCTGTCCAAATTCATATCTCTTCGACCCTTAAACCTCAGCCTGAAGCTCCAGAATCGTAGAACAGAGATGAAAGGATGTCAGCTCAACGAACGGACAGAGAATTGGTATAAACTAGGTGACAGGGCCTGCAACAGAGTGGGATGGACAGCCATTTGTTGTAACCTAAGTTCTAAGTATGACAAGTAAGCAAATCTCAACATCCAATGTCCAATACCTCGTTCTTTCTCAGTTATCTCCAAGACATCACAATCATCTCCATCCAAATCCTTTCATAACCCAAAGAAGTCCAAAGAAAAGGCAGCAATCCATTCCACACCCTATCATCATCATCAATAATAATAATCATGAATATACAGGACGAAGAAACAAACAAAAGAAGGAACTGCATTGGACATTTCAAAGGGATAATCTATTATTCAATACAGCAACAATACATAATGCACTGTTACCGTTGCAGCTTGCATTTTATTAGCCTTTTACGTACAATTGTGTGAGTTTTTTTTTACATAATAGGAACAAAGGAATGCAACAGAACTGAGAGAGATCTTTATGAGATATAAAAATGCATAACATTTTAGGTCCTTTGACTGTAAATGATTCTTTTGTTGTGAGCATTTTTTTGGGTATGAGGAAGAGGAATTGAGCATTTTTGAGTGACCAGGAAGAGAATTTTTTGGTACTTTTTGGATATAAAGGGATGCAAAAATTGATGTGAATTTTAATTTGTAATTTTTGATGGGTTAAATTGGAAAGGAGAAGGGGATGTGTGTGAATTTAAGGAGTTGGAATGGTAATTTTTGGCGGGAATATGGAAATTGGAATTTTTGGTATTTTTACGGCTGTGTCTTGGCTTGCTGTCCTTGTCTAAATGTGATTTTGAGCATCATGTGATGCTTTAGATTATTTTGACTCAACTCCCAAATCCAAGACTCAGAATCATCATTAAATCCATCAAAAACAACATTTTAGCTTCCATTAAGCAAACACTCATTAAGATTTCCCATTTTTGATGATCATCAATTAAAGAAATACGAGGTTTTATTTTAAATTGAAATGAGAAGATGCATTCAGAGTGTCTTTTAGGACTTAATGATTTTAAATGGAATCGAATAATCACGAATGCCATACCTAGATTAATAGAACAGGCCGGTGTGACTCTGACTTGATGCATGGATTCGGTTGATTTCTGGAATAATGCCAGATACCTGCTTACTGGTGCCTGATTTCGGATCGAACCAACTTGTACTATTCGACTAGTGAGTAGTCATCATTGGAACTAGAGTTAGCTCATGATTCACCTTAAAAATTGGTCAAAATCAGCTATTACAATGTCGTCAAGGTGACTTCATGTATTTCTGCTAACACAACGATTTGTTACTGGGCTTAAAGCTTAAGATGGTTGGGAGGAAGTAGGTAACAGCTTTGGGGACATGGGTGGCATGGAGTACGTTACGGAATCTGGATGAGGGGAAGAGGATGGTTGGTTCCAGTTGTTCTTACGATTTAAATTGACAATTTCTGAACTAAATGTATAGATGGTCCAATTTACAAGCTCATCACATTCCCTCCTAACCCAATGACCCTAAATTCACATTCCTCAAGTCACAATACAGGTCAAATCGATCAGATTTGCCATTTTTTCAATTCATTCATTCCAAAATCCATTCATAAATCCCAAAAATATCTCAAATTTTCACAATTTTTTACTTCTTCTATTCCTATGCATCTTAAAGACCCCTTAAAAAAATCTCAAATTCACATAAAAAGTGGGAATAAAAATGCATTTTTTATTACACGCACGCGTCTCAAACTAATTTCTTCTCATCTTTATCTCGTGTCAACCTTTAAAGTCACTTCTTTTTTTTTTGTCTTTTATTTCACTTTTTTAAAAAAAAGGAGGAAAAATCGACACCATAAAAAATAGAGAGAGGAGAAGGTAAGGTACGACAAATGCACACTGACAAAAAATGAAGATGTTCATGCTCATAAAAAATAATATCGGTTGGGGTTCGAGGTGAAATTGGAAGAAGTAAAGTTCTAAGTATAGATACGCATTTTACCATTTTTAAATGTGGTGTGTGCATGGCGTGCGATTAATAACCTAACACGTTCCTTATGTCATTTGGATGCTCGATTTTTCTGAATGTGACGAGTTTAAGTATGGAATGGATGGTTTTGTGAGGCAAGGTTAGGAAATGGTGAGATCTATTCTGACTCCAGTCTAGCTTGACTTCATTCTAGCCTGACTCTAGTATAGCCTGACTCTAGTCTAGCCTGACCCCTTTCTACAAGCCTGATACCAGTTTAGGCTGACTCTAGTCTAATCTAACTCCATTCTAGCTTAATACCAATCTAATCTGACCCCATTCTGTCCTAACTCCAGTCTAAACTGACTTCAGTCTAACCTGACTCCAGTCTAGATTGACACCAGTCTAACTTGACTTCAGTTCAGCTTGAGTCCAGTCTAGCCTGACTATAGTCTAGCTTGATTTCAGTCAAGCCTGACTCTAGTCTAGCTTGACTTCAGTCTAGCCTGACTCAAGTCTAGCCTAACTCCAGTCTAGTTTGAGTCCAGTCTACCCTGACCCATATCTAGCCAGACCCCTATCCATCTAAACACCAATCTAGCCAAACTCCTATCTACTCTGTCCCGTATCTAGCCAGACTCCTATCTAACAACCAGGACCAACCAGACCACCACCTGGATACAACCCTTAAGATAGATGCTTTATGTTCCAAGGACCTAACCCTTTATCCCTAAATACCCCCTTTTTACACACTCTATAACCTCAAACATTCCAAATATCCAATGTCCATACCCTGTACTGTGTCTACCAATTGTCACTCCTTCCCCACTAAATACACACTTTTCCTACATGAACAGTTAGTAAAAATTCAAAAAAACCCCTCAGCAAATGTCATCATTTTTTATATCTTTAGAATATAAAAAGTGTAAAAAAAAAGAGACAGAAGGGAAAAAATTGAAGATGAAGAAGATTTACGGTAATGATTGTGTCTATTAAGTTAAAAAAATGACTTTTAGACATAAACATAAGAGATAGAAAGAATTCTTTCATTTTGTAGTCATTTGGTTGTGGAATGTAGAATAGATGTGTAGAGTGCATCAGTTGATTGTTGTATGAGATGAATTAGGAGTGGTTTGGTGGGATGTGGAGGCATGGTTAAGTCGTGTGAGTCGTTTGATGAATTGTGGTGATTGATTTCAGTTGCTACCCGAATGGTTCAAGTAGGTGAGAAGCTGATTTGGTTTCGAGGTCGGTTTAAGTCCGGTTAATCGGTTAATCGATCAAAAATCCGGCCAAAAGGTAGGCTTGACTCTGGTTTGGTGCCGGATTGAAACCGAATCCGAGACCTAGTCAGAGTCACTCCGGATTAGACATCAACGCTGTTTTTGGTTGATATCTGGCAATAAACCAGGGTCACGTCAGTCTGGTGCCGGATTTCAGATTCATTTGGTCAATTTGGAACCAACTTGAGCTTTACAGGTTATAGATCACAATTGATCACCACGACCAACGAAGTCAGCAAGCAGTAAGCAGATCCACACAACATTACATCTAACGAAACCATATTCATACTTAAATATGATTTATTAATCCACAACCACCACAAAACAAGACCCATAACTCTCAACCGCATCAACTTTAATCACTCATATTTGTTCTTTCAATTTCACTTCCTCATCATTTCTCCATAAATTCATAATCATCATCATATTAAACTAAGTAAACAAGATGAAAAATTAATTTTAATCATGTGGGCATCAAGAGCCACTCTTTCATCAACAGTCAGGCATTATGATGTGAATCATTTGGTCGCGCCTGGTTAATTTTATCATTGGTTGGATGTTTAATTTAATTAAATGAAATAAAAAATGTAAAGGGAACAATTTGGTGACAAAATGTTGAGGAATTGACTGTATTCATGCTGGTGATGTTGAGATGGACTTTTGTTGGATGGGTTATGGGTTGAAATGAATTTGTGGATTGTTATAGTTCATGGAAAAATAGAATGAGTGCTTTTAATGGAGATCGAAGCAATTTTTGTCCTTTAGATGCCTTAGAAGTGGTTTTAGGACTCCTATGTCTAAAAATGAAGGATCTGATGGTGTCTAGAGCCATCCTTCGGACAACCTCAAGCTACATTCCTTCAAAATTCCATAAAAAACCATATTTCATCCAAAAACCACGAAAATAAATCAAAAGACAATCAGAAATCTTCACAAATTGACTGTCAGAAATCAACAAATTACCCACAAAAATGTTAGTGTTGGCAATTTAATGGCGTAATGGTTGACATTAGTCCAATGACATGACACAAAAATCTCACACAATTTACTCTTAAATATCAGATCATCAAAATTGCTGTCTTTTTTGTTGGTTACCGCTAAAATCATGTTCGGCATCAAAAAAATTGTTCACAAAATTTAAGATTTATTTTCATCTTCATCATCATCATCATTTGCTTAGCATCAAGTCAGTCAACAAATAGAAAACTCCATTTTCTCTTGGAAAATTCATTTTCTTTTTTTTGGGAAAAATGAAGGCATAAATTCCGATAAAAACTGATGCGGAAGAATGAGATCAAATTACCTTTTGACGAGTGAGCATTAAAGCATTTGATAGTTTTGTTGTTGATATGACTTCGGCTAATGTGTCGCTTCCTATGGATTGCTGTTTGTGGGCTTATGGGGATCCTTAGGCTGATTTTGTAAGAATTTGGATTTTTTCAATTTTTTCAATTTTTTCAATTTTTTCAATTTTTTCAATTTTTTCAATTTTTTCAGTTTTTTCAGTTTTTTCAATTTTTTCAATTTTTTCAACTTTTTCAATTTTTTCAATTTTTTCAATTTTTTCAATTTTTTCAATTTTTTTAATTTTTTCAATTTTTTCAATTTTTTCAATTTTTTCAATTTTTTCCAGATTTTCTGACGAAATTCCCGCACTTCCGATTTTCCCTTCAACTTCCATATTGTCTTTGTTTTTTTTACACACAACATTTTTATTGCGTATTAATCAATCATGGAATTCAAATATCATCAATTACAAAGGATGAATTTTTTGATGATGTCATTCTTGAATTTCATTGCGACTTGATTAGGGTGGGATTGAGTATCTTGTTACTTAATGATGATACTGATGAGATTCGTTGGATTGATGGAGAATGATAAAAGAAAAATAAAGGAATGAACACTTTAGTGAGTCTAATAGGTTGGAGAAGAAGATTGAAATTGTGAAATTGTGGAAAAATTGAGGAAAATTTTAAAAATTTTTATCAAAAATATATTTTTTAACATTTTTTAAAAATCTTAAAAATTTAAATTTTGAATTGAAAAGATCAAAAAATTTGAAATTTCAAAAATAAAAAATTTTGAAATTTAAAAATTAAAAAAAAAATTAAAAATTCTAAAATAAAAATAATTTGAATTTTAATAATTAAAAAAATTTGAAATTTAAAATTTTTTAAAAAATTGAAAAATTGAAAAATTTAAAAAAAATTAAATTTAATTATTTTAAAATAAAATTTAAATTTTTTGACAATTTTCCTGAAAATAAACGAATTTTAAAGTAATTAAAAATCCAACATTATCCATTGAAATTTCTCAAAATTCTTTATTTATGGCATTTATTAATTTTTAAACTTGTACAAAAACTTAAAAAATATTGCTTTTTTATTAAAATTATAATTCTTGTTCACATTATTCTCAAATTGTTAAATTTTAAAAACATCTACAAACTTTAATTAAATAATTATTTTTTGTTCAAATTTATGCTCATAATTATAATTACTGTTAAACTTATCCATCTACAATTCTAGAGATAAATTACTAGCTGTATAAAAATACTGATCATGTTACTTTTTTGTGTATGTAAAAAAATTGTTAAAAGCATGGCTTGTAAATTCAGAATGAATTCCAAAATCAGGTCAAAATTGAAGAATTTTAGCAGTTCACATGAATTTTCATGCCTTAAATTAGAGCAGTGATGTCTAAACTTGAATTTGCCATGACACACCTTGATAGTGAGCCACACATTTGGCATATTGGTCATGTCATCTGCATGACACACTCTAATGTACCACGGCTCACAGTTTGGACAGCACTGATTTTAGAGAGTCAGATAGATAAAGTTTCACAGATTGACTGCTGATTATTGGCACATAAAACATTAATGTTGGATGGAGTTAATATGTTCTTAAATAGACAATGAGTGTACATGACATGGGGTCGAGATAGCAACAGAACAGGTCACAAATTGCATCACGGTCCTCCATTCATGTTCCTCAGAGCTTAAAGTCAACTCGGATTTTGTATGGACAAGTCGACTCAACTTCTTATAAAAATTGAATCAACTTCCAGTTCTGGAATCTTCATTGTCTATTTGTCATTACTAATCAAATTCAATTATTGACAAAAATTATGAAATTTAATAGAGATTCAAAAGGTTAAAAACTAAATTGTAAAATTAGAGAGAAAAATATAAAAATTTGACATTAAGAAAATAATTTGATTTTTTTTTGGAAGATCTAATACAATTACTATAAAATTACTATATTAATATTTAAAAAAATCTTTTGTAAAAATTTCTATATTTTAAGTATCAAAAAAGCACACCCACACTCACCAAGGCTTAACAATCTCATCAAAAAAATGGCAAAAATTTTGGTCAATTTTGACATTTTTTTGATGAATTTTTAAGGTCAGTGCTTCTCGAACTGTGGTCTGTGATACAATAATGCAGTGTAGAACAACCTTCTTTGTGTCACGGCACACTTCAGCTCTAGAAAAGTGTTCAAGGTTCCCAAGAGTGTCAAAACACATAGGTTGTCCACTATTGCACTAGTATGTCCCCTAAAATTGAGTATGCTCTCAAAATTGAGCGTGCTCAACTATATTTATTGAGTATACGTTCATTTTGGTAATCATACCCATCATCTGCTAAGTTACAACCCACACAGTTCACATAGTTCAACAACCACTAACCCATCCAAGCCCCTTCCAAAACTCACAATCCATACTTGACATAAAATTTAATCGAGAGCAGTTTTACGTGCAAATTGAGTCAGTGACGATATTTCACTTGGATTTGAGTCCGATGGAAGATTACTGAACTCAATTTCCTCGCCCATGATGTTTTCTTGTGTTTGGTCGTTGTCTGATGGCCATCGCTTGTGTGATGGAGCATAGAGGATGATCATGCTGGCAATGTAGATGTTCCACATACCATAGACTGAAAGATGAATGGAAAGAAAGTGTTAAAGGCTGTTTAAATGGGTTTTGGGGTTTAACGAGGGTTGAAGCTTGGGTATTGAGTACAGAGACGTACTAAGAGGGGCTATGGTTAACCCATAGCTACCCACACCATCCCAGTCACCAATTAAACTCACCTCCAGTAAAGAAAGCAGACGAGAATTCAATCTCAACATTATCATTCCAGTGCCACTGCGAGTCAGTCACTTGTCCCAAAACGAATCCAATGATGGTCAACAAAGCACACAGAAGAGTTGCAAGCATCAAGAATTTGAATCTATAAATAATTCCTTCATAGTGAATTCGTCGGACTTTGCTCATTGATGGAAGGACGCTTCGCTTAATGCTGATGTTGCAGAAGACCTTCCAGACCATGTAGCATAAGAAGGCAAAGTAGATGGCTGCTGAGACAGCACCGAGGACAATGAATGTCATCTGGAATTAAAGGATGAATTAAGGACGACAATAACTTTGATGATGCTCAACTTACCGCAATTTTACTTCCAAATCTGCTGACCCAAATTGAATAAAATGGATTTCTAAGCTGCACACCGCGTTCACAAATGTCAAACAGGAACAACGACACACATCCAGTGATAACAGCCAGCAAATGTCTCCAGTAAACCTTCAATGAGTTCCTTTCTCCAGTTTCCTGAATCAACATATGTTCACCAGCAAAGACAAGCCAGAATGAGCACAACATGGCATAGAAGACACCTTGTCTGATGTCACTGAGCAGCAGCATGAACTTCATCTCGAAAAATAGTGAGAAGTACTCAAGAGGCACTGAAATTGGTTAAAAATTGGGAACATTAGTCAAATAAGTTCAATCTACAACAGGAACTCATTCCATCTAGCCTGACTACCCCAAACAAACTCACAATTCAAGAACGTCAACGATGCTCCAAGATAGATCAGCATATATTCCAACAAGACCGGCTTTCTCTGCAGTAAATGGACACGATGCCAAAACCAAATCATAACAGCCACAATAAGTGGACAGAAAACACTTTTCAAGGCAATCCAGACTTTTGTGAAGCCACCGTTTTGGTAAATTGTTGACAGATGCAAGTCCGTGATGAATCCAATGTCCAAGTTCATCTTTTCGTCGGTATCGACTGGGATGCGAACGTTAAGGAGGTACTGGAAGATAAAGATTGGATTAAGAAGCTGTTTAGAGGATATTTACAGCAGTGTTGGGTATACTGTGTGTCGAGGGACATTAGGGTGTGCCAGGGTACACTAGGATGTGCCAAAATACACCAGGGTGTGCCAAGGTACACTAGGATGTGCCAAGGTTCACTATGATATGCCACCAAGGTGTCTCATGCCACACAGTTAAGTCAACAAATCACTTACATAGTCATGATGCAGCGAGCCCATCTCAAAAATAGGAATTGTATCACACTGGTACATGTACTTGTCAGTCTGATTATCAGCAATACAGTGTAAATCACGTCGTTCCATTGATCGTGCATACAACTTCCAGTCATCCTCTGAGTCTTCCTTATTTCTATAAGCCAATCGCATATCCAAAGTCAATTCTGTATCCGGCTTATTATAAGTCATTGGATCGTATGCAATGTCGGTCTGTAAAATGCCAATTAAGCCTTGCTGCCACCTCGAGTAGTCAAGATTATATCCATCACGCGGTAGTGGCATTTGAAAGACAAACACAAGCTTATTGGCCATCCTGAATTTATCCTTAATCATTTCCTCATGAGTTACAACATCGCAGGACGGCTTGGAGCCTCTCGTGTATATCCAATGCGTTGTATCATTATGTGCACCAGGCGTATCCATACATATTGTAGCCAATATTGTTTGAACGGAAGACGGTCGTGGAGCTGTTAAGTGATGAAAAGCAGTCAGTCGATGAGTAAACAATAAATGAGTAAACAGACAAAAAAAAGTTGAAAAAATTCTTACCGATAAGTCCGCCAATCAGGAAGCAAATAAGCTGACAGAAGAGTAAACTTGAGACGAGAATGGCAAGCTTCCGACCGCTGAGATTCTCAAGAATTGTTCCACTCATTTTTGACAAGTAATTTTGAATTTTTTTTTTATTTCCACAAAAATTCCTTCTCCGGTAAAAATTTTTCTACTGTGAATTTTGTTTGTCTGGTTTGGACATTTGAGGTGTTCTGTGAGACGCATGAAATGGCTGTTGAGAGGTTTTAAGGTAGTAGATTTTAGGGATTTGAAATTGGCTGTAACTGATGGATATTTTGTGGTGAATTTTTAAGGGAATTGATAATTTTTTTTGGATTTTAGGAAGGAATTGATGTGTTTGGATGTTCTAAATTGGATCAGGAGCTGTAGTGGAGTCTGAATGGCGTATGGACAGTTGGATGATTCATCCAGATCGTCGATAGATTCTCTAAGATGAATATTGTCAGAAGGAATAGCACAAATCGGTTTATTGACTACAAATCTGACTCTAAGCTGGCTTAACTCGGTCTTGGTGTCGGAATCGATCATGATAATAGAGCCACACTGACCAGAGACCGGATTTTGGATCATCTACCCGGCTTATGCTTCTCAGCTTCCTTTCTAAGAACACCAAACCATCCCAACACATTCTACATCCAAATTCCTCTCAATTCCTACACATCCTCTCCCAAATCTCTCTCTCAACTCTCTCTCATACTCACCACGATCATCATCATCTCCCATACCTATATACTCCCCACACATTCCTCTCACTTTGTTTACAAACAATTCATCCTAAGTGATCAGCCGATCATTTTGAACAAAATGGAAAAAATAGACTCGATTGCATTTAAAAATTACAAAATTCTAAGTCTTATTGGCACTGGATCGTTTGGTAAAGTGTTTAAAGCTACTGAGTTGGACTCTGGGAATGTTGTGGCACTGAAGGTTTTGTCGAAGGTAAGTTGGAAGTTGGTGGGGATTTGGGGATTTTAAATTGACGATTTTGGAAGTTTAGCTCTCTTCCTGTGGACCTGGAACTGATCATTCGGTCAATTTTGTCAATTTTGAGCATTAAATCAGCTCTGCACTGTACCTTAAATTTCACAAAATTCTCAAACATCCACTAAATTCACCATGAACCTTTCCTCTATTCCACAGCACGGACGATCAACAAAAGAGCTCGCAGCACTCAAACAAGAAGCCAATATCCAACAAAGTCTTCGACATCCAAACATAATTCAGCTATTTTCATCATTCGAGACTGAAAAGGAACTCGTCTTTGTCTGTGAATATGCCGTATCAGATCTACACAAGCTGCTTGCCAGAGATGGATCACTTGGTGAATCCAAAACTCAAAAGTTGTCATATGATCTCATCAGTGCCTTATACTATCTACATTCACACAGGATCCTGCATCGTGACTTAAAGCCACCGAACATTTTATTGGATAGAAACTATAAGGCACTACTTTGTGACTTTGGATTGGCAAGGAACATGACACTTGGTACGCAGATTCTCACATCAATTAAAGGAACTCCACTGTACATGAGTCCGGAGCTTCTTGAGGGTCGCGGTTATGGACATGAAGCTGATTTGTGGTCACTCGGTTGTATTATTTATGAGATGTTGGCCGGTGAGTCGCCGTTCAACACACGATCGATCCTGCAGCTCATCCAGTTGATCCGGTATGGAAATGTCAAGTGGCCTAGCTTTCTGTCCAGCACCTGCATCTCATTCCTTAAAGGATTATTGGTCAATGATCCATCAAAAAGAATGGGTTGGGATGAAATCCTGAATCATAAGTTTGTCAAAGGAAATATCCTGATATTAAGCACCGACAAGTCAATTTCGGACTCGCCATTTACTCGCCCGAAAGCGTCACGTGATGAACGGAAGTTGATGGATAAACATCCAAAAATTGCTCAACTTAAAAAGCAGGAATTTCCGCAATTTGAGGATGTGATGTCGTCACGTGATTCCATTAAGGTCAACCTGAACCTGCAAAGTGACATGGACGAGACGGACAATGAAGACCTTTCGGTCCTTAAGAATGAGTCAGACAGCTTAGAGACCAGCGGTGAAGCAACAAGGAATGAACTGGAAGCATTAAGAATTCCACAGCAGTTTCCGATGCATACAAACATTCAGCAGTTCCAGTTTGATGCAGCACCGAAGATTCACAATATTGGAAACGTCCAGCCACTGGCCGAGAACTCAAATATGGTCATGCATAGATTTATGGACAATATTGATCCTGATTTACATCATTTCTTAATGGCACCATCAGCTGTTATGCCCTTGCCGCAGCATCAAGTCCCAATAGCTAAAATTCATCAAGAATTGTCAGAAAAAATTGAACCAAAAGAAGTTCAAGTAAGCCTCAAAAAGTCACAAAAGACACAATCTGATGGAATATCCACAGATGTGTCAAGTGTTCCTGTCGAGACCGAAGAATGGCTTCAATTCATCTTCAAGTCCATGCAGGAAGTCTTGGACGGTGATTTAGAGATTTACAAACAAGAAAACATGATGACAATTATTGTTGGATTATTGCGTGATCCAAAGTTCAATCCGAAGCTGATTGATCATGTTGTGCAGATTATATGCTTACCATATGCTATAGACATGCCGAGATCAATGATGGAAGAGATTGACAAAATGTATTTGCAATTAAAATTGGTGCCAAATTTGGTTTATGCATCGAAATTGTTGTGCAGTAAGAAGATGCAGGTAAGGAACAATCAAGCTCAAACTCGATACCCTCCTCTAAATAGATCCCGGTACTGGGGTCGGTATACCCTGCAAACTTGACTTTTAAGTTATCCTGACTGGACTGAACCTTACCCATTCCTGTCCAACATTGGGTTCTGGAGACCAAGACCAAATCCTGATTCCGGTCCTTGGCTCTGGTCCCGGTCTCATTCTAAGACTAGGTGCCAGTCATGGTCTTGTTCACCGTCTTCATCTTAGTCTTGGTCTCGGAACCATGTCTCGGCCTCAGTATCAGTCTCAGTCTCAAACCCTAAATTACTCTATATAACCCCAACTTTCCATTCATCCACAGACCCAAACCACATCAGTATCCCCACAAAAACTCGATTCACCGATGAACTTTAACGAGCAGGAACTCAAAACTTTATCATCAATCTACGATCTTGTCGTCTTCTTGGTCTACTCAGGTGAAACTTTCCTGCATATGCTTTGTGATGCAATGGCACTGCTGAATCTCGATCATTTATTCAAAAATTTCATTGTAATTGGATGTGAAAATGACTCAAAAGATGCTGTGAGACTTGCAAGTTCTGTCATTGCTTTGATATGTGCAATTCTTCAGGATCTTCCTGAAAATTCAAAGCTGATTAAAAAGATAATTTTTAATGACAATGAAAATGACGTCGATGTGGATCTGACTAAGCTTTTAAGGCACACGAATGCAAAAATTCGGCTGAGGACATGCTTAATGCTGAGATTACTTGGAAGGTTTTGCTGTTATTCTTTACAGAATCAATGGAACACAGAGTTGTCGATGATTGTGAATGATGAGCTGACAGTTGACAGTGATGATGGCGTTAGGGGAGAAGCACTGAATGTGATTGAAGAATTTAGAAATTTTTATTGGTTTAAAGAGAAATTTTGAATTTTTTGGAGAAGATAATAAAAGTTGAATTAAATATATTTTGATATATAAATGTCACAGTTGTAGTTACTAAGAGTCATGCGTAGTCAATGCGCGAAATTTTGGCGCATAGTGCCTGCGCGTAGTTATTGCGCATATTCTCTTCGCATTTCTCCCCCTCCCCCCGTTCCAATACCCCATATTAAACTTATTATATTTATCCGTAAATTTATTTATACTTTTTTTATTTTAATATTTAATATTATTTACAAATGAATTATTATTTTTAATTTTTTAAACCTTAATTATAGCACATTTTTCTTGGTTTGTAAACTTTATTTTAATTTAATCTATTTTTTTGAATTTTGATATCGATTATTTTAAATTTTGAAACTTTTAAATTTTATTTTGAGAAAAACTCTGTTTTTTATTCCACATATTTTAATTATTTTCTCGCAAAAAGCTCCGGAATTTTTTGGAAAGTTATTTTCAAATTAATTATTAACCGGAAAAGCATATGGCGTAGAAATGGCCGAAAATTCATGCCCGGGTCAGGATAGTTTTCCAAAAACCGGAATTTTCCAGGGAATTCTGGAATCTCTAGGTCAATGTGACAATATCCTTAAACCAGTTTCGATGACATTCAGCTTCAGACCATTATCAAGTTGTCCTGGGTTCGGATTTTTGGTCATTTCTATGCCTTGTGTCTTCCGGGTAAGACTTTTGAAGATTGTAAGCTAATAATGATCATTGGATGAAGATGCTTGTTTGAACTGGTTCTTATTTGACTAGTTATGTGTCTATTTCTAGACCTCAAAATCAACTCAGATTTTGTATCCAAAATTCTAGTCGACTTCAAGGGCTCTATGGGTAGTTTTTAGGGTCTATTCTAGTTGAATGACTATTTATATGAGTAATGACGTCACTAGTCAATCTTCAGCATCAATTTTTGAATTTTTCGGACTTTATACATCGTGTACCTGCCTGGTAAGCGTCACTTAAGCTAAAAACCATACAACCATACAACCGCACAGCCATACAACCAGATTAGACCCTAATAGCTCGACATACAACCAGTCAAACTCAAATCCGTCCATTCAAGACTTTACCCAATCCTCCATCAACATTACAACCCCCAAAAGTCTTAAAAATCATCAAATTTCACGCAAAAGCGTTCTAATTATTGGCCGAGCTCAAAATCTACTCAAATTTTCCATGAATCCGTCTCGATGTTTCCATAAAAAAAAATCTCAGTCGACTTCCAACTCTTATTGATTCCACGAATGAAGTGAATTTGGCATACAAACTGCAGAACACGATAGTTTAAAGGTTTAAGTCATCATTTGTGATTCAGAAAATCTTGCGATTTTTTTTTTTAATCAAAAGTAAAACTTTCAGATTTATTTTTTGGTGAAATTAGCTCAAGAAGTGCAAGTGTTGAGCTATGATTTGAGGGCATTGATGTTCATGCTGTACTAAATTGAGCGGATAATCAGGCAGAGTAGTTATAGCTGTGCCTGGTGCCGGATTCATTAAATAAAGCAATATATTCACAAAAATAATTGGTTTTAATGGAGAGTTGACAGGAATTTTGGAGTAAGGACTCTACTGGACTCGGAAGTTGGATTCCAGTGGATTCGACCTCCAATATAGAGTCCTGACTAAATATTCTCTGTGATTAAATGGGACTTGAATACCAAAAGTCAATCAATTGATCAATAATTCGACTTCTACCCAGTGTGACTCTGGCTGGGTATCTGATTTAAATCCGACATCATGCCAGAGTCATACCGATCTAGTGCTAGACTTTGGATCGATTAACCAACTCGTGTTATTCAGGAATTTATGAAAAAAATAAAATAGAAACATAAAAAATCATAAAAAATTTGCTGATTTCAAATTTGCTTGTAAAATTGATTTATTTAAAAATAAAAGTAAAAAAATTGTGATTTTTCAGCAGATTTTCAAGGAATTCAACAGAAAAAAATGTGATTGTGAAAATCAAACTGTGTTGATGGCCGCATAGTACCTTGGATCCATACCTATGTGGGTATCAGAAGTGTATTCAAGAATTGAGGAGGGTTAAGGGGTTTGGTGATCAAATTGTAGTGAAAATCCCCATTAATCACGTTGAAATGCTCTCAGAACCTCCTCATTGTCTGCCAGACTACCCATACCCATATAAGCTACACCCAAGCACACACCAACCCCACCCACATAAGTGTAACCTACATTATTTTATCTTATCATAATTATTTGTCCGAATGTTAAACTTTTGATACAATAACTAAAATGTCAATAAGCCAATAAAATGACTGACGCAAGTCTCCTTCACACAAATATGCTGACTTTGTGAAGCTTTCAATTCGAAAGCCCATTGACTCGAGTGTTTGAAAGAATATGTTGATTTCTTCGTTGAATGGCAGTGACTTTGTGGGCCAATGAGGTAGGAGGGCCTCGACGGGAAGGTGTGATGAGCCTAGGATGGACGAAATTGATTAAATTTTGAATTTTTTGGACCAATTTTCACTTACTTCTCTCAACAAAATGATTGTACGGCAGCACCAGCGCCAGTAGCGCTCGTCCATTTGGATGTAAACTTTGATGAATGTCATTGAGTAGGGTTTTGGGGTCACTACATCGATCCAGCACATTCAGTGCACTTATTAAGTGAACATTTTCAAGCGATCGAATGTCATTAATGACTGTAAAGTTTTTCTCACGCAGTCGATCCTTCATTATGTATGACGATTCAGATGCATAGACATTAAGTGAAATGTTACTATTTAAATGGGTTAGTGCTTGTGCTAGTCTTAGGGTTATTTCACCATCACCTGGAATTTTTTGAGGGGTTTTAGTGAATTATTGTCGTTAAAATTGGGGTTTTGGAATGAATAATGGAAGATTTAGTTCCGATATGCTTACCTGCACCAACATCTAAGTAGTTTATATGAGAATCACTGCCAAATTGGAAACCACCGCTGTGGAGGAAGTTGGCGAATTGCTGGAAATAGTATTTTGGAATTTTAGATCTAAAATTGTGCTAAATTTGCAATTTTTACAGTAATTCCAACCAGAATTGTCACAACATAGTCTAAGAGGCACCATAAGTAAGGTCCGGCCTTCTGACCCCTACCACAACTCTGGTTCCAACCCATAATACGAAATAATCCAAAAAATACTCACAACTTCCGACATAATAAACATAGATCCTCTTTTCAGCAGTCCATTGCAACACGTTTGTGTTAGGAATAATTTTAAGATTGCCTTACAGATGATGTGCCATAGCTGCAGCCATAAATCAGCTGATTTGGATTTCGATTGTGAAATCCAATGGAGTGTAATTGGATCGGGTTCGGTAAGGTTGAAGAATTTGGAACGGTATCTGGAAAAGTTAGAAAAAAAATTATGTTAAAGTTGTGGGTGAATTTACGATAAAAAATTCAGTTTCATGCCTTGTGCTAATCGGGAGCTATTAAAATTGAATATTCAGACTTACCTGTCAATGATTTCCTTCCCGTCATTTGGCAATTTGTACCATAGCTTGAAAGATGAATAAATCATGATTTGGATTAGTTATTGTATTTTAACAATTGAATTTCAACAATTTAATCAATTTTTCAATGCATTCTAAGTTCAAAAATAGAATACTTTGAAACTGTTCTTAACAATCTTCTCATTAAAACCCAAATTAATTCAGCTATTTAAATATTACTACTAATTTCTTATCATTTACAATTCATATTTTAGTGCTACAACTCAGCTTCAACCAAGCTATAAAATATTTGAATAATTGAGTCAGTTCATACACATCAAATGAGGCAAAAGAAGTGAATTTAGTTTATTTTTTGAAACTGTAATGTTTCTCATGTGGACTGACCAGGGGTGTAATGAGAGGGAGGTCACCTCCCAAAAAAGTCCTGGTTATGCCCTTGGGACTGAATAATGGAGTCATTGTCGATTTTGACAATTTTTGATAATTTTAATCAATTTTGATTAACTCTGACTTGACGCCGAATATCATCAAACCTGACTCAACGGTAGATTACCCTTGACATCAACCAGATTAGATGAAATCCAGCCTCAAGTTGGAGTCATACTGGCCTACGGCTTGATTCATCACCTACTCTCCCTCGCATCCTTTCCGATTTTCGAGTTACATCCTCAATTCTTAAGTATATCATGTGTTATGCACTCAATATTGAATTTATTTTGTCAAACTTACATCTAGCTTCTATACACCGTCTCTTAAACCACCATTCATTATTTAATTTAATATCAACCTTCACAAAAGTTTATCATCAAAAAAGAAGCTTCTTCCTTTTAAATATCTCTAGGATTAGAATACAAAAGACGAATAGGAAAGAAAAGCAACCGCAAGGCTTTATTAATATCAATCGATTATCCTCGTTGTTGATGAATTATTCATCAATTTATTCAGAGCTTATTATTCTTAGAATTTGTTTATTCTTTTGAGAATTGAGGATATTTTTGCTGTATGAATATTGTGAAAAACTTTAAGGACTGCTTTGTCATTGTCTTATGAATATTACAATGGAAAGTATAAAGCTTGAGCATGTTTAATATTCATTGAAGAATATTCAAAAAGAAATGTCTTATAATTTTGATGTTTTAGTAATTATACAGTCAAGGGTTAGGTATTGTTGGATGGGTCAGGGGTGTATTCAGGATGGTCCTTCTAAAATCCCCCAGAGGGGTGGAGATGACGGGGGAGTAGATGAAACCCTGAATTTTGGATTTAATAAGTCCACGGCTCAGCATTCAGTTTTGAAAATTGATAAGCTACTGCCAGTGATAGAGATTGCTTCATGCAGAGGCATCTGAGGAGCCGTTCGTGTTCAGGAGGTGAGAATGGGGTGGGAGAGGCAGTGCCAATGGCTATGACTCATCCCCTCATCTCAAAATTGAGCAATTAAACAGTTTTTTGCGATTTTTATATCGAAAAATTGAACAAAATTCTCTAAGATACCCCAAAAAATGTCTCAATACAGCTCCTTAATTGATAAAAATTAAGTACAATGATTGTTAAGTACATGACATTTTAGATAAAAAATTGATCACTTTTTCAAACGACACGAGCTTCAACAGTATTCTTATAAGAAATATTTTTGATAAAAAATTCTCATTTTCTTCTGCAGTGAATTTGCTTTTTTGATAATAATAAATGAATCCTTAGAGATTTTGGTAATGGAGATGAATTTAGGAAGGTTTATTGAGTTAAAAATTAGAAAATTCATCAAAATTTGAGTCAAATATTCAGAAAAATTCAACAATTTGATAAAAATTTCCCACATCATCAAATGTAATTAAACCAAAAAAATCACCAAAATTCCCTCAAAATCCTCCAAAAATTCACTAAAATCCTCAAAAATCCATCAACTTCCACATCAATCTTCTCCCACTTATTGACCAAATCATCAAAAAAATTGCAACAACTTAATCAAAATCCACTTAACACTTATCACCAAAAAAATACTCACTTTCATGTCATAATTCTCAATATATGCATCATTATGATATTTGTCATATAAAGCACGAGCCAAAATACCGCGCGGTCTGGCCATTTTTAGTCACTACTGCTCAACTAAGACGAATTTAATAAACTAATGGAATCAATTTGATTGTAAATAAAAAAAATACTGAAATGAGATTTTTTTTTGTGTAGTTTGAAAATTTTTCTTCTTACTCCTTTTTGGTGTTTTTTTTGGACTTCCAGGTGGTGATGAGGGGTTGGATGATGTTGATGGGAGTTGTGGTTTGTAAGGGTGTTCAATAGGTTTTTGATTTTGATGAAAATTGGTGGCTTAGGTGGTTTATATTGAGGTATTTTCTGGGTTTTGTGTGGCTGTAAATAAGGTAGTCAACACTCTGCCTTAATGTGACCAAAAAGGTAACCAAAAATCCAAAAATTATCACAAATGCCTGAAATTATCCAAAGTTTGACTTAAAATTGCCAAAATTAGACTACAAATGAACAAAATTTGACTAACATTGATTAAAATTCATCAAATTCAACCAAAAATGCACAAATTTTGCCTAAAATTGTCAACAATATTATTGAAAATTTGCTAAAAATGATCAAAAATGACAAAGCTTGATCAAATTTTATCAAAAAGTAGTCAAAGTTTGACCAAAACTTACAAAAACTTAACAAAATTGATCAAAATTTGCCCAAAATTCTCCAAAACTTCACCAAAAAATTCCAATCCAATTTATTCAACAATTTGACTCAACCCTGGAAGTTCAACATCCACAAACAATTTTCAACCCTCTTAAACAAACAAAATTACAATTCCACCTCAACTTGTGATGGGTCCTGAAACTTTCAAATGTTTACGTTCGGTACAACAACAAGTTAGAATTTGAAAATTGATAAACATTATTTTTTGAGCAATTTTAATGCAATTATTGTGAGAATTGTTGAAAGTTTCGGGAGAGAATCGATTAATATTAGGAAAGTCAATAAGTTTCTGAAATATTTGAAGCAGGTCATTTGGAGGTAAATATTTATTTCGCAAAATTACCGAAATTCTAACCAATTTTCAACAAATTTTCGCAATTTTAATTTTAGAATTTTGAACAATATTTTAATGAGTCTGAAAATTAAGCTGCAAAATCCTTCAACTTGCCTCATCACTCAACTACAAACTTTATCAATAATCCCAAACCTTCAACCTTCCTCACAATGTGCACAACCTCAGAAATCCCGCAATATTACCACAACTCATTTGACATTAAGGAGGAATCAGATGGACATGACACAATCACATTTGAAGATTATAAATTTACAGAACATTATCCAAGTGATTTCATCAAGGAGGAACCTGTGGATTACTATGAAATTGTTGAATTGACTAATGTGATTGATATTCATCCAAATGAGAGGAATAGTAAAGATGAAGGGGATGAATGGAGGAAGGAGACTGAATGTTGTGAGCAGATGCATCTTGATGGTGATGATTCATGCAAAAAGGAGTATTATGAGACGAAAATTGATGGTTTGGATTGTGAAAGTCAATATAATAGTCATTTTGAACCTAATATTTACACTATTAAAGCTGAAAATGGTATAAAACCCGAGCCTGTAGATGATTCAACTATAAAATCTCAAATATTCTCTATTGAAGATTGGAAATCCTTCATAATCCACGATCACAGCTATTATCAAGCTTCAGATGCTCCAATATTAAGTAAATTTGATAGTGACGACGACGAAGAAATTTTACAAGAAGATGATGAAGTTGAATCAACATTTAAGTCCAAATATGAGCAATATGAGAATGCAAAAATTGTCAAACTCATCAAAAATTCCTCAAAATTACAAACTAGCATCAGAGAGTCCAGGAAGATGAATTCTGAGGATTCCGACTCAGATCAATCAATTTTAAATCACACAAATTCAGTGTCCGATGACTCAATGGACGAGGATGAAGATGGAATTCAATATAAAGAAGTTAGTCCTACAAAACTTAATAGCTTAGTTGAATCGGGAAGTGATTTTGAGAATTCTGAAGATGATCATTCATGTTATACTAAAAATAATGGCAGTGATTTTGAAATTCAATTGAAATACAGACAATCCCCACCTAAATATGAACCAAGTTCTTCTAAAAATGCTGAAAAATTGGTTATAGACAAGAAAATTGATGAAAAAATGAACAAAAGTGCCAATTCTAGTCGAGTAAGCTGTGATATTAGGATTAATAATGCAATGGATTTGAAGAAATGCTTTGAAAATTCATCGAAAAAATTAGTCAAAAATAATAAGAAATTTATGAAGTCTGAAAATAAAAATTCTAATATTTTGAAAAATTTGCTGACAAAATCACAAGATTTGGGAAGGAGTTCAAGAGATTTATCGGAAATGATTGCAAATTTGCCTAAAATATCCAAAAATTCATCTAATCCATCTACAAATCTATCTAAATCAACCACAAATTCACATCAAATCTCCACAAATTCATCAAAATTGCCCATACATGCCCAAACTCAATCAGACATCGTTGACCTCTTAACCGATTCTTCAAACTCAGATTCCGATTCAGAAACCCAAAAATATTCACAAAATCCAAAAATATCAACTAAACCCAATCAATCCATGAAATGCCCAGAATGTCCAATGACCTTCCATGACACCCTCCGCCTCAACCGCCATAAAAGAACACACCAAAGTCCCCAATTCCAATGTAAAAATTGTCTCAGAAAGTTCAAACGAAAGTCGATGCTAAAGAAGCACTTTTGTGACATAAAATGTCTAAAATGTCCCGACATCTGCACATGTCAGATGGAAAACTCAAAAGACTGCATAATTTGTCAAAAAATTAATTTTCGATATTTTGTTGACTATAAGGAGCACATGATGACTAATCATAATGAGATTGTGTACTGTAAAATTTGTGAGAAAAATAATTACACGTTATTTAAGCACAAGCAGCTAAAGCATGATGTAGTCAGGTCCTATAGATGCACAGAATGTACATCGATCCTTAAATCAAAGGAACAACTTGAATATCACATGGAAATTCATGCCAAGAACTTTTCATGTTCAAAATGCAGCAAAGTCTTCACCCGACGGTACCTTTTGAGGCAGCACGAACTAACCCATGACAATCCACAGCAGTTCCATTGTGAAATTTGTAATAAAAATTTCCAGCGTAAGTTCTGCCTTGAAAATCACAAAAAAGTCATCCACGGCGATAAGAAAAAGGAAGAAAAATACTTAAAGCAGCACAGAGGAATGAACGGTGAGAAAAGTACAGGATGGATTGAATGTGACAAATGTCCAGCATTATTTAGGAACGAACAGAGTCATAAGAGACACTTGGGCCAGGCTCATTAAATTGTCTATTGATTATTCATATTTTTAATTAAAAAAAAAGTAATTTAAATAAAAAATGAGCACATCATGTGTTTAAACAGATGGACTAGTTAATGATATGTCTTTTAAAATATGTGTGGATACACGTGCTGTTCATTGGATGTATTGTTGATAATTAAAAAATGATGACATTCCTTCATGGTTACAAGAAGATGAGTCATACTTCTATTCAGTGATCTAAATCAGTGGTGTTTAGTGTCTAGTGTGGTACATGCTGCATGTCGTGTATGCTTCCGGTCGTGGTCAAGCCTGATTTTGGAGCTGCTACCTTTCAGACAATGTGGTATGGAAAGGCTTTTTAGTTCAGTTCCTCGACTGATTCTAGCAATTCGGAATGTTAAGAACTTTAGCTTCCTGTTCAGCACATCCAATCCAGGAATTCTTTAGTCTTCCTCGAGGTAGCCTTTTCCATGTTTTAATGTGCTCACCTCGGCACATGGCTCGGAAACCAGCAGATCAGGTCACGAGATGAAATACACTAGACATTTGGTCAGCTACGAACTCACACTTCGGCTTCCCCCAATCCGCTAGACATGGAAACCAACTATTCTGTATGGCAACAACTTGACTTTAAACAGACTGTCATGTGATTAATTTGGAATTTTTATTGTGTAAACAGATTGACAGTTTATCGAAAACAACATGTGTTTTAAGGATGATGAAGTAATGGTAAACAAAAAAAGTATTTTTTAAATTGTTCTGTAGCCTCGATTAAGTCTTGATAAATTTTGAAAAAACTACATGAAACTAATGAGAGAAAAACTTGAGAAAAACATGTTTTAATGTTCAATGTGGTATTCATCGTCATTTTGATTGAGTAACTATGTCAAGTTAATGAATTTTGTTTAATTTTTCAATCTAAAATCCAAAATGGATTCGTTCTAAAAGACTTAAACGTTCATCATCGACTAAATCACTATGGAAGTCATATTAGAATGAAACGAAACGAAAACGCAGCTTAAAACATCTCTTTTAGCGTACAGACTAAGCTACAGGGCAAAATGTTGACAAAAAAGTCATTTGGAACTCTCTTTGAACCAGATTGTGCCAGACTACAGTTAAAAGTTTAGCATAGTCCAACAGTCGAAGTCCTGTCAACTCTACTATAAACTGTAGATCATGATTTATAGATAAAAGAGCCCTATTTGATTGAACTGCAATAACCATTGAGATCTAAAGATTTGAATCTAAATGAGTCACTTAATGATGGGTACTATGTGTGTCATTAGAGGAGATTTGATCCTAAAGGCTCCTCGTTAACCATTATCCTCTCCCTTGAATGCTTCTTTGGAATGGATTAACTCCTCAAAAATTATTTTCCTGGAATTTTAGATACAAAAAAATAAAATTCAAAATTTTTTAAATTCCGAAATAATTTTTATATAAAAAACAATTTTTTTAACAAAATAATAGACACAAAAGTTATCAAAAAAATCTAAAAAAATTTGGTAACAAAAGTGAACATAATCAAGAAAATAAGTAAATTAAATAACAAAACAGTTCTTGAAATTTAAATTTTGAAAACTACATAAAAATCACAAAAACATTTAAATTTTAAAAATTCATAAATTTTTTTAATTTTAGCATTTAATGTCTGCAACTGCTGCAAACTTCACATGCACAGTTCTCGGCATTCCATGATTCAGCAACTGTTGAATAAATTAATTAAAAATTTTGGATTATTTAAAATAAAGTACAATTCTTTTTAATCTATATAAAAACTTACTAGTTGGACATTTCAAGTCCTTTGGTGCATTTGTGCACTTAAAGCTGCATGTGTCCTTATCGAAAACCTTTCCTTTTATTGTAGTTGTTTGTTCCACGCACTTGCATTGGCAAATTTCACGATCCCATGAGAAGAATTTACAAAATTTATCAGCACAGCCCTCTGAAGAATTGAAATTAAAGAGAAATAGAGAATTTTAAGGTTAGGATTTAGAACTTTGAGGGGAATTTGATGTTGCTTGAGGTCTTGGGGGTCAACCCTCCTCATTTGGACAAACTCCTCAATTCCTCCTTTAATATTGGACAAACGTTTATCCGGATGGGAGCTAATAGCCAGTTGAGGGGCTCTATGACCGGTTTTGGTGTCCAATGACCAGTTGGGAGATCCCATAGCTGATTGGGAGGATCAATGGCAAGTTGAACGGCTCAATGGCTAGCTTAGGTACCCAATGGCCCATTTGGAAGCTCAATGGCAGATTGAGAACTCAAATGGTCAGTTAAAGAGCCTAAGGTTCAGTTGAGAAGCCCAATGGTCGGTTAGGAGTGGGGACGCAATGGCCAATGGGCCCATACCATTTCAATAATTCAAATTTCAATCTTACCTGTTGGTTGTCTTTCAATACATTGAACTTGACATGATAATTTGTTTAATCTCTTGAAGGCGTTGATTGGTCCATAGTTGTTGGTACATTCACAGTCACAGGTGTCAGCTAAATATGTGAATATTTATTGAAAAATGATTCAAAATTCAATCATAAAACCCGAATGACTTACTTGAGAATTCCAAATAATCGTTGTCGATACAGCTCTTACTGGTCAAGCATTTGCATGAGCATGAGTCCTTGTCCCAATACTTGTTGTCACCGCAGCCCATTCTTGGTTGTTCTTCAGCACATTCACATTTACATGTCTCATGACAGAAGATTTTACCGTCACCGCATCCAGGATCATTCTTGGTACAAGTCTGAACGCATTTACATCCACTCTTAGGACTGAAGCTATATCCACGATCACAACTCAACTCTTGTGGGCAGTTGCACTTGCATGAGCTTGAATTATAGACTTGACCTTCATATTGACAATGAGGAATTGGTGGAAGGCTGCATACAACCTCACATTGTTGATCATCCCAAACCTTACCATCTGGAATGTCTCGTGGCTTATTACCGCACTTACAGCTGCATGTACTAGCATCAAACACCTTTGGTGATTCACAATTTGGTATGACTGCACATTTCTCCTTACATGTTGCATCATCCCATACATGACCAGCACTACATCCTCCAGTTGGTGGTTGCATGGTCGATGGACATTGACAGCTGCATGATGTTGAATCCCAAACCTGAGGTGCTGCACATTTAGCTAGAATTGGGCAGGCACATTTGCATTGTGTTGGATTCCATGTCTGTTGACCGGGGCACTGCTCTACTTTGGCACAGCCACATTGACATGTCTGAGAATCCCAAATTTGACCAGCTGCACATGTTAAGACCTTTGAGCATTCACATTGACATGTGTTGTCGTTCCATTGTTGATTGGCTGGACATCCACCGCTTGGTATTTCTGTGGAAGGAAAGTTAATGATTTTTAGGTTAGAATTTTGGATATTTTGAGGTTATGTCTGGACTTACTTGACTTGCATTGACATGAGCAACTGTCATCATTCCATGACTTCTTGTCGCCACATGTTGCAGGCTTTGGCTTGTCAGCTGGACATCCACATGAGCATGTATCCTCACTCCACTTTTGAACACCTTTACATCCAGTTGCTGGACATCCTGGCTTACATTCACATTGACATTTTTCGTCATTCCACCATTTAGTTCCGCAGTTATTTGCTGGCTTTTGCATGTTTACTGGACATGAACATTGGCACTTATCTTCATCCCACTTTTGGTTACCTGGACATCCACCCTTTGGCATACCTGGATTACATCCACAACTGCATGTTACATTTGAGTATTTTTTAGAACCAGAGCACGTTGGAAGTGGTTCTGGACATCCACATTGGCACTGATTGTCATTCCATTTCTGACTTCCGTCACATGTTGTCTTTTGCTTATCCTTTGGACATTCACATTGGCATTTATCTTCGTTCCATACTTGTACGCCTGGACATCCGTTGGCTGGTTTGGGACTTTTGCATTTGCATGCGCAATCTTCTTGACTGAATGCTTTGCCAGTTCCTGTATTCAATCAAAAATTCATTAAAAATTGTCTAAAATTCATCAAATTCCATCAAACTTACCACATGAGGCATCAGATTGTGCATTAGGACATTGACAGCTGCATGATGTCTTGTTAAAAACTTGCTTTCCAGAGCATGTCTTCTCATCGCAGACACAGCCGCATTCCAAATTGCTTGCTCTCCATGGTGACGTACATTTGATCTCATTTGGACATCCGCACTCGCATTCAGCTTGATTAAAGACTTGCTTGCCTGAACAGCTTGTTGTTCCTTGTGGACAAGTGCATGTGCATGTATCGTCAGACCAGGTCTGCTTCTTTGTGCATGAAGATGTTGATTTGCATACAATGTTGCAAAGGTTGTCGTCCCACCTAAAGGAAATGATACAAAATGGTATAAAGTGTGGGAATTAATCAAGATTGAGCAGGAAGGGAGAAAGTATATCCAAAATGGTTAAAGGTAGGCAATGCAGCACTTACATTTTATTAGATGGAATAACCGATGGACATGAAGATTTACATTCACAGCTGCATGTTGCATCATTAAATAATTTATTATCAGGACATGTCTTATTGGTGTTAGCAGGACATCCACATTTGCATTGGTCATCCAACCATCTGTTGAGATTTGAAATTAGTTGAATTATTAAGGAAGAATTTGGAAGTGAAACTTACACTTTTGGTGCTTTGCAGCTTTCGGCTTCAGCGGCGTTCTTACATCCACATGTGCATGTATCGTAACTCCATGTCTTGGGTGATTTACAGCTGTCCATTTCGTTCTTGTTCTTGCATTCACATTGACAAAGGTCTTGGTTGAATTTCTGAGTTTGGGAGAAATTTGGTTAATAATTGTCAAATTTTAGATCAATGTCTAAGCTCTTAATTACCTTAGCTGATCCACAGTCTCTGCTGACATCTGAAAAATTTGAGATTTTCAAGTAAAATTAGCAAAAATTTTGAAATTCGAGACTCACCTCCACAGTCACAAGTGCATGTAGTATTGCTCCATTTGGTGTTACCTGGACAGTCTATATGAAAAAGTAATGAATTAATCAATTTTAAGTATATCCAAAATTTTAGCAAAACTTACTTTCAATTCTGCCATTTGGACATCCACATGAGCATGTGAAATCGATGTATTTCTGTAAATTTTTATTAATTTTCATTTATTTTCCTGATTATTGATCATTTGCTTAGTAGTTTCATAAATACCTGACCACCAGGACATGCTGTCTGAGGATTAGCACATCCACATTTACATTTATCGTCGAGCCATGTCTAAATTTGGAAATTAATATTTAGGTTTAAAATTGTCATTAAAATTGTTTTAAAGTTGGTAGGACTCCATTATGGACCAATTCTGTTCGACTCTCAGAGTCCTACCAACTCTGATTTATTTGAAATGTTCTAACTACTCACTTGTGATCCAGGACAACAATCTGGTTTGGGTGGATTGCAGTTGCATGAACAAGACAATGGATTCCATTCTTTTGGACTTTGACATGCTGGTTGTTGAGCGGCATTTGGACAAACGCAGTCACAGAATTTGTCACTCCAACTGTTGATTTTATAAAGATTTTTTTGTTAATTTGAAAATATTAAAGTCAGAAAAAAGGATATTGGGGGAGAGTAAGGGTTACGGTGCATAGTCAATGACTCGGTCCTGAAACTTGATTCGATCCCGTTTTCGGAACTGGTCTCAAGAATTTATCAGGATGAGTGATAGTTGGGATTTGACCCTAAAGATTCCTGAGAATACGCCTCAAGATCACTGTGTCACCGAGTATAGTTTAAGCAACACAGTCACACACCATGCTGCTTAGATTCATGTCAATCATTATATTACTACTCACATTGTTGATCCATGGCATTCTGTTAACATTAAAACAGATCAATTATTAATCAATTTAAATCACAAATCATTCAACTTACCTTTTTTGTTACTACATGTGCAGCTACAAGTGTTTTTATCGAATCTGAATCAAAAAGACACAAAATCAAATTTTCAATTCCTGTAACTAAATAATTACTCACATCTGTGGAGCTGTACAAGTCTTGGGATTTGGACATTCACATGTGCATGTTTCGCTGTTCAACTTCTGAGGTGAGTCACATTTTGGAGCGTTCTTACAGCTACATTCGCATGTATCTTCGTTCCATTGCTGTTAATTTTGGTTAAATTTTGGTAAATTAAGCATAAAGTTATGAAAATATACAACTTACTTGTGCACCGGTGCATGCTAAGGAATGAGAAAAAAAGAAGAATTATTAAGGATATTAATGCAAGTCTTTGATTGAGGATGAAGGGAGGCTGCCTAAGGCTAGAAGCACAGTCAGGTGAGTGACCCTGTATTCTGACCAGTTCAAATGACAGAAAATCCAAAAAATCAAATTATTTCCTTACTTTTCTTATTTGGACAGTAGCAACTGCACAATTCAGAATTCCATTGTTGCTTATTAGGACATCCACCTTCTGGCATATCATTTTCACATTTACAGCGACACTTTTCGTCATTCCACCTGTAAAAATTTAATTTTAATCAATTCCAACATCAAATAAAATCCCTAAACTCACTTTTGAGCTCCAGCACATCCACCAGCTGGCTTTCCAGGTACACAATCACATTGACATTCATCACCCAACCATGTTTTGGCACCACAACCTTCAGATGGCTTCTTCATACCACTTGGACATTCACATGAGCATGAATTCCAATTGTATGTCTGTTTGCCTGGACACCATGGCTTGTCAATGCCGCAACCGCAAGCACATGTGTCTTCGTTGTAAGTTTGTCCGCCTGTGCAGTCTGGGGAGGAATAGAGTCGATTGAATAAGAAGGGATTTGGATATTGGTAATGGATACTTACTTCTTGGTCCCTCAGGGCAGCCACATGAGCATACGCGGTTGTTCCATTCCTAGAAATAGTATAAGGTGTAGCTAACTGGATGGATAAACTAATTATATTAATTACCTGTCCAGCTGGACATCCTGGAAATCCAAAAAATGCAAAAAATGTCATAATTTCCAAAAAAATTCAATTTTAATCCCAGAACTCACCATCCTTTGGCATTTGCATATCTTTTGGACAAACGCATGAGCAAGTATCAGAATCAAAGATTTGTGAACCATCGCATGCTTTTGTAGCTGTACATTCACATGAACATGTCTCTTTGTTAAAGAATTTACCAGCACCTGTGGGTTTTGAAGGGTAAAAATGGGTGTTATTAGTTCTTAGGATTGATATTGGTCGTCCTTAGGGTCCAGACTCAGACTGAGACATCTAGGCTTTAGGAGCCGACAAGAAGACATGATGACAAACTTACCGCATTCCTTTTCGCCTCCTGGACAGACGCAACCGCAAGCTTCTTTGCTATAGATCTTTAAAATGGATTAATAACGGTTTCATTAGCATGGAAAGTACATCCAGATAGGGGAAGGAGAGAGGCTCGACTCAAAACCTACCCAGCCTCTTCCTCCACTTCCTCAACCATCACATAGCTTACCTGTTCCTTTGAACATTCTTTTGGAGCATATAAGCATTGACATGAGCACAATGATTCATCCCAACTGTACAAAAAGACAAAATATTAATCCTTTACATCCACAGCATAGCCGCAATAATTCCACTTACCGTTCTTGTGAGCTGCAATTACCTCTATTTGGACATTCACATTCACATGAATTTTTATTCAAAATTTGTGGTGAATTGCAAGTTTTGGTTGATGGACATTCACATTTGCATGAATCTTCGATCCAGGACAGTTTGCCACATCCTTCACTTGGCATTGGTTTTGGACATTCACATGCACATTTGTCTTTGTTCCATTGTTTAGCTCCACAACCTGAAAAAGACATTTTGAGGTTAGTTCCACATGTTTTTGATCAGTTCCACACTTTAGGCCAGTGCTGGGCAACCTTATTGTCACGGCACAGCCTCAACCAAAATCCAAGGGATGTGTACCGCGTCACAAAGGTTGCCCACAACTGCCCTAACCCTTAACTCACCTCCAGCTGGCTTCTTTGAGTCACATTCACATTCGCATGTAGCTTCATTGAAACTGTAAATAATAATCCATAAAATCTCCACATCCACAACCCCAAATGTCCAAAAACTCACGTTTTACCACTATCACATCCTTTAGAAGGCATTTGCTTACCAGCAGGACATACACATTTGCATTGATTTCCATCCCATGTTAATGGTTTAGCACATCCACCGGCTGGTTCACGATTGATACATTCACACTCGCATGTTTCACTGCTACGTTGCTTTTCGGATATGCACATGATGCCATTTGGTGGACATGTGCATTCACAATGCTGACTATCCCATACTTTACCGTTTTTGCATTCTGTATGGAAGGGATTTAGTTAAATTTTGGGAATTTTTGGATGTTGGGAGACTTACCTTGTGTTGCTGGACATTTACATGAGCAGGAGTTCTTGTCCCATCTGAAAAGTAGATGAATTTAAGGATATTGGCAATCAAAATCGGAACTGACTGGTTCCGACATTTTACAGAATTTAGATTTGAGCAGTCCTAACCCGACCTGGTGTCGCGGCACACCTTGGTGAGAAGCCTTGACCAAATGAAATACAATTCATGACATGCCGCGACACTCAGATTGTACAGCACTGGATCAATACTTACATTTGTGAACCTGGACATCCACCTTCTGGTTTTTGCATATTGACTGGACATTGACATGAACATGAGTCGCTGCTAAAGGTTTGTGGACTTGTGCATGTTTTGCTTCCTTTACCACCTGGACATACACATGAGCAGCTTTCCTTATCCCAGACTTTTCCATCTGTGCATGTGTCTTCATTCTTGCATTCACATTGGCATGTCTTGGAATTGCGCTTTTTGTTGTCAGGACAAGCTTGATGGATTTTAAGAATTTTAGGTTAGGTTTAGAATTTTATGAATTATATTGAACTACTTACTCAAGTCAGCACATCCACATTCACATGTGTTTGGATTCCAGCTGTTCAAATTACAAAAATTTCAGAATTTTTGGAACTAAAGCTTCAAATTTTCACTCACATTTTTCCATTTTCCTTGCATTCATCCTTCTTTTCTTCCATATTGGCAGGACATTGACATGAGCATGCATCATCATCCCATTTTAGAGGTGCTGCACATCCACCAGCTGGTTCAGCTGTTGGACAGACACAGCTGCAGCTGTTTTTGCACCATGTCTTTGAGCCTTTACACTGCCCGTCACCTTTGCATTCACATGAGCATGTGCTGTCTGAGTAGACTTTGTTTTTGCCGCAATCTAGGTTTTTGAGGTTAGGAATTTTTGAGGTTAGAATTTTTTTTGAGGTTAGAATTCCATCCAGCCTTACCTTCTTTCTTATGTGGACAGTCACACTTGCATTCAAACTTGTTCCAGCTGTAAATCAAAATAAATCAAACATAACCTCAAAAAAATCATCAAAATCACTCACAAGAATGGCTTTTCGCATTTTCCAGCTTGTTCCTGTTTGTCAGCAGGGCAGTCACAGCCACAAATGTCTGAATTCCATACCTGAGGTGCTTCACATTTTCCAGCCTTGTCAGCATTTTTACAAACACATGAGCAGCTATTTGGACACCATTTTTTGCCACTTGGACAGCCACCAGCTGGCATTGGATTTGAGCATTTACATGCACACTCTTGTGTGCACCAGTAACGTCCAGCACCACATCCGCCGGATGGTGCGTCTTTTCTGCACTCACAGGCACACTTTTCGTGGTCGAAGATTTGTTTGGCTGGACATAATTTTGATTGACATGCTGTAAATGTGCATGACTCTTGATCGTAGAAGGCACCGATTGGGTAGCAACGATTTTCGCGTTTGCAGACACAGGCTTGCTTCCGTTCGTTCCAATATTTCCGAGCGGGGCAGTGGTGTTTGGGTTTTATTTGGTTTGCGTTAATCAGCAGAACTGAATGGGGGAATTGATGGGGAAATTTGAGGATTTTTTGGTGAATTTTAAATTAATTAATTTAAAAATTCAAATATTTTATTATTAATTATTAAATATAAATTTAAAAAAAATTGAATTTTATATTAAATTTTTTAATATTTTTAAATTTAAATTTGAGAGAATTTTTATTAAATTTAAATAAATTTTAAAGTATTTTAAAATTAAAAAAACTTAAAAATTGATTAAAATTTAAAAAATAAAAAAAGTTTAAAATTAGATTACATTCTATAAATTAAAAAAAAATATTTTTAAAAACTATTTTTCAATTTTTTAATAATTTTAAAAAGGTTAAAAATTAATTAAAATTTAAAAATATAATTTTTAAAAATTGAATATTATATTTTTGTTAAATTGAAAATTAATTTTTTTAAAAAATTGAAAGTTGAAATTTTAAAAAAATAATGAAAATTAATTTTTTTTTGGAAATTCAAGAATTAATCGTTTTAAAATTTAAAAATTAATTTCTTAATAATTTAAAGGTAATTTTTTTTAAAAATTGAAAATAATTTTTTTAAAAATTGAAAATTCAAAAATTCTTTTTTTTTTTCAATTTAAAAAATTAAGTAATTAAATTTGATATTTTGGATAAAAAATTTAAGTTTTGCAAAATTTTTAATTTTTTCAAAATTTTTCAATTTTTTTAATTTTTTTAAGATTTTCAAAATTTTCAATTTTTTTTAAAATTTTAACATTTTTTTTAAAATTTCAACATTTTTTCACTTTTTTAATTCCAACTCACCATTAACGATTAACAGCACTAATAAACTTGATAAAGTCTTCATCTTCCTGAATTTCCCTTTCAAAATTGATGAGTTCCTTCACGTTCCTTCACCCAATTTATACAAAAAAATTCTGCCTGGTTTCCACTTCCAACCCGAAGTCAAGCTTTCGTTTAAAAGCTTCAAAAAATATTTAGTTCTTAATACACTCAAATTCCAATAAATTTAAATATCAATCGACTTCGGGCCATCTGGTTTTGAGATGTAGAAATGAAAATGTATTTCTTAATTGCAGCCTTCAATCAACCCGAGGGTCTATGAACCTGACATGTACATGTCTGATGACTATTTACATATTAAACACAACTTGAGTAAATTGGAACTGTAAGATGATTAATTTATTGAATATTTGGAATTATTAAAGCTGTTGGATTGTTGAATGTCCTAGACAGATGCTTAGGTATTGTTTTGAGGGTGTGGGGGAAGTGGGAGTGGCAGGTTATGGGATGCTGGAATTTTGGTAGCCTATTGTGGATTTTTGCCTAGAAAAATGATGGAAAATTGAAGAATTCGTACCAAAATTTGTAGGGTTTTAGGATTGGATATGAAGTTTGGGTAGGGAGTTGTTGAGTCATACCCATCTGTGGTTAGGGACTGTGTGAAGGGATTGTAGGAAGGGACTGTGGGGAGGAACTGTAGATTGGACCTGTATGTTGAGTATGTGGAGAGGAACTCTTGGGGAGACTCTGGGAACGGACTCTGGGGACGGAACTCTGGGGACGGGACTCTGGGGACGGGACTCTGGGGACGGACTCTGGGGACGGGACTCTGGGGACGGAACTCTGGGACGGGACTCTGGGGACGGAACTCTGGGGACGGGACTCTGGGGACGGAACTCTGGGACGGGACTCTGGGGACGGAACTCTGGGGACGGGACTCTGGGGACGGGACTCTGGGGACGGGACTCTGGGGACGGAACTCTGGGACGGGACTCTGGGGACGGAACTCTGGAGACGGACTCTGGGGAGAGACAGTGTGGAGAGATTGTTGGAAGGGATTGTGAGGAGAGACAGTGGAGCAAAACAATGAGGAGGAACTGTGGGGTTTGGGGTCATAATCTAGTCCCAAAAATTCAAAAACCCTTCATTTTGACAGTTTAAAGCCTTCATTTAAAATTAAATTTATTTTAACCATAATTAATACACAGATACTGAGTCATATAACATAAATAAATAGAATCCTATAGGACATCCTGTAGGACATTTAAGGTTTGCATGCATAAAACATCTCAAGTGGCTTATTGACCTTCCAAAATTTCTCATTGACCTGCTGTAACGTTTGACTTCCACTTAGTGCCACTAATTGACTTGAATTATTAGCGACATAAATTGTAAAAATTAAGTTCTTCAAGACCGGCTCAGTCAGCTGTGCATCAAGTGTCAATCTCATAGCTAGATATTTACTCAAATGTTCAACTGTCGCATTTGCTGTCGTCTTTAAGTACCGAATTGTGTTGTCCTTAAGTGCCTTCATTAATACATTCTCACTTGTCATTTCCGTTGGATGTGGCTTAAAGACCAGCTCAATCTCATCATTTCCATCCTCAGTTCCATTTTCTGTATCGGCATTTGATTCCATTTCAGTCATTTCGCTGTTGCTCTCGGAATCTTCTGACTTTTCAGACTTTTCGGATGTCGTCATGACTGACTGTGCTCGTTTTGTGGCTGGCTTACTTGTTGAGCTGGAATGTGATGGAACTGGCGACGGGGTGCTTCGTGCTGATTCGTGTGGATTTGATGGTTCACCTTGACTGTTGGCGACTGGAACTGTTGATGTCTCGCCTTGGGATGCTTCACCTTCTGGTGCCTTTTTTGGGCGTTGCTGTTGACGACTTTGTGTCTGTAGTTTGATGCCTTCTGTGATGGAATTGACGAGAGCTTGTTGGGAATGACTTTTGTTGAATTTGGCGAGGACGCGTTCTTGGTGGGCTTCGTACTCGTCGCGGCTGGGGTAGATTTTCTGGAATTGATAGGTTTAGTTTTGTGGAATTGATGTGTAAAGTTTGATATGTAAAATTTTGTTGTGTAATTCCATAATGTAAAGTTTGATATGTAATTTCAATATGTAAAGATTAATGTGTAATTTCAATGTGTAAAGATTAATGTGTAATTTCAATGTGTAAAGATCGATGTGTAGTTTCAATGTGTAAAATTTGATGTGTAATTTCAATATGTAAAATGTGATATGTATTTCAATATGTAAAATTTGATGTGTATTTTCAATATGTAAATTTTGATATGCAATTCCAATATGTAAATTTTGATATGTAATTTTGATGTGTAAATTTTTAAAATTTTAAAATCTCGTTTTTTATCAAACAAATTGATCTTAAAAATCCAAAACTATTTTATGCTGTACACTCATACCAAGTTACCCAGACAAAATGTCATTCCAGGTACCAAACTCACCAATATCAAGCAATCAAAATTCGGATCCGGTCTCAAAGACCTCTTTGATACCAACTTCTTCCTACATGTAGGACACTCCTTATTTCCCGACCTCAAGGCCGTTATAATACAATCACTGCAAAATCTGTGCAAACACTCCTTCGTCGTCATCGTTTTCTTCAGCATATCCAGACATATTGGACACCTGCAGGAACCAAAATTCAGCCTTAAAAAACATAAACAAAAATCCGAAAAACTTACATCAATTCAGAATGTAATGACCGTGGACTAACGGCAATTTCACTATTGTCTGTGATGATTTCCTGCGGTTTTCGATTCAGTTCATAAAGGGACAAGTCCCATGTCTTATTTTGTGGCTGCTGTTCCATGTAAATTGTGAAATTTTTTGTGATTTAAAATTAAGAAAAAAAAAAGTTTTTTGTTTCAGTCTGGATGAGAATTTTTTTGAAATTTTATTGGATATTGGAGATGGAAGACTTTGAGTTGGTTTGAAAATTAAAAATCCGTTAAAATAAATTTTGAATTTTCGGCAAAGTTGGCTGTGAAATTGAAGTAAATTGGAAATTTTGTAAGTTTTTGAGATTTTTGGGCACATTTTGCATCTTCAGGTAAGCTGTAGAGTCCAATTAGACACCAACAAGACTCACTACATCCACAACTCTCTGTTTACATTCTCAAAAATCCTCTCTCGACTCAAAGTTTCTCAAAAATTCCACCCGGCGGGTCCGGAAACTTTTCATTGTTTTTATCAATTTTTGTTCTCATTTCCAACAAAAAGTTCTTCTCAATTCAATTATTATCTTATCATCAAACAGTGCAAACGTATCCAAAAAATCATGGCTGAAAAACACACAGTAACTGGATATGCTGCTTTTGTCGATTTTATGAAGACTTTTAGCAGCGACAAGATCATCAATATTTTATTTAGCGGCGAAAAGGTTGATGGAAGTGAGTATTTTGTTGATTTTTTGGAACCTGTGGGTGGATATGAGTAGGAATGATAGATTTAGTTAAGATAAATCAAGATAGTGATGGCTTGGGGATTAAAAAGTGATAATTTTGTGACTTTTAAGCTACAGAAAATTGCATTTTAAGCTTAAGTTATAAAAAAATTTAAGAATTTGCAGTAAAATGGATTGAAAACAGCTGTCATGTGCAGTTTTTGACGTGTCATGGTTTATTCACATTTCTGAAGAGCATCAAGTGTAGAAACGGTTGAAAATTGGATTCCAGATTGACCTGAGCCCAGATTTCAGTAAACCTGGTCTGGCATTAGAGTTAGGCTAGTCTGAAACTTGATTTTTGGTCATTTGTACGTCATATGCCTTCCAAGACTATAGTTCAATGCTGCACTTAGCTGAATAAAGCACTAAACTTGCCCTATACCATGTCAACACCCAGCAAATCACCCCTAATTCTTAGGATAACCAATTATCATCATTAAATGACATTCAACCTCAAGAAGCCCAGTCTACGATCACCCAATTTAACAGAACTTAATGACACACTTCCATATAATATGGTGAATTATTTATCAAACCAATTAAGACTTAACTACGTAATTTTTCTAATCTTTCTTATCATTCTAATTGAAATAAGTTGAATGGGCTTATTTGTTCAGCAATTACACATTATATTTCGATTATTTCTTAATTTTCCTTCGTGTCTGGAAGGTTTGCGGCTTAGAATAGGCGTAAAATGAGGGTTTAGGGTATCATGAGTTAGATCTGGAACATATCCAGTCAGGATGGGGTTAGCGATGGTTTAAAATGCCTTAATTGACCCAAAACTCAACCAAACTTACTAAATTTCATCTCTTTTCCAGAATCATGGTGTCCCGACTGCAACGATGCCGATCCATTCATCGATGATGCTCTCAAACAATTTGGTGACAATACAGTATTCATTTTTGTCGATGTCGGTGATCGTACAACATGGAAAGACATGAAAAATCCATTCAGATTGGACAAGGACACACATTTGTCGGTGATTCCAACACTTATTAGATGGAAGAATCCACAGCGACTTGAGGGTGAACAGCTCTGTAAGCCTGAGTTGCTGCAAATGTTTTTCACTGAGGAAGATTGAGGAAATGTCTGAAAAGTTGGGAAAATTTTTTGAAATTTTTTTTTGAAAATAAATTTATGAAAAAAAAAATGAAAAATGTTTTTATTCAGGGGTGGGCAACCTTTGTGACACGGAACACCTTGGTGGTGAGGCACGACCCAAACTGCACACGGAAAGCTATTCATGGAAATTCTCAACATTGTCCCGCAGCTCAAAGGTTGTCCAGCACTGCCTTAATTAATTTACTAAATTTATTTAAGTAAGTCACTAAGCATGTCACTCAGCAACAGTCAATATTTCACAACCATGATCCGTAATTAAAATTGTATGTTCAAATTGACTAGTTCTGGATCCATCAATTGTGCTGGTCGTCCATTTATCTTCCCATAATTCAAGCTCATCTGATCCTTCCGAGTAAATTGGCTCAATAGTGAATGTCATGCCTGGCTGCATCAGTTCCATATTTATGGTATTCTCAAAATGATAAACTTCTGGTGGACCGTGGAAAAAGTCACCGATTCCATGTCCAATGAAGGCACGAACATTGCTGAGCTTAACTTCTTTGGCATATTTTGATATTTCCTTTCCAATTTCATTAAAGCACTGACCAGGTCCGCAGATTTTTATAGCTTTCATTAGTGCCTTTTGGTTGTGCTCGACTAGGTATCGTCCAGATTCATTGACATTTCCAACCAGAAAAGTCCTCGATGTGTCGCCATGAAATCCTTCATAGAAGACTGTAATGTCGATGTTAATAATGTCCCCATCCATTAGTGGCCGGTCATCTGGGATTCCATGACATGCTATGTTATTGACTGATGTACAAATTGACTTGGGAAATCCACAATAACGAAGTGGTGATGGATAGGCGTTCGATGAGATTATGTTGTTGAATACAAATTTGTCGATCTCATCTGTTGTAGTTCCTGGCTGGAATGAGGAGAATATCGAAAATTTAGACAGATTTTTGGCGGATTTTTGACGGATTTTTGGCAGAAAATGACAGACTTTTGACGAATATTGCCAGATGTTAAGCAGATTTGCCAGATTTTCAGCAGACTTTGACAGACTTCTTCAAATTTTACCAGATTTTTGCCTAATTTGTTCAAATTTCATCCATTTTCCCACAAATTTCTCAAAAAATCAATCAAATCCAATTCATCCATACCTTAACAACATCCTCACACATGTTCAACATCCTCGCAGCCAGCCTACAACTCCTCCTCATTCCTTCAATCTGCTTCTCATTTTTAATCTCAATTTGTCCAACAGTTGCCGCTTGTTTATTAAGAACATGATAATATGGTGGCTTTTGGATACAATCAGGAACTGAATATGAATCCTTTGACACTTTACCAAGTTCTCTTATCACATTTGGTGCATCAGCAAATTTATTTCTTTTAAAAAAGAATGAACGAATGAAAATTCGACTTGAAAACATTGTTTTAGTGAAGGAATTGGGTTTGTTGTTGTATTGTCAGCTGATTGGTAAAAATGTGAGAGGATTGGAGAATGAGAGAGGATTGATCATATTGAGAGAGGATTGTGGATTGTGGCATGGACTTGCAGGGGTGTAATTAGGAATTTTTGGGGGGATTTTCACGAAAAATCAGAGAAAATTGAGGAATTTATCTAAAGTATGGGGTTAAGGGTTGACCCCCTCTAACCCTTAGACCCCACCCTAACCCACCACATCCCTCAATATACCCCTTTTGACTTCAAGTGCCATAATTCATGAAATACTCAATCTTAATTCACAATTCCAATTTTATTCAATTTCTGACCAAATTCCAAGACTCTTCAAACAATTAATTCAAATTCGATGATGATTAATGAGACAATTGATATAAAAATCTCCACTTTTTGATGCCATCAAGTACAATTCAGTCAGTATATCCGAATCAATTGGTCCAATAATATTCCTTAAACTCAATATTTCTTGTAAAACTCGAACAATAATTTCCGGATCATTAGAGCCAACTTCAGCGATGATTAGAGCCGCAAGATCAGCACGTGATGATGATGATAATGTTCGATAAAGTGACATGAAGTCTGTGCAGTCAGAGTTGGTGCCTGCTTGAGTGCCTGAAATTTTAGTTGAATTTTTGAAGGTTTTGAAATTTTGAAACTGAATTTTTGGATTTACCATTTACGAAAATTACAAAAAATACTAAAACTTTAACGGAAATTTTCATTTTTTATTCCTTCCAATTTTAGTGCAACTGACTTTCCACTACACCAAGTCGCTCATATATACCTAACATTCCAAGGTCCAAGTAGCTATAAAACTGCAATTCCGAGAATTTAATTAAAATTTGAAGACTTTGACTCAAACTATTAAAAAAAAGTAATTTAAAAGCTTTAGTTTTAGTGAGAATCTAGCTGTCAAGCATGTGCCAACGACTCAATTCCCATTTTTTATTCAAAATTATTCAACCAACCACCTTTAATATCCATAAGAACTAACAATACATTGAATAAATTTACCACCATCTGGTTGACTAGCCATGTCACATAAGGTACGTATTGTCTCCAAATCAATATCAGCAATTTTGCCTTTTGGATCCTTTAACAAGCTCAAGACATTGTCAGCTAAATTTTTGCTTGAACCATCAACTGCTGCTGCTTTTATTAACCTCTCGTGAACCTTTGATCGAATTTCTTTTGCTAGAGAATAATAAATTCCCATGAAGTCGAGGCAGTCGAGGGATATTCCATTGTCGCCGATGCAGAGGGTGTCTGGAAGTGAAGGATTGTATGTAGTTAGGGAATAAAGGTGTTGTGGATGATAGACGAGTAGATTAAGTCGGTCAATCGATCTGATAACTGTCACCAGGATGGGTCGGTTGTGGCTTGGTGTAGGATGCAGGGACAATTGGGTTTATCAACCTGGTGACGAGCCAGGCTAGCGTAATTTGCACTTCTGAGCCTAAATCCGGATTTATGATCAATTAACCGATTTGTGCTACTCTGAATAATTACAAACCTGACACAAATAATGAAACAATTAAAAAAATCGCAAAAATTTTGTTCATATTTTCGTTATTTTTGGACTATTCTGATTTAGTTCCCAGAGGCTAATGCTGAAAAATTTCAAAAACGTGCCAAAAAAATTATTAAAAATTACTAATAATACCCAATTTTAATATTTGATTAGCATTAAATTACAAAATTGAGTATTTTTTGAAAAATAATAAAATAAATTAAAAAATAATCAAAAATCCACCATCAAGTAGTGCAATAATCCGTTCATACTTCCTCCTAGTACCTTTCACAACTTACCTTGATTATGCATGCAAGCAACTAGACCAATAAAATGCCATAACAAGCTTGACTCATTTCTTACTTCTTTTTAGTTTTCTTTATTTATAAAATTAAACTTGTTTTATTCATCGAAATAAAAAGTTGAAATGTTTAAAATAAAAAAATTCCAAAAAGTCTCAAGCTGTAAAATGTTGCGACATATAATTTATTATATGGATTTGAATTTACAATGAGAATGAATGTGAAAAATGTGCTAGGAAAAGAAGCAAATTGAGTCAACTTGTTGGCGAGTCTATATTTGGATGAAATTTTGTTTTCTTATGAGATGAAGTCTGTAACTAGAATTTTTTAGCGAATTTATAAATTATGTGACCATTTGAGACCGTTTGGATCATTTTAGTAAATATTAGATCCATTTGGAATTCTTCGGATCAACTCGGACTCATTCGGATTCATTCGTAACCCTCCGGATCATATCGGACTTGCTCGGATCCATTCGTCACTCTTCGGATCATGTCGGAATTACTCGGATTAATTCGTAACTCTTCGGATCAAGTCGGTATTGCTCGGATTCATTCGTAACTCTTCGGATCATGTCAAACTTGCTTGGATTAATTCGTAACTCTTCGGATCAAGTCGGTATTGCTCGGATTCATTCGTAACTCTTCGGACCATCTCGGATTTGTTCGAAACACTTCGTATCATGTCAGACTAGCTCGGATCCATTCGTAACTCTTCGGATTCATTCGTAACTCTTTGGATCCATTCGTAACTCTTCGGATCATGTCGAACTTGCTCGGATACATTTGGTACCCTTCGGATCATGTCGGACTTGTTCGGATTTATTCACACACCCTTCGGATCATATCGCATTTGCTCAAATCTACTCGTAACCCTTCGGATCATGTCGGATTTGGTCGGATCTTTTACTTCGGAACTCTTCGGATCATGTCGGACTAGCTCGGATTAATTCGTAACTCACCAACCATGTCGGATCATGTCGAACTTGATCGGATTTGTTCGGAACTCTTCGGATTACCTCGATCTTACTCGTGTGTTATTCCATAAAATTCAAAAATCAAATCATTAATTTTTTTAAGCTTAAATAAACTTTTATTATTCATTATTTTTTTATTTTTTTGCTTTCTTCATGTCGTACGTAAAGAAAATTTTTTATTTAAATTGGGGGATTCATAATAATATATAAATATATTTATAATATTTATATTGCAATATGTACGTTCTATTTGTTTTTTTCTTGCTTTTTTAATAAAAAAGTTCATTTTTTCTTGTTTCCATAAATCTCTTTTTAAAAGGGTTATAAGCAGTAGTGAAATTATAAGTTTCTTAGATATCTAGTCAGGTTTAATACAAAGCCAAATAAGTAGTGAAAATGATAAGAATTTTGAAAAATTTTAATTTTTTTTGTGATGCTTTGATTGGAGTTTGGGGTGTCTTGGGGTAATGATCATGACTCTCTAGATCAACGGCATAAGCACTTCGGTAACAATTCAAGACTAAAACCCCAAATGGCATAAAATTCATGACAATTCCAATAAATTTGTGGGACACCCTAGTGTGCCTAGTGTACAGCATACAATGCCAGACAACCCCACTCTACCCTCACCCCAATCAAAATCATCATCAAAAAATAGTATGGCCAATTACAGAGATTACAACAGTTAAACCGAAAAATACTAAAAAAGTAAAATTTACTACAAAAAGGTAAGTTAAAGTTCATCTCTTAAGCATCACTAGCAAAGCTTTTGATTTCATTTAAAAAATTGTTCATATTTTAGGAATGGAACTAAAAAAATATCCAAAATAAAAAAAAGCTTTCAAAAATCTCTCGGCAGTGATGAAATCTCAAAGTAGGCAGTCTTCCCGCCAAAAATTTGTTACGTTTTTTTTTACAATTTCTGATGTGGAATCATCGGCCGCTCACCAACACCATTTGCCATCTCATAAACTAAAATTGACACTTCAGCAGCCAACAATTGAACATCATCGGCATTCTCAGCTTCCGCATAGACACGTACGACATCTTCTGTACCAGATGGTCGCACAAATGCACGTCCACGTTTATATTTTTTAACTACTTCATTAATTTTATCTTGAAGACCTTCAGGCTTCACACAAATCCTCTCGGCGTCTGTCGTCTCAAAAATATTACGATCTTGAACCTTTACTTTTTGCTGTAAATTTGGAAGATCATCATATGTCGCGAGCCAGTCACTCAAATTCCATCCCTTGGCATGTAGAATTGTCTCGACGAGTAGCATGTCGGATATTGCATCACCAACTGTCTCATTAATCAAGTCGATTGTAAGAAGGAGTTTGTTTAATGCATCACGTTGTTCATCTGATGTCGCGGAACTGTTTAGTGCAATTGAGAGTTTCTCCTTTGTCTTTTCACTAAAAATCACTGTTCCGTGGCCATTCGCCTCAAAATACACACCTAAAATAGAGAAACAAGACATGATTTGTTTAAGAAGCTTGATATATTGAAGGAAATTGAGCATGAATAAATATAAATCAATTAAAGCTGGCACTGAGGGGAATTGTTTGATGATTTGGGATGATTCATCCAAAACTTAGACATTTTCCTAACATAACCTCAATTTTGCATCCAAAAAGTTCACATTTTCCAGACATAACCTCAATTTTGCATCCAAAAAGTCCACATTTTCTCACATAACCTCAATTTCTCGCTAAAAATTCGAAATCTTAGCAACTTAAACTCAATTTCCCACCAAAAAATTCAAATTTCAACAACTTAACCTAAAAATTTCCAAACATAACCTCAATTTTGCATCCAAAAAGTCGACAATTTCCAGACATAACCTCAATTTTCCTTCAAAATTTCAAAACATTTTTTCAAAAAACCTCAATTTTCAGAAACATAACCTTAAAAGTTCTCCAAACATTACCTAAAAATTTTCCAAACATAACCTCAAAAATTTCCCGCCGTCCACACTTCCAACAATCTCCCCAAGCGACAAAGATCACAAAACATTTCCTCAGCGTGTACGACTCTCGATCTACATTTTTATCCATAATTCACATGTTTAATGACGCTGAGTCAGTGTAATTGGAATGCTGTGAGGTTCATTGCACATATAGGATGACATCAAAAAAGGGAATGAGGAAAGAAAAAATCATTCCCGTGACTAAAAATAGACGACGAAACAACAGACAAAAATATTCCCTTAATATATCCAACATGTGCTTATATTTACCATTCGAAGATATCCGTTGTGACAGATTAAAAGGTAAGCAAATATACAGCACAGAGGAGGAACTGTTGACAGGTTGTGAAGTTTAATGAGGAATTTCCTTTAGATCGAACATTATCATTATGACGATAAAAATGAGGTCAACTGCGGCGATTCTTTTTTTTTTTTTTTGAGGAGAAGCAGAGAATATTTTTCAATATTTTGGGTTACATTGAGTTCATTGCGTGATTTAATTGTGTTTATTTATATACGTGGATAGTGAGTGAAGTGTACACTGATGATTTTCAACACGTCATAGATGAAAGAGGGGGAAAAAATGATTTTTAGAAAATGCGGTGAGAATTGTGTGTGGTTTGAGAATTCTTTGGAGGTTAAGTTGTGAATGGGAGATGATTATAGTGACATAACCTCAAATTCTTAACCAAAACATCAAAATCGAGTAACCTAACCTCAAATTCCTAACCAAAACATCAAAATCGAGTAACATAACCTCAAACTCTCGCCAAAAAACCTAAGATTCTAGACTAAATCACCAAAATTGAGCAACATAACCTCAAATTCCCGCGAAAAACACAAGATTCCAGACTAAAACACCAAAATTGAGTAACATACCCTCAAATTCCCGCCAAAAAACCCAAGATTCTAGACTAAATCACCAAAATTGAGCAACATAACCTCAAAATTCCCCCCAAACTCCATCTAATTCCCAACTCTCCCTCAATCTCCATGCGTGACTTAAATCTAAACCAGAACACTTCACTAACTTCAATTAATTTTACACCAATTACACCCAACCTTCGTGATTTTTAATGATCTAAAGCAGCCTCATTCTACAACAAAACCCAATAATTAGCCTCATTTGACTTTCCTACGCTTACAATCTCTTCTTGTTCAGCAACAGCTTACTCAACCATAAGGAGAAAAAAGTCCGAATATCCAACAAGTAATCGATACAGATCTTTAAAAAAATATCAGCCACAAATCCACTTTACAGCGATTAAGTCTTTTTCAATTTAAATTCTTGATATCAAATGACATTGAATAAAGGCAAGGGGGCGAGTCACTTAGCGACAGGGTCGTTGAGGAATGAATTTTACAATTCGAAAAGGTGTTAGGAGTTGTAGAGAAGGTGTCGGGAGGTTTCGGAAAGCTGTCGGGAAGAGTCGGGAGGAGTCGGTCAGAGTCGGAAAGAGTCGGGAGGAGTCGGAATGAGTCGGAAAGAGTCGGAAAGAGTCGGAAGGAGTCGGAAAGAGTCGGAAAGAGTCGCAAAGAGTCGGAAAGAGTCGCAAAGAGTCGGAAGCAGTCGGGAGGAGTCAGGAAGAGTCGGATAGAGTTGGATGGAGTCGGAAAAAGTCGGGAACTGTCGGAAGGTTTCCGAGAGATTTTCGGGAGGTTTTCGTGAGGTCTTGGGAAGAGTAGGGTGCTGTCTAGAGGTCTCAAGATGGTGTCGATTGTTTCACGTTACCTAACAGCTGAACAATCCCCTCACCAAGAAAATATTAAGCAAGAAGAGAATCAAAAACCCAAACATTCACTTCCAACTGACTCATGCATTCGAAATTCATTTTTCATCTTCTCATATTTCACTCTTCTTTTACTTCTTTTATGCGGCGTCTCGCGTAGTTTCTATAATTTTCACACATCACATTTCATTTTGGTGATTATTGAAGAAAATATTCTCATTCAATTTTCTTTTCGCCCGCATAAATTAGAGAAGCATGTAACATAAAAAAAAGAGTGTAAGCAACATTGAAGTTTATAGTTGAGTGCAGCATGTAGAAATATTGTGAAAATATTTGGGGAGTTATGGTTGGTTAATTGTAAAGTGATATTGAACGGATTGAGAGTATGGATGAATGTTTGTTGGATTTAAGGCAGGGATGGGCAGTCTGGGAGTTGCGGGACCACTTGGTGGTGAGGTATGACCATATGGGACTTGAGTACCGGTCCCACATCCACCCTGTTGTGGACGGACAGCAAAAAAGGACATAAGTTGATCATCACGCCCATCCCAGCTTCTAAATCTCCAAGAAAATCAACAAACCCAAGTCTACGGTTCATGGCTTCTGACCAACCGTCCCCAACCCACCCTGACATGTCCAGCCATCAAATAAATTGATCAACAAGTCCACCCCAGTCCACAAATCACCAAATTACCCCACAAACCCAAATCTGAGGTTCATGGCACTTGACCATCCATACCCAACCCACCTTGACCTGTTCATCCAGTACAGTGAGTAACCACCTAAATCAGCACACCGACCCTGATCATCAAAGACAACCCACAAACCCAAATTCCTTATAATCAACTCACCAATATCATACTCCAATGCCTTATGATGTAGATGCTTCACTCCAGTTGGCACACACGCAACATCAACTTTCAATTGATCAACAATATAATCGGTCGATGCACCATTGGCATAAGCCGTCTGTACAATTCCCAACTTCAATGTAATTCCACATTTTTGTACCAAATCCATAAGATAATCAGCAATAAGTGTTGCAATACGATCACCATCAAGTAGATGAAATATTCCATTTGAATCAATAAAAAAGTACACAACACGATCAGCATCGCCATCGACACTAACACAACGTGTATTTGGCTCATGTTCAGGTAGTCCTGATGGTGGTCGTTGACTTGTTTTTACATAATCAGCACCACAATTGTGATTAATTTTACCATTTGCATTAAATACTTGACATTGAAGGGTACCGGCCAGCTGTCGATTAAACTCAAACATTTTAAGACTTCCAACGCCATTGGCACCATCAAAAAGGAGGAAATTCTTATAATTTCCATTATCAAGTTTCGTACCGCGTAGCTTTTTAAAGGCAGTGACAAGTTTAGCGACATAACCAGCTTCCGTTGGCGTTCCATAAGCACCTTTAACATTATGGGAGAAAACCAGGTAGTGCAGCATAGGCGTCGTCAAAATTCCATAATCCCTTAAATTTCCCTTTAATGCACGAACTCCGTTCACAACAGCACGTCCCATTGCCGGCGAATGATAACGCGTATCCATACCAATAAATACATTCGATTGTGCATTCATATCGACTTTTTGTTGAGCTATAATTTTAGCTACTTCCGATTCAAGCTTATCGTCCGGTACGTTCACAAGATCTGTTGCAATTCCTTCCCATGACATCTCAAGCATTTCACCCTTTGGATCGATAATCTTCACACCATTATCACATTCAGGATTGTGTGAGGCTGTTATCATGACACCAATTGCCTGACCCGAGAATGTGCGTGATCGAAGGGTTGCCAGGATGCCCATACGAAATGCTATAAACTCGAGTTTATCGTGTCTGTGAATTAAAAAAACGAAAAAAATTATTCTTGAGTAATAAAGACATAAAAAATTATGATGTCGGCTAATTGTTGAGTGGCAGTGATTGCTGTAAGGTCAATGATGGCCTTATATATATTTTTTATGTGAAAAATCGTTAAATACATTTAGTGTTGGATTACTACATGCTTTAATTGTCTTATTTTTGTAGTTGATACTTGGCAAATAAAAAAAAGTCAATCAGTGTGGATGTAATGTGAGATTGGGTAAATATGAATGAATGGGAGAGGCTTGGTGGAGAATTGCTGGTTGGGATTTAGGTTTGATGAAAGGAACTTGGGTTTTTTTGAAATTTTGATGAATTTTCAAGACCGAGGCTGACACCAAGGCGAGATAGACACCAAGACGGAAACCTAGATTGACACAGAGACGGACACTGAGACCGACACCGAGACTTTGACAAAAACCAACACTCAAATCGACTCTGAGACCTACACCGACATTGGGACCAAGACTAGAAGTAAATTCTTCAAAGATTCGATCTCGACAAAACTCATTTTGGGTAGAATAGGTCCTTTTTGATTCCTCAGGATTCCCAGAGCTTCATAATATAGCAAATCGCATTTTAGATCATTAAAATGGCAACAAATCAGCTGTCAAGATTCCTTAAGGGCAACTTTGAGTTTGATAGTTAATACGACTATGTATCGGTGCCTTATAAAACACGTTATGCAGTTCAGAATCATGAATAGGGGTCACAGGGCCTTAGTGGATAAGCAGTGGCGTATTCAAGAGATTGGTTTGGAGCTCAACGTCCGGTAAAGCTTCGGTTGTCACCGGTGTTCTTAGTGAAAACACGAAGTATCATGAGAATGTGAGTTAATCAGCCACCGAGTCAAATCGACTCTCCAAATCGATCCTCAGATTAACTCTTCAACTTCCCTAATTCGGGAGGGACGAGGTGGGATCTTATACAATCATTACAATTCTCAGACAAGTGCCTGAGCCTTGATTATGCAAATCTAATCAAATTATTTGTTTTTTTTTCTATCGTTTGGTGTTTTTATCGCGAAATTTTTATTGATTTATCTAAGAATTTCGCAATTTATTGCAATTTACTTTTGTTCATTCACTTTGTATTCTTGTTAACACATGACATAACATTTTATTCGAAACATTTTTGATAGTAATAATCGTTTTCCTGTGTATTGAACATACGTGGGTTTTTAGTCATGATTGGAAGTTTGTTTAATATTAAATTTTAGGACATTTCTGCTATTTTTTCAATTTTATAAGAAGCAATTTTGAATGCTAAATGGGTTTAAATGGTTGATAAAGTGATTAGGACCATAATGAGGTTTAGGAAGCACCAAACTAGACATGATGTTCATTGAACAATTTAGAAAATTGAATATGTCGTCAAAATTTGGATTTTTGGGATTAAAATAAGAATTTTGTAAGTTTTGAAAGTGGGGAGGTTGGGGTATGTAGTCAGATCCCACTCACAGCCACCTAGCCACCCAGCTACACCTCTGATCATCCCAAAATCACCCAAAATCAACAACACTGTCTTCCCATTCAATTTTACGATTTCCTTGAATAATTTTTTCATTGCTCATAAGTGGAAATAACTGAAAAAAATCCCTAAAGTAAGCACAAGTGCTTGAGTCTATTTCTGACTCTTTTTTTTACACGATTTATTAATTACAATTCTTATCTTAAACACAACAGTTTCGCAAAAAAAAACGACTGTTTGGCGTTAAATATTTACAAACATTTTGTTTACTCCTTTCGAATTTTAATTGCAGTTAGTTTTACAATTTTGAATGTGAAATAAACGAGAATTGGAACATTTACACAAAGAAATTAGGTGGTTTGGCGAGTTTATAGTCTTGTCTGAGAGGTGTGGAGCTTGGAATTGGAATTTTTGGTTGATTTTTTTTGCATGTAGAATGATTTTGAATGGGTTTAATGAATTTGTAAGGAATATTGAATGTTGTGGTGTATCTAAGAAGGATTGGTTGGAGTCAAGTCTCATAATAAGTGTCATGACATGGATTGAGGCTTTGAGGAAGTCGAAGTTTGACTGAATGTCAATTTTAAACCTTCCAGAGCTTGAAATCGACTCAGATTTTACATGGAATAGTCAACTAAACTTCATATAACATTTTAATCGACTTGAGGTTCGGATACATTCTCATGGTATCTCCAAAATGCACTGCTGGCTGAGCTCTAAGCCAGCTGTTGTTCATCTACAACTATAATTATCCATGCAATGACCTAACATCACTTAAATCCCAAACAATCGATTGAACTGCACAAAATCGATCTAAATCAATTATTCTGCAATTTCAAAAATTCCAACAAAATTGCCAAATAATGTTAATTGTGTAGATGCTTCTGATGTCCATGACTCACAAAAAAAATCACAATTTAAACTCAAAATTGAATTATAATTCATCAATAAACAGTCCAAAAAATTCTCCAAAATATCTGCCACCTTTGCCTACATGCCTCCCACATTCACCCACAAAATCCACGAGGAATTTCTCACAAAAATTTTTCTTCTCAATTTTCCACAAAAATTCATCTTCTTATTTCACCAATAATCAATAACACAGGATAAGTTTAGTCATAAATCACTCGACATCCAGCTGACTAACTTCCTGATTTTAATTTCACTTTCAATTTTTTTATATAAAAAAAAATCACCAAAAAAATTATTATCGATTTAAATTCACATTTCTGTATCTTATCAGTCCACAAACAGCCTTTATATGTATTTATGGTAATTATTTACTCACAATGTACGAAATCCAGCAGTTCCTACAAGAAGAAGCAAAAAAGGAGAAAAAAAATTCATTTTTAGATAAATCAAGTCACGAAAAAAAAAGAGAAAAATTGCCAGCAATGCAGGAACTATTTTGGATAAACTTACCGTATAGCATCTTGCCAATGTTTGGTCCTTTCGAATGAAATTCACGTGCAAATGCATAAACCGTACGTAAATCAACAGACGACGACATTATGATCTCAATTTATTGTGAATTATAATTTTTTTTTTATAACAAATAAAACAACAAATAAAATTATATATTCAACTTAACTGATGAAATGATGGAAAGTGACTGACTTTATTGAGTTATTTTTTTTTGGGAGAGAAAATTGTCCTTGCGGAGATGTAAAGTCAGCCCTTGGAGAGAGTTTCTGTTGATGGAGGGAAAATAGTTTCGAGACCCGGAATCAGATGATTGACTTCTGTTGATTGTTTTTGTTTTGATTTTGGACAGGATTTTTGAAACTTTATTTGACCAGTTTTGTGGATTTTTTTGAGATTTTTTGATAAATTTTGGATGAAAAGTTGAAAGTTTGTTGGATAATTGACTGGAAAATTGTGGATTTCTGTCATATCAAGTTGATTACACAATGCAGTAGCCATAAATACATCAAATCATCAAAAATATCATCGACTGTATTAGTTTGTTGACATTCAATCACTACAAATACAATTTTAAATCAAGTAAGAATAAATTTGTGTGTTTTTGTTAATTTAACTTGAAATTTGAAGACAATTTGGGTATAGGCATGATTATTGACATCTGTACAGCTCAGTGAATCAAGTAGACAGAGAATTTTGTGATCCTTAGCCTTAAGGTTCCATCTTTATTGTGAAAAAACAAACCTGGATCTTTAGATTTCATAGAAAAATTTTGAAATTGAATTTTTTCAATTTTTAGTTTGAAATTTTGAGATTTTTTCAAGTGTGATCCATGACCTCCATCAGTCGGCTCTTGAAGCTTGATCTATCGCTGGTTACCGCTTGTCAATTTTCAATTTATGTTGCCAATTCATGACTTAACATTTCAAGAAAATTCTACAAAATTTCTATAAAAATTCATTTAATTTCAGCAATTTTAACATCAAAAAGTCATCAAAATGCCACCAAAAAATCGAAAAAAATTGAAAATAAAAGAAGAAAAAATCGACGAGCCTCAAATCATCACAGAAAACGTAGATATCTTCACAAGTCCATCAAAAATAGTCAAAAATGAGAAGACTGACCAAATTTTAATCCAAGAAAGTTTCTCAATTCCTCCAACTACATTCAATGAAGATTTATGCATCAAACAAGAAGAACCTGTTGAGTTTAATGATGCGGAATTAGTGATTAATGAAGAAATTCAGGGACCTGATGATAAAGCATGCAATGAAGACATCAACAATGATGACAAGCATGACTCACCCTCAATTGACGACATCACCAACGACACCGACACCAAAATAATCTCAATGTACCCCAAAAATCCAATCGGACCCAAAAATCCAATAGGACCCAAATATCACACATGCGACACATGCAACTTAACATTTGCATCTAAAACAGCACTCCTGAGTCACAAGAGGACCCACACATTCGCCCTACAATGCACAAAATGTTCAAAAGCATTCAAAATCCAAAAGAACTTTGACTCACATAAATGCACATACGAATGTAAAATATGCCAAAAATCCTTTTTTAGAAATGACAATTTAACACAGCACATGAACTATGTCCATGGAAATTGGAAGAAAAGTGAACTTTTTACATGTGATTGCTGTGGGAAGGGATTTAAGTATAAAAAGTCACTCGTGTGTCACATGAAGCAGCATATGGAAGTGAAACCATTAATTTGTAAAATCTGTAATGAAGGATTTAGTGTCAAAAATACATTCAAGCAGCACCTGCTGACCCATGCTGATAAAGTTCCATGTAAAGTCTGCGGTAAAAGACTCAAACAAAGTGCAATTTATTATCATATGAGGCAGGCACACGAGACATCCAGGAAGTTCCTTTGTACAATTTGTAATGCTGCATTTAAGACACGCGGTGACTTGAACACGCATTATGGGACGCATAATAAGAAGCATGAATGCAATGTCTGCCATAAAAAGTTTAGTCGTAGCTACAAGCTTAAAATTCATTCACAAATTCATGAAAATCCACGAATGTATGAATGTAAAAAATGTTTTAAGGCACTAGCCAGGAAAGACACTTTAGAGCAGCATGAAAAATGGTGCGGTGAGCAATTTTACTGCGGAAATTGTGACTTTATAACAAATTTTCCAAAAAGACTTTTATCACATGAGGCAAAATGCTTAAAGAAGGAAAAGTCAAAAAAATTTAAGAGTTTTAAGGATTATGAAGACAGTTCTAGTGATGATAGTGAGGATGTGGAAGGAAATAGTGAGAAAATTAAGGACAATGACTTGTATTGTAACCATTGTAATAAAATATTTGATAGTAAGGAAGAACTGTCGGGGCATATAACTAAGATTATATTGTAAATTATTTGGAGGAGCTCGATTTAGGTATCGAGGTAGTGTTAGGTTGCTGTATCAACGACAAAACTTGAAGATGGTTCAAATAGCACAGGAGGAAGGGTAGAAGGGTGTCAAACACCAATTCAGTGAATCACTGTCATACCTACTCATGTCCTAGTTCCTCTATTCAATCTTTTTACACTAGATTATGTTATCCTGTCTGGAATTAATTAAGGATTTAATAAATATGTATAAAAAATTTGAAAAAAAAATGTTCTTTAGTTTTATTCAGAATTTTTAGAACACCAACATGATGATGATGGCTACTTTTCCAAATTGCACAAGTCGGATAATCGATACAAAATCCGACACCATGGAACAATACCGATTTGTACTCAAATTTGTATAACTATGTTGAATTTCATTCTTAATTCTCTTTCTCAATTTGTTTGTTCTTGTCATCTCTGAGCATTGTAAGGAGATTAAATTGATCACTTTGCTAAGACACGTCAGACGGTAAAGTTCAGATTTTAGTGTTTGTTGGATTTTTGTAGGTTTTGTGCATATATAAGGACTTTTGGAATTCTGAGAATTTTTGGGGAAAAGATCAATTCCTTCATAGTGTGATTTAGTGAAAATATTCAATTAAAATTGAAAAAACTGAAATTAAAGTTGAAAACCAGACTGAATTCTTAGTAATCGTGAGATTTTCAAGACACTTATCAGTTAAATTTAGCATCATATGACTTTTGGGGTCAATCTCGTCATTTGTTTACCAACAGATCCTCAATTATGAAGCCAAAAAGTGTATTTTCGTTAATTTTCTGTATAACAATTGCCAAAATTCATGCCGAGCAGATTGATTGCAATTTTGAGATTGACGACATCCAACTGTACGACGGATTTGACTGTGAACATAAGAATGTGCCGGGTTATGGATGTAAAATTCAAAATATCGAATTAAATGATGATGGTGGAAGTGACATTGTAGTTCATGGTGATCATATGGACAGTCAAAGTGACGATGACGTCACATACATCATAAATGAGGATGAAATTGATGATTATTTGGCAAGTCTTAGTCCAGTTTTGTGTACAAAATATCCAAACTTGATGATGATCCATTTAAGGTTCTTTGACATTGAAAAAATTGAGGAAAATTCGCTTGAAAATTGTCAAAATTTAGTAATTTTGAACCTTTACGGCAACAACATCAGCGAAATTCCAGAAAATCTTCTGTCCGCAAACCATGAACTAACGGAAGTCAACATAATCCACAATGCGATGACAACTTTGCCTGAAAAATTGTTCGAAAATCAAGCTGAACTTCAGTGGCTGAATCTTCGTGTCAATAAAATCAATTTTTTACCGTCAAAAATCTTCAAGCCACTCCAAAAGCTTCACATCCTGAACCTCGGTGCCAATAAACTTCAAAATATCGATTCAGCTTGGTTTGAGAGTCTTGGATATTTAAAGGAACTCTACTTGGACGAAAATCAAATTTCACAATTTAATCCGGACATCTTTCGACCCTTACAAAGCCTTGAAGGCTTGGATCTTGGCTTTAATCAATTCAAATCCCTAAGATATGATCAATTTAAGCACCTAAAAAGCCTGAAAAGCTTAAGTTTAGGTGCAAATGAGCTGCCGGATCTGCCCAAAAAAATCTTCTTACCATTGAGAAATCTAGAGAAGCTGTGGCTGTACGGCAATCAGCTTTCAATCGTCAGTTCCGAATGGTTTGGTGTTCACAGCTATTTAGTCAAGCTTGACTTTTTCTACAACAAGATTAGTGCTGTTGATCAGAGATTAATTGACAATTCACCAATTGCTGAGGTCGATATGGAAGGAAATGAGTGTAATGATCAGACTTTTGAGGATCGTGACGTCATGAAGGCTAACATGACTCAATGTTTTGAGAACTTCAAACAGCAATGTGAGTTGATTAATTAATTTTAATGAAATAATTTGAGAATAATTCAATTCTTTAGATTCATCATCAGGAAGAACCACTAGAAGACCATATCAAGTGTCAAGTCGACTGAATACACCAAGGACAGCACCAGTGAGAACAACAAGGAGGAATAGAATAGTTACAAGACCTGTAACAACACAAAAACCAACAATAGTGTCACCAGAATTAGAAAAACCTGTAGTAAGTATTAAGTAGATTTTGAGAGCTTGAAAGTCCACTAAGGTTCAGGTTCAGGGTCAGGGTCAGGCTCAGGCTCAGGCTCAGGCTCAGGCTCAGGCTCAGGCTCAGGCTCAGGCTCAGGTCAACGCCCTAATTAGTGGGATTTCTATGCTTTAATATAAATCTATAAATAATTATTTACAGATGAATTGTGGAAGATCACTTACTGGAATTCAGAATGCCATTGGCGGAACGAAAACTCCTCGAGGTGCTTATCCATGGTGAGTGTGCAGTTTGAAGAGAAATCTATATTAAAATCCACAAAAGCTCTGTTACTAAATAAAGTTAAATTTATTTCATCAGGAATGTAGCACTGTTGCACAAAGAGACAACAGGTCAAACTCAATATTTCTGTGGTGGATCTTTGGTATCAAATAAAACTGTTGTTACTGGTAAGCATAAATCTTGTCCATTCTTAAAAAAAAACGAAGACAGACGAAGATATACGAAGTCATACGAAGACCTACGAAAACGTACGAAGACGTACGAAGACGTACGAAGACGTACGAAGACGTACGAAGACGTACGAAGACGTACGAAGACGTACGAAGACATACGAAGACAGACCTAAGACAGGCCGATGACAGATGAAGACATACGATGATAAGCCAAAGACAAGACAGACCGAAGACCAATTCTCTAACCAAATTTCTACCTTTTAGCTGCTCACTGCATCCTTGGTAAAAACAACGAAACTGATTTCAAGGCACATCAAATCATAGTCGTTGTTGGTGTTCACGACATAAATGATACAAATGAGATAGGTCGATCTAATATAGCTGTAAAGCGTATAATCATTCATCGTGACTGGAATCCTAGTGCTATATCATTTGATGCTGACATTGCAATTTTGGAATTGGATCAGGAAATTCATTTTACAAATTATATTCAACCAATTTGCTTAGCAACACCTGATTTAAATAATGTCACGGACGGTTTTGTTGCTGGTTTTGGTAAAAGTGAATCCGGTTATGTTGAAAATATAGCCAAAACAATTCCAGTTCCAATTCATGATAGCAAACTTTGTGTTGAAAGTCGAGATCATGCTGAAATTTTTAGTGCACGATCAATTTGTGGCGGATCTGCTGATGGTGTTGGTGTCTGTCAAGGCGACAGTGGCAGTGGATTAATAATTAAGCATAATGGAATTTACTACTTACGTGGACTTGTGTCTGCATCGTTACACGAACCAACATATGGATGTAATGTTCATGCTTATTCGATATTTACTGATGTTACTAAGTTCAGTGTCTTTGTAATGACTCAAAAGGATTCATATACTCAGTTATTGGAAGCTCAAGCTAGGATAAAAAAAATGGAAGATGAGTTGGAGATATTAAAGCAAAAAGAATTAAAAAAATTGTAACTTTTGTGGATGAAAATTGAATAAAAATGAATTTGATGATCCTTTATGCTTTATTTTGTTTGTACAAAGCTGGTTTCGGATTTGGTCAATTGTAAGCCTTACTATTCCCTATTCAGTTGACGCCTGAAGCTAATTCTATCGCTGATTACTGCTTGCCAATTACTGATACCAAGAGTGATACTTTCGAGAGCTTTTTTCCACGAATTCTTTGACCTACCTTTTTGGCCTATAATCTATCCTCAGCTATCTAAGCACATAGTTTGGACCGGCACCATGAGACTGACAATTGTTAAGCTTCGAAGTCAGACTTCGACTTTCCCCAACAATGCTATTTAATAAGATCTATGGACATCACTCTGCTGTTCCTGTGTATTTTTTTTTTTTGATTTAGTCATCATTGCATAATTAAGTTCTGTGGGCAGTTCCGTCAATATTTATCTTCAGTTGCATTTTAATTTAATATTTATGATTTCTAAGGTATATAAATGCTCGGTTCTATATTTTTGAATTTCATTAGTTTTCTTGGATTCGTTGTTAGCAGCTAAGAAGTAAGTGAATTGTAGCTAAGACACTAGAACAGTGTAGGGCATACGGTTCATGGCATTTTCAAAATATTTTGGCGTCATACTCCTGGGCCGCGGCACATAGGATGCTTATAATTGCACTAGACTGTGGTTTGTTGACCTTACTGCACGAAAACCGGAATAATTAGCTCCAGGAAGGCATATTTCATGGAAATGACGAAGACTCAGATCCTAAGAAGATTTGAATCTAGCCCAGTAAAAGACAATATGTGTGCTGCGGTGCACTAGGATGAAATGCCATGAACAATATACCATGTGTGGTTTTGGTCGAGGCTTACCCACGAGACTCTAGCCTGAGAACGAATATCACCAATCCTAATCCCACACCAAAGTCACACCAGCCTAACGCTCTGATCATTCTTCCATCTCTACATCATATACCTTCAAGCTTAGTATAAACTTGTATAAACTAGTATAAACTTCCACAAATCTCATTTCAGACTAACACCCCCCAAAAACCATGGACAACGACAGCCTCCCAGATATCGTCGTCAGCTTCACCGACAACTACGATAAAATACTAAATCCACATCAACGTCAAATCCTGGAAGACACAAAGCGAGTTCGTGATCAACTTGATCAGCTAGAAAGGCAACGGGGCTTTGGAACACCAAATTTATATGTCAGAAAAGCTGAAGAACAATTTGATCCGGAAGAGATGGACGAGCGTGACAGTTTCTATAAAACAACCAAGAGTCTCCTTGTGCTGTTCCAATTGATGGGTGTCATGCCAATTATGAGAAGTCCAAAAAACAGCAACAATGAACGTACGACATTTTCATGGACATCAAAAGCCTTCATATGGGCTTACTTGATATATATTTTTGAGACCATAATGGTCTGTTTTGTGGCACGTGCCAGATTCATCATGTTCATATCCAATTCCGATAAGAAATTCGATGAAGTCATTTACAATATTATTTTTTTGAGTATTTTACTTCCGCACTTTTTACTTCCATTTGCATCATGGCGTAATGGACTTGAAGTTGCAAAGTTTAAGAATATGTGGACGAACTTTCAGGTACGGTACCTAAAAGTGACCGGCGAACCAATTGAATTTCCAATTTTAGAGCCTATAACATGGACATTGTGTGTATTTTCTTGGGGATGTTCGATGTTTATTGTCCTGTCCCAATTCTATCTCCAACCTGACTTTCCATTTTATCATACATTTGCGTATTATCACATCCTGGCTATGCTGAATGGATTTTGTAGCCTGTGGTTCATTAACTGTACAGCATTTGGACTTGCATCGCGTCATCTTCAAGGACATGTCAGTAAAATTATTAGAACGGAAAAGCCATCGAAAAAAATGGCTGAATATCGTAATTTATGGGTGGATTTGAGTCATATGATGCAGCAGTTAGGCAAGGCATACTCAAATATGTACGGAATTTATTGTCTGGTCATTTTCTTTACGACAATCATCGCAAGCTATGGATCATTAAGTGAAATTATTGATCATGGTGTGACATTTAAGGAACTAGGATTATTCATCATTGTTGTCTATTTTATGACATTGCTGTTTATAATATGTAATGAGGCACATCATGCATCGAGACGTGTTGGACTTGGATTTCAGGAAGTGCTGTTGAATGTGAATTTAACGACTGTGGATTTATCGACGCAGAGGGAGATTGAGATGTTTTTGGTTGCGATTGACAAGAATCCACCGACCATGAATTTGGGTAAGAATTAGATTTGGATGCGGTTGAGTAGGATTGGGGTCACTGGCAACTCTGACCTGTTCCACTTGCCTGTTAGGGGTCAACAACCTCAATATTATCAATTCATTCTCTTCATTTTAGATGGATATGCTAATATAAACCGTGAGCTAATTACATCAAATTTAAGCTTCATGGCAACATATTTAGTCGTTTTGATGCAATTTAAATTGACACTTTTGAGACAAACTTCACAAAAAGAGCCTGTGGTTCAATTAGAATGAGATGGGAATTGCAATGTGCTGTTGTAAGCTGGCATTTTAATTAAGGGTTCTTCAGGCCGAGACTTCAAAGAATTCACTTAGGTCCAATGTTCAGTCTTCGGTTTCTTCGGTTTTCTGGATCGTCGGTTTATTCGATTTCTTCGGTCTTCTTTGGTCATTTCGGTCTTATTCGGTCTTCTTCGGTTTTCTTCGGTTTCTTCGGTCTTCTTCGGCCTTTGGTCTTCGGTCTCCGGTCTTCAGTCTTCGGTTTCTTCGGTCTTCTTCGGTTTCTTCGGTTTTTTCGGTCTTCTTCGGCCTTTGGTCTTGGGTCTTCGGTTTCTTCGGTCATTTCGGTAACTTCGGATTTCTCGGTTTCTTCAGTCTCTTCAGTCTATTAAGTCTCTTCGGTCTTCGGTATCATTTTTCTTCGGTCTTTGACTCTGATGACCCTAATGACCCTTATGATCCTGATGACCCTGATTGACTGGACAACATACTAATTTTTCTGACTAATATCTTAATAATCAACAAGAACTTCAAGCCTCACAAAACAACACAAAAATTTCAAAATGTCGACTGTCATGCAACGCCATCTATTGCACAATATCCAAAATTCCATCATTTCCCCTTCCCAAAAACAAAAAAAAATCATCAATGTTTGTTCAACCGCCGAACAGTATGAATCAACCCATACCGTCGACATTTGAGAAAGAAGAATACACAAAAAAGCGAACGAATATTTATAATATAAAAACATCTGTCGACACTCACTCAGTTAAACAACAGAAATAACGTAGAAAGAAGAGAAAAACCTGTGGCCGACAGAACAACACACAAAAAAAAAAAAAAAATAAGCAGATATCGAAGGAGTGCATTACACAGTATAAAAAATTATTATCGACTTATTTGACGACAAAAAAAAGAAGTTTTTTTTTAATATTTTAATTTTCTACTTTCATTAATTTATTCAAATTCATTAAAAAACATTTCCAATGAACTTAAGTGACAATTCAAATAATATAAGGTCATCGATTTTCAGTTAATTAAACACAAAAGCGTCACAAAGTGAATGAAAAAAAAAAAAAACTTTTTGTGGATCGAAGAAGAGAAAAAAAAATTTTGCGTGAATTTTGTGTGATGAAAAAAAATTAAATTAAATTAAATAAAATGTTAAAAAATTAAAAAAAAATTGTATTAAAATTAAAAAATGCATATCCATTGGAACTTCCTCAATAAAAGGCCACGGCAGTGCCAGAAGTGAACATTAAAGATTATAAAATATAAATATATGTATGAAAAGAGTGCAAGAGAAGAAAAAAAAAAACACAACAACACAGTTGAAGACCTAAAGTAATGAAATAAAGTAAGGAAGATTATTTGAGTTTTGAGTTATTGTGGTGGAGTGAGCGCATTTTTTTCTGGTGTGAATGGAATTATTTTTTGCTAAATTTTCTGGATAGTATTAGGCATAGAAATGGCCAAAAATCCAGTCTCAGACCGACAATGGTGTGCAACCTTTTATTATTCGTGACACATCTTGGTAGTAAACCTTGACCAAAACCGGATATGACTCATAGTTCATTGTGTTTTTAAGAAAACTAGGGTGTCGCAGCACTTAGGTTAAACTAATCCAAATAAACTCTGGTTTGAGGCCGAATTTCATCGGATCTGGACTAATGTTCAAGTTAAGCAACCTTTTTGCCATTCCAAGAACTGAATCCAGAGATTTATCTTGTAACTTCTTCTTCTTCCTTTATGAAAGCGCACGATTACCGCATTTAGAGTTCTTTGAAAGCTGGATCTGTCATTAGACAGTTTCTAATTCTCAGTAATTTTGCATCGTTTCAAAATCCGTCTTGAGACACATCTCCTAGGTTTGACATAGCCAGAAATGCACCGTGAGGATGCGGAAGTAGGTACCTGGGTAGGAGAGGCTAAAGACCGTTAGAAAAAACATAAATTTGAAAATGTCTGGATTCAAATCGACGAATTTTGAGTTAAGACACCAAATTTGAGTCAATCGGCTTGACGATTATTCCACAGTGTAACATTTAACTGCTTAAATGCCTTGCTGAACAGGTTTTTATTTGACAAGTTGTATGTCTTACTCTAAGATGACACACATCGTTGTGTTAGGATCTGGTTAAGATAAATTTGGAACGTATAAAAGTCATGAGCCGGATGTCAAGTGCGGTCATGTTCGTGATTCACAAAAAAGGTGTCCCGTGACATAAAAATGGTTGGAAAACACTGTCTCATACCAGAATTGGCAGAACTCTCGAGAATTGGACTTCATTGGACTCTAATCGGACTTTAATGTCCGTTTTCAGTGAAGTCTGGATTCATTTAAAGTCAACCTTCAAAATTGAGTACCGTCAGCGCTGTTTTATACACAAAAATAGCCAAAATAGTAAAAAATAGTCAAAAAATCATCAAAAATCCATAAAGATCCGCCAAAAATTCCAAATCCGCCCCAAACTGTCCATCCGCTTCCTCACCTCATTCCAATCCCTAAAAATATGCTAAAAAAAGTGTTTCACTGCCTAACAGAAGAGAAGAGAAAAAAAAAAATCGTTTATTTTTTCATGAAAGAAGAACGCAAACTAATTTGTGACTGTATTGGTGTATGACGTGTGCAGAGTGTCACACACACAGTCACACCGACAATGGAATCAGAAACGAAACAGACAGAAGTAAAAAAAAAAAAAAAACTTGTGTAAACAGAGAATCGAGTAAAAGCGAAAAGGAAATAACAAAAACATTTTTTTTTTTATTTTTCTTCTCAGTTTTGAGACAGTTTCGGACGTGCAACACGTATTGCCGACCCCTGTGCGTGTGTAGTTGTGTGTACAGGAAATTTTTTAAGAAGTGCTGCTTTTTTTTTTGTTTATCACAAAAATTTATTTCGCTTATTTCATCAAAAAATACTTTATTTTTTTGTGGATTGCATAAAGTTGATTGCTTTTGCGACATTCCATTGTGGATTTATATATTTTTCCGGTAGTGCACGAGCCCTTGGGTGGAAAATTATTTTATTTTTTTTTTTTGCATGTTTGTCAGTTTTATGTGTGATTGTGAAAAATTGGGATTTAATATCGTAATGTTGTGAATTGTTTTGGGATGGAATTTTGGAATTTTTGAATAAATTTTTTAAATTTTGAAATAATATTTAAAAACTTATTTTTAAATTTCACTAAATTTTGAAATTTATATAACATTTAATTTTGAATTTTAAAATTTATGAAATCTTATTTTTTTTTAATTTCAAAATTTCAAAATTTTTAAACTTTTATAATTCGAAGTTTGACTTAAATCTTGCATTAATTAAAAATTAATTTTAATTTTTGAAATTTTAAAAAATTTTAAATTTGTATAAAAATTAAAAAAAATATAAAAAATGCATCAAAATTCAATATCCTTGATCATTGCCCATAACTATAAAATGTCAAAATTGATTCGTAATTCTTTTACAATTATGTATTACGTCTCATTGAGGCAATTGTTACTGTTATCAGTTCAATAACTTAGAAACCTTCAAAAAGGCTTTATCTTGGAATTTTTTTTTATCAAAAAAAAAGTGCGCAAAATTTTAAAAGAATCTAATAAGATAAGCTACATTCCAGATCTTAAGTTTAGAAATAAGTTAACTATTTCAATTATTATATATTAGGACAGGGGTGAGCAACCTATGTGCAACGGCACATCAGCTTCCGGCTATGAAATGCCATAAATTGTTGTATTGTGCGGTTTCGATCAAGGCTGGCCACTAAGATGTGCCGCGAAAAATGATAGGTTGGGCAACCACTATATTAGGATATTAGGGGTAGAAGGTGGAATAGGAAAAGGTTGAGTTGATCTGGTCCCCAAAAATCATTTTCCTCGTTAATAAGCACTATTGTAATGAGCATGAAATGTCCAAAATTGCGCTATTTGTACCAATTTGGAAACAGGATCCATTGAGAGACACTAACTTCAAATGAAGAGGACATTTGACCTCCAAAGCCACCTTATCTCAATGACTACGCCCCTTTTAGGATCATATAGGATCCGAATTTACTACAGAGTTCACTGAAGTCTCGATCTGGACCAATCTAGAGTCATAAACTGGCAATTCTTGATCCCAGCATTGGGAATCCTGACTATCTTCACTTGCAATGACATGACCCAGCCTAGCACTCTTAATTGACCCCTTAGGATGTTCATATCCTAACAAGAATCTCATCCAATTCCACAAAAAATCAATCAAAATCCACAACAATCAGGCACAGAAACATAAACGCACGAAAGAAGTTAAGATGTGTGTCTCAATAATATTTAATTTTTTTTTTTTCGTCGAATGAAGACTGTTGATAAGAGAATATATAAAATATATATATATATATGTGCTAAATATAGCTTGATATTTAATCCAACAACTTCACTTTACTTTTTTTTTTTGCCAGTACTCTCTGTGCGACGATAATTAAGTATGAGTTTTTATGTCGTACGACATGTCGTCATTGACTAGATTGGATCAGTTTTAAGGCAAGATTTTTTTTTTTTTTTCATTTTAAAAATTAAAGTCAAGTTGTGGACGAGAATTTGAGGAGTTGAGATGTGATAAGGATAGAATTTTTGTGAATTTTTTTGGATGGAATGTGAATGAATTTTGAGGCAGTTATCTTCTGGACAGAAAAGAGATAAAAATAAGGTTGATAAAAATGTTTTATTTTTTTTGGATGTTCTGGTTGTAAACAGATTTATTTATTTACTTATTTTGTGATAAAGATTTAAAAAAAAAATTTTAAAAAAATTTAAAAAGTTTGAAATATAATTGAAAAGTTTGAAAATTATAAATTCAAAAAAATTTGAAACAATTTTAAAAAAATTTGAAAAATTCAAGGAAATTTGAAAAATTTAAAAAAAACGGAACAGTTTGAAAAAAAAATTGGAAAATTTAAAAATTTAAAATTCAAAAAAAAAATTAAAAAAATTTAAAATAATATAAAAGAATTTTAAAAAAATTTAAAAAAATTTGAAAAATTTAAAAAGTTCAAAATATAATCGAAAAATTTAAAAATTTTAAATTCAAAAAAATTTGAATACAATTTTAAAAAATTTAAAAACAATTTTAAAAAATTTTAGAACAAGTTTAGAAAATTTAAAAAAATTTTAAAAATTTAAAAACAATTTTAAAAATTCAAAAATTAGAAAAGTTAAAAAAAAATTCAAAAAATTCCTAAAATATTTAAAAAATTTAACAAAAAATCTGAAATTTGTCTTTTTGAATTTTTAGTTTCAATTTTATTTCATTCTTTAAATTTCATTCTTAAATTTTTAAAATTTCAACTTTAGTTTTTTAAAATTTATATTTTAATTTTTTGAAATTTCAATTTTAATTTTTTAAAACTACAATTTTTTTTAAATTTTCAATTTTTTTTAAATTTTTAATTTTTTTGAAATTTTCATTTTTTTTAAAAAATTTTAATTTTTGACTTTAATTTTAAATTATTGAAAATTCATTTAAATATCCAAAAAAAGAGTTCACATTCATGATGATTTCGAATGCACTGAACCACGTACTTATTCTCATACACAATACAGCTCTTTTGCACCTCAACATTTTTTTTTCTTACCTACACCGACCTGCTTATAAACCATAATATTCATAAGTCACAAGATTACATGCCATAATCACTTTCATATAACAATCCAAACACAACTTCACAAACTTCAATGTTCAATTTTTTTTGCGAATGTATTTTTCTTATAAAAAGAAGTCAAAAAAATAATAATGAAATAAAGTGATTGAAATAATTTTTGTTTTTTTGAGGGATGAATGACATGAGATGGAATTTTCGGAATTATGAACACTAATGTACAGCCATGAATCATTAATAATTCTGATAAGAATGATGAGTGTGAATGTTTTATTATTGAGAAATATTCTGAATTATTCATAAAAATATTACAATTTTTTGTATAATTTTTTAAGGTTTAAAATTGATGATTTTATAAATTAATAAATTAATATTCAAGGGATGGACAATCTTGTAGATTTTTTTTAAATTTTTAACTTTTTTTAAATTTTCAAAATTAATAAAAATTTAAAAAAAAATTTAAAAATTGAATATAACATTTTTAACGGCAGTTTTGAACTGTTAAAATTTAAAATTAATCAAAAAAATATTTAAAAATTAAAATTTAATTTTTTAATGTCAATTTGAATTTTTAATCATTTTTAACGATTTTTTACAATTTTAAAATTTATTTAAAAATTTGAAATTTTTTTTTAAAAGTTTCTAAAATTTATTAAAAAGTTTGTAAAATTTATCAATTTTTGTAAAATTCATCAAAAAATTGTAAAAATTTAAATTGACATTTTTAAAATTTTAATCATTTTTTCTAAAAATATCAAAAAATATTGGAAGTTTTAAAACTACAATTTTTAACAATTTTTTAAAATTTTTAAAAATCATCAAAAGAATTGAAACATTTAAAATTCTCAAATGTCCACACCTTGCAAAAAAAATCTTATCAAATAACACAGAATATGAAGCAACAACAAAAATAAAAAACAAATTTCAAATAACGCACAAAATAATTTTTTAATTGCGCATTTAATTTGGATAAAAGTCCAATTTTTTTTTTTATTTGTTGCTTTTATCATAATTATCAGTGTTTGACTTTGATCTAAATGGTTGTATATCGGGGTACTTTATAAATACAGTGTAGTAGGTGCGTAGTTAGGAATTTTGTTGAAATGACTCATCCCGGCATCCTTTCAACGATGAACTGAATATGAGAAAAGTGAGGGTAACATTGGGGTAGAGGGATGATGTGGGGTAAGCTTCAAACATTTACACCCTTGAATATGGCTCTTTATGGTTTTTTTGATGAGAATTCTGTGAGTTTGAACAGTAGCAGGTTGAAAAGCATTCAATGAAGGTGTGGGAAAGAGTTGGAGGGGTTTGTGGGGATGAAACACCCTTATTCAGAATGACAAAATTCCAAAAAACACCCAAAATATTTTTAAAAATTTAGATAAATTTAGATAATTTTGTATAAATTGACTGGATTGTGTGTATGAATTAGTAGCTTTATATGTTAATTTTAATCAAATTTTATAACTAAAATTAATTATTTTTTTTTGTTTATTTTTAGATTTTCTAAGCAACAAACAAATAAGGAGCATCCTCTAAAATTGAACAAAAAAACTCTAAAGTGCTTAAAAACTCCTAAAAAAATCTACAAAAATTATTAAAAAAGTGAACTAAAAAAAAAGACAAAATGTGACGAAATTACTAAAAAAAGTTAAAAAAATAACTAAAATTATTTAAAAAAGTGACAACAAAAATAGCATCAATATGACTGGAAAATTCAGATAAAACGACTTCCAGAACTGCCGTAGAGTCGTTTCCAGTTCTTAAAGATAGTCTACAATTTAATAAAAAAAAGTGAAATTTTTTGTACAAAAAGTGAAAAAAACTATAAAAAATTTGTGTGAAAAAGTCATCAAAAAAATAATTAAAAATTAGTTAAAAAATTTTAGATTTAAGGGACCAAAAAAAACTATTAAGCCATTCCATTGCATTCCACTTCAGAGCTGCCACTAATTAATTATGATAGTCCACTACAACTTGTTACTTAATAATCCACAATTAAGTTTAAAAATTTAGGAAAATTATTGCAAAAAATTTTATATCAAAAAAAATCCTCAAAATTTCATAGAAAAAATTCAAAAAAATTGTCAAAAAAATTGTCAAAAAATTGTCAAAAATTGTCTAAAAAATTGTCAAAAATTGTCAAAAAATTCAAAAAAAAATCCTCAAAAATTCAAAAAGTTGTCAAAAAAATTCAAAAAAATTGTCAAAAAATCCTCAAAAAGTCAAAAAAAGTCATGGAAGGAATGTCATCAAATTTTCAAGGAGGCAACGCAGCCATGCTCCAAATGAACAACTATGGCAACAAACCAACACAGCCCGTTCCACAACAGAACAGCACATCCGAGTTAACACCGCAAAAAAAAGCTGTATTTGAACGGCTGAAAAAGCGAATGAGTTTATATCGTAAACGACAAAATGAGACAATTCCAAGGTTCGATCAGACATTTACTGGAATATGTGAGCAGCAGAATGTTGAGACGAATTTATTACAAAAGAAATTTTTAGAGAGTAAGGCAAAGAGAGTGGCTAAGAAGGCTGATAAGAAGCAGACGGATGTTGTTGGTGGTAATGCGATGGTGAGTATGGGTTTGGGGGGTATGTGGGGATGGGTTGGGAGGGTTTTTGAATAATATGGGGGTCTGGGGGTCCCTAAGCATCAGATTGACCAAAAGACGGCAGTTGAGGACTCAAATTGACAATATGACCCAAAAATCAGGAACTAGGGACAAAGATTGACCAAAAGACGGCAGTTGAGGACTCAAATTGACAATATGGACCAAAAATCAGGAACTAGGGACAAAGATTGACCAAAAAACGGCAGTTGAGGACTCAAATTGACAATATGGACCAAAAATCAGGAACTAGGGACAAAAAATGACCAAAAGACGGCAGTTGAGGACTCAAATTGACAATATGGACCAAAAATCAGGAACTAGGGACAAGAATCAGCCAGAAAATGGGAATTAAGACCAAAAATTGACCAAAAAAATCCCAAAATTTAATTCAAAAAATCCAAAAAAAAATTAATCAAAATTTTCCTCTTTTTTTTAGTCAAAAGCCCAAAAGCGTCCAGCACCGGATGACCTCGAAAACGATCCCGATCTCCATCCGCCAACCAAAATACCCCAACAGCAGCAACAGCAGCAACAGCAACAACAACAACAACAAAATCAACAGCAACAAAGTCAACAATCAATGGATAATATGAAATTCCAAGTAGAAATTGTACAGCAATTAGAGTTCACAACATCCTCTGTAAATCTACAACCTCAACAAATAAGCACAAATGTGACAGTCAAGACAACGGCAAATGGTTCGATGACAACAAAGTATGAGCCACAAGAGATGAAACAAAAGATGAATGAGCCAGCAAAGATGCAACAAATGGCACCGTTGCCACCGCCAGCACCGGATCTTTTACAGGACTTTAAGCAAGAGCCTGACAATGAGTTTGCGGACTTGGATTTTGGTGGAATTGCAAATTTTATGGCAAATGACGAAAATGAACTTAAAAAGCTGTTCTCAAATATTAGCGAAGTCTTTGACACGTCAGACTTATTTGATGACACAAAGCATATTAAGCAGGAGCCAATGATGAAGCCACAACACCAAATTCCACAAATGCCACAAATGATGAACCAAAATATGAACCAAAATCTTAATACAATGGCTACAAATCAATTTAATCCATATGTGATGCAAGATTCAATGCAAATGCAAAAGCCAATGATGCAACAAATGCCACAACAACCGCAACCCCAACAGCAACCGACACAACAAATGCGAATGTATCAACAGCAATCGATGCAACAACAACAACAACAACAAATGCAACCGGATATAACGCCAGCCGCACAAACATTAAAGAATATGGCACAACAGCATCAGGTTAAGAGTTCAATGGCTATGAATTATATGAGGCCAGTCGGACAACAAATGGGAATGCCACAGCAGCAAATCATACAACAACAGCAACAACAAGCACCACAACCACCACCGCCACAACAACAGAGGCTTCCATATCAGCAATATAATGAATATAGTCAATTTGCTACACAGCAACAACAACAACAACAACAACAGCCACAACATAAACCACAAATGCAACTGCCATTCCCACCTGATATGATAAAACAGGAGATTATGATGCAACAGACACCACAAATGCAACACATGAATACAATGAAGCCAATGATGAATCATCAAATGATTCATGATGAGCCAAAAATTCATCAAAATTACCAAAATTTTCAAAATCAACAATTTATACAGCAACAACAACCGCAAAGGACATTCCAACAACAACAACCACAACAAAATCCAATGAGCATTCATATGAAACAGACACAAATGATGCATATACAGCAACAAGGAAATCCTGGCGGTAATATGCAAATGCAGGGTGCACAGCATATGGGTATGACAATGAATGATGGCAATTTTAGTATGCAGCAACAACAAAATATGTACTTTAGTCAACATCATACACATCAACCAAATACACATCCACAATATGCGAGTAATATGGCGGCAGCTATGCAACAACAAAAGAGGCAACAACAACAGCAGCAGCAACATCATCCGCAAATGATGGGTGAGGGTGAGTTGTAAATTGTGATATAGACTGGGTTGATGGGGTTCAGGTGTATTTACATTAAATGTACTGATTCAGGTGTCTTCACAGTTGAGTTTTTAGGATTCAGGTGACTTCACACTAGGTTATTGGGATTCAGGTGTCTTCACACTAGATTTTTGGGATTCAGGTGTCTTCACAGCTGAGTTTTTGGGATTCAGGAGCCTTTACAATTGATTATTGGGATTCAGGTGACTTCACACTAGATTGTTGGGATTCAGGTGCCTTCACACTAGATTGTTTGGATTCAGGTGACTTCACAATTGAGTTTTTGGGATTCAGGTGACTTCACAATTGAGTTTTTGGGATTCAGGTGTCTTCACAATTGAGTTTTTGGGATTCAGGTGTCTTCACAGTTGAGTTTTTGGGATTCAGGTGACTTCACACTTGATTGTTGAGATTCAGGTGTCTTTACATTAGATTTTTGGGATTCAGGTGTCTTCACAGTTGAGTTTTTGGGATTCAGGTGTCTTCACAGTTCAATTTTGGGATTCAGGTGACTTCACAGTTGAGTTGTTGGGATTCCGGTGTCTTTACAATAGAGTTTTTGGGTTTCAGGTGTCTTCACAATTGAATATTTTGATTCAGGTGACTTCACAATAAATTGTTTGGGAGTTCAGGTGTCTTCACACTTGAGTTTTTGCAGTTCAGGTGACTTCACAATAGATTATTGGGATTCAGGTGACTTCACACTATGCAATTAAGATTCAGGTGCCTTCACATTCATGAATCATTGATTTAAATTCAAATAATTCCAGAATTTTGAATAATTTTGACTAATTTTGACCAATTTTTTTACATTTTAGGACCAACAAATACTTACAACATGATGCAAAATCAGTCAATGAGTTTTACACAGTAACCTGCCAGTCAGATGAAGCCATTGGAGTTGATTCGATTGTTTACCACAAAAATTTGATGCCACAAAAGTTCTCGTTTTAGTTTTTAAAAAAAAAATAATGAATTTAGTGACAAAAAAAATACCAAAATGTAAAAAAAAGGTGAAAAAGTACATAAAAAATATGAGTAGCACTCACACATACACACACACATACGCATTCTTATATTAGTGATTTTTTTTTGTTTTTTGCAACTCCCCGACCTAATATGAGCCAAAATGAAATGTGATATTTGCACCTCCATTTAACCATGAATTATAATTTAAATAATTGTGAAGGAATTTTGAAAATTTAAAGGAAAAAAAAGACATTTTTTTTATAATTTTTTTAAGTTTATTTTGCATTAAATTTAAGTTGTAAATAAATTTAAAATAATTTCCTGATGTATGGAAATTTAAAAAAAATTAAGGAAAAATGGGAAGCAAAATTAGAAAAAATTAAATTTTTTTGTTTCCAAAAAAACCAATTTATTAATTTTTAAGTCTAAATAAATTTTTAAAATCGGCGAAGAAAAGCGTTGAAAAATATTATTTAAGTTGATATCCATTGTTGAACAGTGATGTCACCTCATAAAGTTGTAAGACAAAAACCATATTTATAAGGATTTAAAATAATAATTAATTTTTTGTGGGTTTTGGTTAGGATTTTTGGATTGGTTTTTATAAAAATAAATGTTTTTATAGATTTTATAGAGTTTTTATAGATTATTAAAAATTTCTAATTTTTTTAATTTTTCAAAAGTGAATTTTTTTCAAATGTTTTAAAATTTTCTGGAATTTTTTTAAAAATTTTCAATTTTTTTTGTACTTTTTAAAATTTTTAAATTGTTTTGAAATTTTTGAAATTTTTCAAATTTTAAAAGTTTTTCAGATTTTTGTAAAATTTCTAATAATCTTTAAAATTTTCAATTTTTTTTTAAATTTTCAAAAATTTTTAAAATTTTTTTAAATTTCAAATATTTTTTAATTTTATTTTCTAGAATTTTTTGAATTTTAGTTTTGCAAAAGCCAATCCTTAAAACTCAACAAGCCTACAAAAAGATTCACAACAACCATAACATTTCAAAAAGGAAAGACCTCAATATAGAGAAAAAAAAAGATATAAAAAAAATCTATAATAAAATGTAAAAAATAGTGCAGAGAAATAGCAAAAATTTTACTAAAGTAGGAATAAGAAAAAAAAACTTAAAAAAGGAAATTCAAAAGAAGCAAAATTTAGACAAATTTACAAAAAATAAAAATAAAATTTAAAAATATAAACTTTCTGAAATAATTTTTGGATTCAAGTTAATTTTCACAAACAAAATTGATTTTAAAAAAAAATTGAAAATTGGATTTTTAAAAAATTGAAAAAAAAATTGAAGAAAATTCAAATTTACTTTTTTCAATTTCTAAAAATTCAAATTTCAATTTTTAAAAATTCAAATTTCAATTTTTAAAAATACAAATTCAATTTTTAAAAATTCAAATTACAATTTTTAAAAACTCAAATTTTAGTTTGAAAACTCAAATTTCAATTTAAAAAATTTCAATGCTTAAAAAGATTAAAAAATCTTGAATTTTTTAAATTTAAATTTGATTTTTTAAATTTTTAAATTTTTACAAAATTCAAATTTAATTCCTGCAATAATTCAAAATTTCATTTCAAAGTCAAAATGCATTTTCCTCATAAAAATCTTAACAAAAATAGTTAAAACAAAAATACTTAAATTTAACTTCTTTGATAAAAAAAAAGTGAAACCAAATTTCCTCAAATTTATGTAGAATTAAAATTTTGAAACACTTTCAAAAATGAAAATAAAAAACAATTTGTACCAATTAATGATAGATAAAAATCTGTAAATATTTTCGGCATCCTAGATGCTTTTGTTAGGGACGAAAAATAAGTCAAATGAAATTTAAATTTCAATATTTTTCAACTGTTATGTACAAATCTACTGTTTTAGTTGAAATATTGATCTTTAAATGAAATTTGTCATGAAATTTAATTAAAAATTTATTTAAAAAATTGAGGGAAAATTATGAAAAAATTAAAAAAAAAATGAAATTTAGGGGAAAATTTTGGTCGAAAAATAAAAAAAGGATATTTATTTGAAATATAAGAACTCGGAAGGCACATGGTGGAAATGGCCAAAAATCCAGCTCCAGCATGACTTTTGACCCAGAACAGTCAAGCCATCCTAGTGCCAGATTTCTGGCCATTTCCACGCCACATGCTTTTCAGTTAATACAAAAAAAATAACAAAATTAATTGACAAATTTTCAAAAAAAATCGAATTTTTGACTTCAAAACTCAACAAGTTGGTCAATAATTCTAATCTGTACCTGAAAATTTGTCACTTAATTTACCAATGTGGAATAAAATTCCTGGCAAGCAGGACTTATAAAGTAAAATGACTTAAAAAGAGAAAAACAAAAAAATTTATTGCCATGACTATGAATTCATTTTTAAATTTAAATTCATTTCCTTAATTAATTTATTTGGGGAGTTTAAATGATTGACTTGGGTGGACCATTAGGGACCATATGGGATATGCCGTGGATTTAAAAAGGGTTGTAAAAAAAAATCGCAGAGCTCAAAGTCGACTGAATTTAGGTCGACTTGAGTCGAGTTCACTTGATTTCGAGCTCTGCTAAGTCAACTTGACTTGACTCTACCCAAATTTAACAGGTTCGTCCGGACTCGACGAAATCGAGTCATGTCCACATGGTTTATATCACAAAGTAAAGTCAATCATTTGCCTCACCAAATTCTAATTGTCAAGCTAGAGTTGGCAGGATGTCAGTGTAGAGGCACCTGAACTGGAGTTCCAACTCCAAAATAGACGCTAATTTGGACCTTTAGAGTCCAAATTTTCAAAAGTCCTCCCAAATCTAGTTTTACCCTTTCCCAGATTCCTTACACAACCCAAACAGACAAAGTCATCCTCAGTCTACTTACTACCCAGCACTGAGCATGCCTTGATTTGATTTTTCCTTAAGGATTTAAATTCTCTTTCATATATAAATTAATCTATTCATCTTTTTAAGCTTTCCTTTTTATTATAAATATCAAATTATGTTAATCAAATATTATTGAAAAAAAAAAAATTATATAAAAAAAAAATAATGAAACGGAGGAGCAAAAAAAAAACTTAAAAAAAGAAGAAATTTAAGACGAAAAAAAGCCATAAATATGAAAAATAATAAAAAAGAAAAAAACAATGGATGAAAAATTTATTACAAAAAAAAAAAAAATGATTTTTTAGTGTTTTTGATCAATTTAGTAGAACAATTAGGTTGGTCATCAAAAGTAAGTGTCCTTAACTTCTATTACAGGCACGTCCCCGATTAGCAGAGGTCGACCCAGGTCAATTAATTCAAATTTCGGAGTGATTTTTAGTCACTGTGGCCTGGTATTGAATTTAAATCGAATCCAGCACCAATTCAGAGTCACTCCGACTTAAGACCGGATTTTGGACCAATTAGCCGATTTGTATTAATCTGTTCTGACAATATTTCAATTGAAAGCCGATCTTGTAGCTTTTGTCCTGATTTCTCTCGTTGTTCTGTGAATTACTGACCCGTCTCTTAATGTAACATAGCCCAGATGTCCAATCATGGCTTGATCTTGTACATTAAGCAGTCAAAGTATCTAAAATTCAGAAAAAAAGGACAAATTTGGATAAGGTTTGACTTGAACAAACGACATTTGGGTTACCATACTAAATTAGAACCAAATGCTTTGCCTTTTTGACCAGCAAGGCACTTAACTGCTGATCCACATGGATTACAATCATATGGATCAGCCCAAGTGATCCAAACATACTGAATTTGACTACTTCACCTCCAAAATTGACTAAAACAGAGCTGTCATAGCCCATAAGGCCAACTCCACACCTATATGATGATCTTCGATCTGTATGACCATATATTAGTGCCATAATAGCCACATTGTACTGATGAGTCAACAAACAATTCAAGAACCTGACATCTACCAAGAATAATACCCAAAAAAAGTTTCATTTTGTCACAATCAATACAGATACTTCCAACAAACATCCAAATTTCATCTGTATATGTGCCTCAACAAATAGTCAAAACCAGCATCAAACACACAAAGTTTTCCGCTTATACTCGCCGATTAGAAAGTGAAAACAGCAACAATTGAACTTTTTTTTTCTCTTCATTTTTTTTCGAGCAAACTCATTCATTGCTTCAACAAAATTACATAATATTTGAACTATATTTGGAGTGTAAGCAGTAGCACAAAGCAGCTACACATACAGCTATAGAGGAAAATATCAGCTGATGAATGCGCAATTGGCATCAGTACGCATATTGATTGATGAATGCATGGCGCTTTACTGTCTTAGTATTTTGTTGGGGTGGACGCGATGTCTTGTTATTGCCACTGCCCATATCTACTAAAGGTGGGCTTGTTTGAGGCTGTTATTAATAACACAATTGTCATGTGCTGATCCGTCTGATATTTTTGTTAAAGAATTTGATTAATTGAATGACTCGCATTTTTTTTACTATTTTTAGCTTGATTTTTGGTTGATGAAAAATGTGCGTACGCTGAGTTATGCAAGAGGTTGTGCATGCAGGAAGAAATTTGAGACCTTTTGTGATCGCTTTAGTCATGCTGCGTACGTTTAAATTTTGTAAGACTTTTTGGTGGAGATTAATTAAGTTGATATGACGACTGACTGAAGTTTGGATGTTATGAAACAATGCGCTAACCCATAATTCATCAATAAATCAGATGTCATAGCATTTTTTCTCAAAAATCAAATTGTTTTATGACTTTTGCCATCTTTTTCTACAAAGTATTGGAAACACTAAGTTAAAAACTGATTTTTCCGAAGAGTAATCGACAAAAAACTTTTTGAGGTGGAGCAAAATGGTGGATTTTTGAGCAAAAAATTGGACTTGTTCATTTTTAGTTATTAACGGCTTGTTAAATTGATTGTTAAGTTGAAATGATGATTGGTTCTGAATAGTTGATTGATTGGTGTCAACCTACCCCTACCCTACGACCCTGCTTTTTGGAAAACTTGAGGAACTGCGATCCTGATCATCAATAGAGCCTGTTAAGTCAATCCTAAGGCAGAATTCACTAAATTTTCATTTTAATTCTCACCCAACACTCCAAGCCAACTCCCATTAATATTCAGTCACACTCAAAATAATAAAAAGAAGCAACAAAAGTCTCACTTTATGCATTCACATGCTCAAATATTAGCTTTATTGCCTGACCCAATTTCCGCTTCATTTTTTTTCTTTCTATTTCTCTTCTCGCACTCAACATAATTTCATTTTATGTCTATTTTTCTTCTACTTCCATCTCGCTTCCATCCACATCATCGTGCCATATAGTCGAGAATCATGTGATGACTTAAAAGAACGCGTGCAATGTGCGTTGATAAAGAACATAGAAGAAGATGATGACCTAATTTTTTGTGTTTTTTGGAGTCTCGATGTAAACTTGTTGCTGCGTTTGACTTACATTGTCTGACATGATTAAATAATATTCATGAAAAGAACTGACTTGACTTGATGTTTAGTTTTGGATGTGTGAAGAATTTTTTGATGGATTTTGTGGATGTCAATTTTTCATGCAGTTTTTATGGACAATTTTGGCTTTTTGCTTGTTTGAGGGTCTTGTGGAGAATTTTGGGTGAATTTGGGTCATTATTAGTAGCCGAAAAGTTTGTGGTAGAGGTCATGCAACAGAGGCCAGGATGCAGAGACATTCAATCACATTTTTGTCAATTTTTGGCCATTTATCCAGAAATTAAATTAATCCAGACTGAACAATTCCAAAAAATCAATCCAAAAACCTCCAACAAGCCGATTCCAATGTGTGAATCACAAACATACAACTCTGATGACTATTGGCGATGCGCCATACGAACTTTCTGTTTATCTTTACATCATCAAGTTGGAACATGTAAAATTGGACGTAAAAAATGATCAAAATGCCGTTGTTGATTCAAGATTGAAGGTTATTGGAGTTGAAAAATTTGCGAGTCATTGACATGTCTGTGATTCTGTCATCAACAAGTGGACATACGAATGCATTGTTTTATATGTATGATTGGGAATTGAAGTGCTGATTATTGGTAATTATTTGTCAAATTTTGTAGATTTATGGACTATTTTAAGGATCTTGTAACATTAAAAATGCAATAAATTAATTTATTTTGGTTCAATTCGAAACAATTCAACATCCTTGGGTAATGGACGATGGTTAGGAGTTATTGCTGGTCTGTCATCAATCACTGGTGGTTTATCCTTTGATATTTCATTTTTAGAATCATCAGAATCACTGCTAAATGCTGATGTGCTGTGAATAGTAGAAGAGATTATTAATTTGTATCGAATCCAAGACTAAATGTGCTTTGTTTCGAGACTTAGGCTACTAGGAATAAATCTGTTGTCTCTATCTTGGTCTTGGTCCAAGTGTCAGTCTTAGTCTTGAGAATTTGATAAAATTGAGACTTCGGGAAACTCTAGTTGGAATTAAAATCCCATTTTTATCTTAACTTGTGCCAAATTTCATTGTTGACTGTCTAAATGGAGTCGCCTTGCTCCATTTATAGCCATTTATTGTTCATTTGCATTCCTGCAACCAACACAGCCATTCAACAGCTTATTCCCCAACCATGTCATCCCAATAATATATTCATACCTTTTCTTATCAACAGTTGGCTTCTTATTTGGTCCTCGTTTTCCTCCTGCACGACGTTTGGCTTCGCAGTTGCTGATGTTCAGGATGAACACTATTAAAAATATTCCGACTAATAATTTCATTGTGAATCTTTTGAATATCCAAATAACACTGACTTCGGTCTAAATTTTTTGTCTTTGTGGATTTTCGTTTGGTTGATTGAGTTAAGTGGTATGGAAGATTTCATTTGAAGAAGAGGATTAAGTACTGGTAATAGAAGGAGGCAGAGGTGGATTGGTGATAATAGGTTCCGAATAGTACAACTTGGTTAACTTGATCAAAATTTGTCATCAATATGCCGTAACTCTGGTATTTTGACTGATATTGACTGAATCCGGCTACAAATCAGTCACGACGATCTAAAGCTGAATTCTTCGAGTCCGAATTCAAAATTCAGAATTTAAGAATAATTTTAATGTTTGCTGTAGAATTGTATAAAACTGTAGAAAAATGATCTCGAACTACATATCTGTCTAGCAATATTCGCATGCTTCATTTCACATAATTAATAGTTTTGTAACAAGCTATTACGATTTTTTTGCTAAAAAAAATAACATATTTATAAGAGTAAGAAATAATTTATATATCATTTGTCATCAGTTCAGTTGAATCTGACCCTAATCTATAAAATTCTAGATTTGAGGTTAAGTGTGTGTTTCAAGAAGTTTGTACTTTATGGAGAGTTTCACTTGAGGTTTTCTAAAAACTGGGTTTTAAGATCGAAGACCAACGAAACCGAAGATCCAAAGACCGGAAGAGACCCGAAGACCCGAAGACATGAAGACCCGAAGACCCGAAGACCCGAAGATCCGAAGAACCGAAGAGACCCGAAAACCCGAAGACCCGAAGAGACCCGAAGACCCGAAGAGGTCCGAAAAGACCCGAAGAGACACGAAGACGAGAAGACACTATGACTTAGACTAATAGTCCATCAAGTGTCCACTCCTTGCCCTCATCTAATGCCAAAAAAACACAAATCTCATAAATCACGTCTACATCTCGTAGTGTCAAATTCACAAAATGCACAGAATGAAATAAGACAATGCATTTCACGAAGTATTAAATTTTCAATTCAAATGACAATTAATTAATTTATTTTATTTTTTTTTTTTTTTTGATTCCCATCGACGTATATGTTTTTATTATTTAGCCTCAAATGACTCATTTGTGAATTGTTTTAATGCCAAGATTTATTTTTGTCAAATTCAATTTTTGAGTGATTTTTGATGGGTTTTAATTGTTAAAATTTAGAAAATTTGAATTTGAATTTTTGATATTTCAAAAATTAATTTTGAATTTTTTAAAATTTTTGGATTTTTTTTTCATATTTTTTCAAATTTTTCTCAAATTTTTTTAAAATTTTAATTCAGATTTTTTGAATTTTTAATTCAAATTTCGTGCATTTTTAAAAAATTCAAAAAACCTTTTCAAGATCAACTGAACTTCTCATTTGGAATAAAGTTTACATTTTAATCCTAACTGTTGTGTAAACTGCGCCGCATGGATGACAAAAAATTACAAATTTAAATTAAAATTGGCAAAAAAAATAGTTCGATGAAAAGGAAAACAAAAGAATCAATCAAGTCTGTGGCAGACAGGGAATTATTAGTGTCAAATGAAATGCAAATTGAGCACGTTGGGATGGCAATTGGTGTATAAGTTGAGAAGGTTGAGTTTTGTTGCATTTTTTTAAAAAATTTTTAAAATTTTTTTTAATTTTTTTTATTTTTTTGTAAATTTTTTTAAATTTTTTTGAACTTTTTTTAGCTTTCAAAAGTTTTTCAAAGTTTTTTTCATTTAATTTTTTTTAAATCTTTTTAACTTTTAAATTTTTTTATTCCTAAATTTTTTTAATTTTTAAATTTTTTTGCTCAAAACTTTTAAGTTTTTTAAAGCTTTCTAATTTTTTTTTTAATTTTAATAAAACAAAACTTTTTTAAATTTTAAAATTTTTTTAAATTTTTATTTCAAATTTATTTTTCTTTTTTAAAAATGTTTTTACATATAAAATTAATTTTTTTTTATCTTAATTGCGTTTATTTCTATCAACAAAAAAATTACAATAGATATATTTGACATACTCAATTTAATTACTATAGATTTATATATGCATATAAAAATATTCTTTTTTTTTTCATATAAAAACTTTTCTGTTGCCAAAAAACTTTTTTATTTTTTTCAACTTTTTTCAATTGTTTAAAAGTCATCAGTTTGAGCTTATTTTTCTAGTTAAAATAGTTTTAATTCTTTATATTTTAAAAAACAGTTTTGATTGTTTTTTTGAGGATAAGATTTCAAATTTGTATGAAAAAAAGCAAAAGTCTGTGCATTCCTGAATTGAGTTTGTGGTTGTATACATTTGTATGTGCAAATTGTCCAAGTTTACAGGGATAAGTAGCTAGCAAGGGGTGGAATAATTTGGAATATCATTTTTCAAGGGCAGAGTTGGCAAGGCTTGGATAGTCAGAATCCACTGGAACTCTAATCGGACTCCAAATTTCGACTTCAGTGAATTTTGGACTTCAAAATAGAGTCCGCCCAACTCTGGCCTAAGTAGTGACCTAATAGGCGTTTTTTGGCACTGCTGTCAAATGTACCAAGTGTCCAACCCTTGATTAGAGCCAGAATAGGTCTAAACTCTCTTAATTCTGAAGATTCAAGTCGAAGCTAAATATTTGAATTAGAAAGTGTGTGCGGGGTGTTGAAGTGTGGAAGGGAGTCGAGAAGGGGGTGTGGAAGGTGGTTGGTGCACAACCCCCCTCCTACCCTCCCATCCTGACATCAAGAATTGATTTAAAAAAAATAGAAAAAAGCATCTGAAAAATTGAAATAAAAAAAACACAAAAAGCAACTAAAAAACAAATAAAAATTTCCTAGTCAGAATTAGTCAACAATAAGAATTCACAATTCTCATATTTTTTTTGAAACATTTCATTTAGTGACAAATTAGTCAAAAACTTTTACATCGAAATTTTTAGCAAACAATAATAAATTTTTTCATAATAAAAAATAAAATTTTCGGTTTTTTTAAATTTTTGAATTCTGACTTATTAATTCTCGGCATTTAAATTGTTTTTTACAAAATGGGATATTAAAAATACCAATTATTTTAATTATATTAAGCTAACCAATAAACCGAAAAAATGTAAAGGATTTCTAATAACTAATATAAAAATATGAAAAAAAGATTAATTAAAGTTTTTTTATTTTCTAATTTTCTTTCGATTGAAAATTTGTGGAAAATTGGATTTTTAATGAATATTTTACAAGGGATGTTAACTTTTGAAGAAGGTTTTTTTATTTATTTAAATTTGAATTTTGAATTTTTTTTATTTTTTTAAAATTTCAATTTAATATTTTTGAATTTTAACTTTTGAAAATTTAAATTTTTTTATTGTAAATATCAATTTTTCACTTTTAAATTTTTGAAATTTCACTTTTTCCAAATTTAAGTTTTTAAAAATTTGATTTTAAATTTTGAAAATTTCAATTTTAATTTATTTAAACTGCAAGTTTATTTTAAAAATTCAGTTTTTAAGTTTCAATTTCGATTTTTTAAATTTTTGAATTTTAAAACTTTTAAATTTTTAAACCTTTAAATTTTCAATCTTTTAAATTTTTAAAGTTTTAGAATTTTTAATTTTTCAAGTTTTACAATTTTAAATTTTTGATTTTTTTAAATTGTGAATTTTTTAAATTTTCAATTTTTTTTTTTGAGTTTGAATAGAAAATTGTTAAAATTCAAATTTTTAAAATTTTTAAAAAATTATTTTTCAATTTCAAATAAATCCTTCAAAAGCCAACAAATTTTTCCGCAAACACATTTAATTTCAATCGAAAAATTGCACCAAAAATTAAGCAAATTGTGTGATAAAAAAATTTACAAAAAATGATTTTCATTTTCTTTGGACGTAAGCTAAGTTAAATATTCAATTAAGCTACAAAAGTGTTCAAATAATAATTAAAAAAATACAAAAAAAAAATTCTAAGCAGCTGCCAATAGATTAAACTTAGAAGATAGCCAAATAAGGTGTTTGGTGACATGAAATTTGAGGACCAAAATTTTTAAGTCAATTCCTCAAAAAATTTAGAGATTTTTTTATCATTTATAAAAACAAAGCGATCGCAATTAATTTTTTACACTAAAAAGTCTTTGGTTATATACAAAACTAATAAATTTTTTCCATAAAAATGCTGGTTCACTTTCCTATTTTTAAACTTAATATTCAGGAATTAAGAATTAAGATGCATAAACAATAAAAGGCTTGATGTGGTAAAAAAAAGGTGAAAATGACAGCATGTGTGACTTAAATTAACTAATTTTGGGATTTTCTAGTTTTCTGGTTCTTTTTTTAATACAAAAATATAAATTTTCACTTATTTTAACAGTTTGAAGGCTCAAGAGGGTCAGATGGGTCAGTTGAGGTGCTTGACATGGCTCTGGAGAGTCTCACTAAGCTCTGTCGAGTCTGTAGAAGCTCTATCGAGTCTTTAAAAGCCTTGTAGAGTCAGCCAAGGCTCTAGAGAGTCTGTCAAGGCTCTAGAGAGTCTGTCAAGGCTCTAGAGAGTCTGTCAAGGCTCTAGAGAGTCTGTCAAGGCTCTAGAGAGTCTGTCAAGGCTCTAGAGAGTCTGTCAAGGCTCTAGAGAGTCTGTCAAGGCTCTAGAGAGTCTGTCAAGGCTCTAGAGAGTCTGTCAAGGCTCTAGAGAGTCTGTCAAGGCTCTAGAGAGTCTGTCAAGGCTCTAGAGAGTCTGTCAAGGCTCTAGAGAGTCTGTCAAGGCTCTAGAGAGTCTGTCAAGGCTCTAGAGAGTCTGTCAAGGCTCTAGAGAGTCTGTCAAGGCTCTAGAGAGTCTGTCAAGGCTCTAGAGAGTCTGTCAAGGCTCTAGAGAGTCTGTCAAGGCTCTAGAGAGTCTGTCAAGGCTCTAGAGAGTCTGTCAAGGCTCTAGAGAGTCTGTCAAGGCTCTAGAGAGTCTGTCAAGGCTCTAGAGAGTCTGTCAAGGCTCTAGAGAGTCTGTCAAGGCTCTAGAGAGTCTGTCAAGGCTCTAGAGAGTCTGTCAAGGTTCTAGAGAGTCTGTCAAGGCTCTAGAGAGTCTGTCAAGGCTCTAGAGAGTCTGTCAAGGCTCTAGAGAGTCTGTCAAGGCTCTAGAGAGTCTGTCAAGGCTCTAGAGAGTCTGTTAAGGCTCTAGAGAGTCTGTCAAGGCTCTAGAGAGTCTGTCAAGGCTCTAGAGAGTCTCACAAGCCCTCTTGAGTCTCACAAGGCTCTGTAGAATGCCTGAACAAGCCTCTTGAGGTCCCATACCTCTTAAACCTTCAAAATCCATCAGGTCGACATGTTATTTTGGCCAAATTTGATGAGAATTTCTGACTTGTTGCTCAAAGCAACGAAACTCATTTGTTGAATTTCATTTGAGATCTTTTTAGAATCAATTTTGATGTCCCTTACTGTGCTATAATCATCTGACCAGGCTTAATTTTCCAAAAATATTTGTCCTTAAATTATTTGACCTGTAACAAATAGGTTTCAGTCTTTGATCTTGTATTTTTAACAGATAAATCTCATCAAAAATTTGCCAATTTTCAAGTTAATTTTCCGGACATTTTTCCAAAGTTTTCCAACCACCTTGTGCTTTCGTACCCCGAATTTTTAATTAAAAAAACTTATAAATCCACAAATTTTTATAATATATTTAAAAATTCTATAATAAATTTAAGTATCTTTCGTCAAGTAACTGTTATGTAGTGAATTTTGCATATTCATGCCCTGATCACATTGCATATTCATTGAATTTAACTCAAGCGATACAATTTGCTTAATTTCTGGATTACTATGATTGCTAAGTCTCATAAAGACTTGATTATATAATAATATGACATTTGTCTTTTCCTCATCGCATCGTCTCAGCGAATCATTCTCCTTCTGTAGCTCCTTAAGCTTCTTCTCAACATCATGTGCACGCTTTTTAGCCTTTTCGCGTGATTTTCGGACGGCAATGTTGTTGCGCTCGCGTCTACGACGATATTCATCGGTTCCTTTGTCGGCACCTTTAAGGGAATTCTTACGACTTACGAGATTTTTGTTGAGTTTTTGGAAGTTTGATAAGTGGACTGCTGCGTGATTTGGGAATTTTCCTGGTTAAATGGGAGAATTTTTGATAATTTAGTGAATGATTTGAATTGTGGAAATTGTAATTGAGGTAAAATTTCTGTTGTGGATGAGGAGGAGAGGGTCATAGACTAGAAAGAAGGTGGTTGACCCCTAGAACTGCGGAAGATGAGGCATGACTTCTGGGACTTGGGAAGAAGACCTTAGAAAAGTTGAAAATTGGATGAAATTGATCTAAAACTTCTTATTTTAATGGAACTTTCAACTGAAAAGTTACTGATTGTGGCTAGGGTAACCACATTTCTTGGGATTCAGACTGTCCCAAGACAGTTTGAGACTATCCCGAAATAGCTCAAGACTAGTCCCAAGAAATCTCAATCTCAATCTCGAGGACCCCTAACTATCCCTTAAGATTAATAATATAATAGAAAATAGAAAATTTTGCAAATTATAACCGAAAAATTCTAGAATTTTTTAGTATTTTTTGTTAAATTTTAGACATTTTTAGACATGCTTTAACTGACTGTAAAGGGGTCTGTTGTGGGTGGTATCTAGAAAATGGGAAGGCCCGTATCCCTAACGCCCTCTTTCACCCCATGGCTACGCCCCTGGGTCTATCACTATCGATTAACTTCAAAATTGACAACTTTTCTTTGAAAAACCTTAAAATGTTCAATTTTTCATTTAAAAATCTTAAAAAATGTCAATTTTTCAACACTAAATTCTTAAAATTTCTTCAAAAATTTGTTAAAATTTTATCAAAAAAATTGTCAAAAATTCCAAATTTTCCGACAATTTCTAATCCTTGACTAAAGCTAAAACCTATCCAAATGTCAAATCCAAAATCGAAACTCCTCAAAATTTTCCAAACTATTCATTACTAATTACCTGGAACATGCTGTTGATGATGAAGCACGGATGCTGGTGTAAGTGGAGTAAATGTGGCGCCATTATTACTATTATTATTGTTATTATTATTATTATTATTATTCTGGAATTGATAATTTCCATTAAGGAACTGACTATTGGCAGTCAATTGTTGTAGTCTTCTAAGCTCAATTGGATCGACTGGTTCTTCCTTTATATTTGCATTTTCGGCATTCTCTGTCGCCTCATTTGGATTTCCTGCGGAGACAAGAAATGGATGGAAAATTTTGAAGATTTTTTTTTGTTTTTTGTGTGGAAATTTTGAATTGTTTTTTGTAAAAATTGAACTAAATTTGTTATTACTTCCTGAAAGCATACGAAGTAGAAAAGTCGAAACATTCGTTTCCAAATCGGAGTTACCAAGGGTCAGACACTCATCTGAAAATTGTAAAAATTGTACAATATTTCATTATTACTTTTGCTGACAAAAATGGCAAAAATTATAAAAAATTGTAAGTAATTTTTACGATTTTTTTTTAGATGATTGTCTGAGTATGTAGGGAGAATTGGGAGGAGTTCGTTGGAATTTGGACTCCACTGGATTCGGACTTGGAATTCAATGTAGTCCGACTATCGGAATCCTGTCAATGTCCTCTTATACTTAGTCATAGTCACACCTAATTCAAGAATTGACAGGACTTTGAGAGTCGGACTCCATTGAACTCCAAGTCCGACTCGAGAGGGATTATGACCTAATACCAGAGTTGATAGAACTCCATTGGAGTCCGAAATCTACTGAAGTCGGACTTAGAGTTCAAATGGGGTCTAAGGGAGCCCTACTCTTGAATTCCTACCAATTCTGGTATTCGGCATGACTATCTTTTATCAGATTCAGTTAAGTCAGGCTTCATATCAAAGCCTCGAAAGCTTTAAGACAGATTTATTGTCTTTTTCACATCATGTGCCTTCTATGCTAGGTTATTGTCCATTTTTTTGACAGTAATAGTATTGTACTTGGCATTAGGAAGAAAAAGACACTAATAAAGCATAATTTAAGGGCATCTAAGACTGTTAAAGGCGGAAAGCAGCGCAAAGTCAGTCAACAGACCCCTCAACCCCTTACATCCATTCAATTTCAAACCCCATACCTAATCATTCATCCTCAACCACTCAACCATTCATCTCACAACTCAATACACACCAAGATAAGCATCAAGGAAGTAAAATTCAATACCAAATAATTCTAAATAAACTAAAATTTGTCACACATCAGCATAAAATGTTGCTTGCAATGATGCATAAACATCCATAAAATCTCAATGCAGCGATTTATGTTCCCAGATTCAAAATCAGCAAAATTCTTATTAATTCTGGAAAATTTCAAGACCGAAAAATCGACATTTTTTCTTCGTCATCATCTCACTTGTGGATGTTGACTTTGAAAGTTAAGTTCGATGACTTCATTTGGATGCACATTAAGGTGTAAATAATTTCTAAAGTGAGCCGTTCATGGCATTGAACTTTATGAGGAACTGTAGAGAATTTGTGCATATTTACATGATGTTTCATTTCTGATTAAAAAAATAATGTGAAAAAGTTGAAGGAACTTGAAAGGGAATTTTTTGAGGTTGATTGATGATTAAGTGGTGGAGATGATGGATGTTTTTTGGGGTTGGTGACTTGATGTGGTCATTTTGAGGATTTAGGGAGATTTTGGGGTTTTATGACAGAACAATTGACCTTTTTGGTCATAAATTTGTTGAAAACGGGAATGACATGTCAGCTTAAGGTACTCGAGACCAGAGTTGGCAGAAATCTATGAGTTGGACTCCATTTGACTGCAATTTCAACTCAAAAGGTGTCCAGACTCCAAATTGACGTCCTGCTAGCTCTGCTCGAGATCGAAACCAGTCTTGAGACTTCCTGAAGCCCTAACATCAACCAGAACCAAGAATGCAAGCAAATTACACGTTTAAAGTGACGATATCTTGTAATACCAACTAATTGAGCTTCAAAACTCAATTTACATCAGCATTTTAGACATTACTGACTTAATGGATTTCCAGATTTGCATATTAACGGCCTAAAATTGATCTAAATTGTCGGTAAGATCAGACCAAGCTTTACCGCTTTGTTAAAGATACTTAATCACATACCCGAAAGGGAGAGGACATGAAAAAGTCTGTAAATAGTGTTTCCAGTCTGACAAAAGAATCAAACTTCATGGAATCGACTTACACCCCACCTGACCCTACCACACAAAAACATCAACAATCTCACATCCCATAACATAAACAAACACACCAAATCTAGTCCATTACGCAGCATTTCCAACTAAATCTTTGTCATCTTTCAAACTTTTCTCAGAAATTTGCTCGATGTGACATGATTAATGCATTCTTAATTGCCCCAGCACGCGAGCAAAATTGCCACTCTGTGTCAATAATATTCATAATAATTCACATGAAAAAAATTATTGTCTCATTATGCTCATTATGCCGTCAAATTGCAACATTTTGGTATTTTTATGCGCTGCTGTTTCGGCTTTGATCACTTGCTGTACAAGCCGAATGGCTTGAAAGTGAAAAACTAATGTATTACAGCATGAATACTACGTAATAGCGTGAGGTGAATGCATAAGAAGAATTATGGCATGATTCGCATAATGCCTGCATGGTTTCGTATGGATTGTATGTTGCTCTCTCAGTAAGTAGGCTTGGAGAGAGTTTGGAATGAGATTTTGTAGTATTGTAAGTGAATTTGATCGATTTGAGAGAGAAGAATTGCTGTAAATTGATAAAGAGAGTTATGGATTTATGGGCATGTCCAGGGAAATCAGGGAGAGGAGGGGGAGGCTGGGTAGGGGAGTTCGAGTTTTAAACTTCATCCTCCTTTGTCCCCTTTGGACCAAATTCTTTAATTTTCTAAGCAAAAATCCAGTTCCTGAACATTAAACTTTACGCAGAGAATGAAGAAGGTCAGAGGTCCAATTGGAGGTGGAAGGGGTTAAGATGAGTATGGGGTATAGTGAGGGGATGTGGGTTGAGATGGGTGAGAGGATTACTTGGATTTCTAACTCAAAAATCCTGGAAAATTGAAGATTTTGGACCAAAAAAAATTGAAAAGAGTCAATATTAATTTGCACCCTCTCCCGCCACCTTGGATACAACCCTACCCTGTCCATACCCTGCCCATACCCACCCTAGACATCGACTCTATTAAAAATTTTCCAAATTAATTAACACATCCAACTTCCTCATATCCAACAAAAATTAAATTAAATTTATAATCTCATTAAAATCCCCCAAAAAAATTAAAAATTACACAAACTCATCACTCATTACGCATGCATCTAACAGAGATAACAATTATGCGTGACTCAAGTCAATAAATTTTCCAACACTAACTAATAAACGTGAGACTACAGATGAGTATTATTATTTAATAATTACAGAAGCATCCAACAACAATTTCAGTTTCGTAATTTTTTTCATTCAAAAAAATTGTTATTATTATTGTTGCTGCTATAACGGTTATAATGATGATGTTGATGCTATCGCGTCATCGACAACAACCACATGCGAATATGCAACGTTGCCTCACTTTCAGTTTCGTTTGATGGTCTTTTTGTGTATGTGGAGTGAGGTTGGGGGGTGTTGGGAGGGTTCTGAGGTGGATATGGAGGGATAACGAGGGGATATGGAGGGTTGATGAGGTGATAGGTAGGTTAGTGGATGGTAAAAGGACAGAATGACATGATGTGGTGTCCAGATGGTCATTTTGAGGAAGAATAATGAGATTTGTTGAAGAATATTGATCAAAACTGACAGAAACTATTGCTAAAGCAAATATCAGGTGCCATATAAGGGTAGGGATCATGAATCATAGCTGATCTGAAGGAATTCACCAAAATAATCCAAAATCCAACTCAAAATCCATCAAACCAGCTCAATCAGACAGAATACAGTTATCCACAATCCATACTAATTAGATTCTCATTAGTTAAGCTGCAAAAAAAATTTAGAAAGCCCCCAAAAATTCATATTTTGATGACTAATTAAGCCACACCATACACGTAACACTCTAAACAACAAAAAAACTTTCAAACCACAAAATGAAAAAAAAAAAATGTGAAAAATAAATTTCTAGTAAAGAATGATATGAAAAGAATTGGGTCAACAAACTGTCAAATCATGCTTTTTTGTCTCTTTCTTTTTTTACACGCTTGTCGTTCGGTGTTTAACATTTACAAAAAATGAGAGATATGGATATGGAATGTGGTGAGACATGGATGGTGAGTTGATGATTAAGGCGCATAATAGTTTTCGAGGGTTCAGCTGGCTTAAGATTGGATTTTTGAGGGTTCGGGTGACTTAGCAATTGAATTTTGAGGTTCAGGTGCCTTCACACTTTTGTTTTTAAGGTTCAGATGCCTTCAAATAAGAATTTTGAGGTTCAGGTGCTTTCAAAGTCAATTTTTGAGATTCAGGTGCCTTCACACTAGAGTTTTTGAGGTTCAGATGCTTCAAAATAGAGTTTTTTAGGGTTCAGATGCCTTCACATTAGAGTTATTGAGGTAAAGATGCCTTCACACTAGAATTTTGAGGTTCAGCTGCCTTCACACTCAAGTTTTTGAGGTTGAGGCATCTTTTCACTTGAGTTTTGAGATTCAGGTGCCTTTACACTTCAGTTTTTGAGATTCAGGTGCCTTCACACTAGAGCTTTTAAGACTAACTTACAACAACTCAAAATTCACGCCATTCATCCTCACACAGACACAATGCCACTCATCAGCACTCATTTATCAACCAACAATTTACACAACAAAGTGTTAACCCAACACGCATACAAATAAGCCATGAGACGAAACAGCAACAGCAAAAAAAAAACCGAAAAAAGCGAAAGTGAAATTAAACACATTAAAAGAAGAGATCTGATTCATCAGCAACAGAAACTTTTTTAGGGTCCCATAAAAGTTGAGTTCAATTTTAAGTTCATTTACCTGTAACACATCCGGGCATGTAGGCCAACGCATTCGTTGGATTCTGTCGATGTTGAAATCTCGCCTGTTGTATAGCCTTTGCCGCTTCCGAATTGACAATACCATTAACACCATTTACACCATTAACGCCATTAACAACAGCTGGAACGACTTTATTAAAAAATGCAAATTGTTCCTGTTCATTACGGAATTGATCATCAATAAAATTAGCTAAATCAAGTGATATTTCAGGATTTGTCAACTCTTCGAGATCATTTTGTGTATATTGTTGTACAACTTGTTGCATTTGTTGCTGTTGATGTTGCAATAACTGTTGTGGATGTTGTTGAATTTGCTTTTGTAGGAGTGCTGTACCATTTGTTAGACCACCATTGACAAGATCATTCTTAAGGTTTGCATTAATTGTTATTGAATTGTTGTTGTTATTAATGACATTTGAGCCATTAACTGTTGACTTTGTTTGAGCAGCCATGGGTAGATTATTTTGATTATTGTCATACATTTGAGGTGATTCCATGGCTTGACATCGACACGATAGAAGAAGGGGGTGGGGGTGAGATTGGGGGCTTGGGGTTGCTGGTGACTTTAATGACTTTTTTGCTAGATTTTGTCCTAAATTTGATGAACTTTACTCAAAATTGTCCAATTTTCCTCAAATATTCTCCAAAACTCCTCAACTATTTCCTCAAATGTCACTTATTGTAGCTCTAAAAACGGTTGTGGTCACCTGAATCACAAACTATGCTGCTTATCAGCTTGTAGTTTGATATGTTATTTTTGTGGTTTTAGTTGACGACTTGATATGTGTGTCTAGGTTGGGAGATTATGATAATTTTGCTGATTAATAAGTAGTTTATAGCTATTCCACGATCAAGTTTTTTATTGGGTCACGTAGAGTAGTTTCTGTAAAGATTGATAAAAAAATATAAGTTTTTGTTAGTTATGAAATTTAGAAGATAAATTTTAAAGTGATAAATGTGAGGATTTATGTAATTTTTGGGCAGCATAAAGTGAAGTCGCCCAAATCAACTGTTAATCAGAGTTCAGATACACTCTGGACTTCTCAGGATGAACCCTTTTGGATTTTTTGAGGTCTAGACTCTCAAAGTACGGACCAATCAACTGTCAATCAGTTGATGATTGTTATATCTAAAAATTGCAAATTCACAGTCAGAGACGATTTTCTAGAACAGGAAGTCGTGTATGACTCGTTTATAGATCGAATAGACTGACTTGAAGCTCTGAGAGTGCGAGACTGATCCTTCCTCAAACTCTCTTGTGGTACCTTAATAAAACTTCTATTTCTTAATGTCTTGACAGTTCTAATATCGGTTTCATCCTAATTTATGATCAAAATTGGTTAATTTCCGTACAAAATTGAAGAATACATGCAAATTTTGTTCATTCTATTGACTTGTTTTGGAACTGTTCATTTATTATATAAAGCTTTTATGAGGGAGAATTCAGATATTGTAGTCAGAGTCGACAGGACTCAAATGATGTTGGACTCCAAAATGGATGGAAAAGAGCTGGCTCAAAAGATCAATTTTTTGTGACAGAGCCAGCAACAGAATCAGATTTAAAGCATTTTGTTGTAGCCTAAGTTTCACATAGAAGCATGTCTACCATAAGTAAGTCTAGTTAGGATTCTATTCGAGGATAATCAGCTTCATTTTAAGTCAATCATGAAATTTGAAGGTAGCTGTCGATAGAGCCAGCATTAGGCGTTATCTGAGGGAGACCATGGATCAGAGATTGGTCTGAACGGCCAACAAAGTAAGTTAATTTGAAATTTCCACTTTTTCCCTCCCAATCTCAATCCCCATCCTTCTTCTTACTCATTAATCTTAACAACGATTTTCTGTCATTAAGTGTCACAAGTATTTTATGTCATCACAATAATAGACGCACATAAATTCTCTAAAAACAGTCACAGTCAATTTTCTTTCTTTTCTTCTTATTTTAAACATTTTTTTGTGTATACAAAAATCATTCAAAGATGAAAAACTGTCTTATTTTATTTTTTATTTGTAGATGCAATAGACACCTTCAGTGATTCTTTTTTTTGTGTTCATGTGACGACAACTTTTTTTTTGTTTTAATTTTTGTATTGTGTCTGTGATTATTTTCTTCACATAACTTGACTTGTTGCTTTTTCTCACAATAATCTCTTTTTTTTTGTTTTGGTTTATTTTTATGCAGATTTAAAAAATTTTTTGTAAATTTTTTTGTTTGGGAGTGGGACAAGGAGTGGAAACTGTTTTGTAGCTTTTATTTAAGTTTTTTAAATTAAAAAATCTAATTTTTGAATTTTTTGAAGAAAGAAAATTGAAATTTGTCTTCAATTTCAACAATTTAAAATTGTTCAAAATATTGAAACATAATTTTAAATTCAATAAATTTTAAAATTGTCATTTTAAGAATTTCCCAAGAATTTTCTCATCAGGTGTCGCTCAACTTTGTTTTCATCAAATACAACTATATCAATATCAATATGAGTCTGGAAATTTTGTTGTTGATTGTTTTAAGGACAACCTTGCGGGAATTTTCCAGAAACAAATTATGTTGTTTTTAAACATGTACATAAGCTTTATGATCACAAAACATGTGCTTTAGGAAGTATTTTTTAAAGCTCTTCGATTTTTTAAATTTTTAATTTTAATTTTCAAATTTTCGAATTTCAAATTTCTCAAAATTTTTTTGAAACTTTTAAATTTATATTTTGAAATATTTAAATTTAAATTTTGAAAAATATGAAATTTCAAATTGAAATTTTTAAACTTGAAAATTGAAATATAAATTCTTAAGTTTTGAAAACTTAAATAGTTTAATTATTTTAAACTTTTGAGACTAACATTATAGAATTTTTAAAATTTTGGAATAAAAAATTATTTAAATTATTAAAATTTTTAAATTTCCCAGATTTTCCACTTAAAATTTCATAGTTTTAGAATTTCATCAATTTAGTAATTTAACTTTAATTTTCAATTTCATCAAAATTTCAATTTTTTTTCAACTAATACATAACTTGTCAAAATCAATTGATTTCAACTTAGAAAATATTGAACTGATTACAATTCTTATTGATGATTTAATACACTTTAACAATTTTTTTATTTAATTTAAATATTCTTACTTTTGATCCAAGATTTTTGTCAAATTTAATCCAAATTTATGTTGATATTTTTTCAAAATTTGTTGATAATTTTTTCACTTGTTTTAAAGTTTTTGTTCTTAATTTTTCAAAAATCAGTTCCTTGTTTTTTGCACAATATTTATTCCAGTTTTATTGCACTTTTTTCTTGAGATTTTGAATATTTCTCAATTTTTATTTCAGTTTTGCAATTTTTTTCAACTTTTAAGTTCACTTTTTTTTAAATTCTCAAAATTCCTTTATTTTCAAATTTCACTTCCTGTTTTCAATTTTTTCATCAATTTCAGTTCAGAAAACAATTTTTTTTAAGTTTTTTTTTTTGTTCGTCCACAGCAGAATCACAACAGGATTTTTTCCTTACACTTCCACATGATCACAGAAAAAAAAGTCCAATAAAAAAAGATCTTGGAAAATTTTCAAATCCTTTTCGCGTCCGCGTGTGTCAAATTTCAAAGAATCAAGACAGAATTTCAAATTTTCAAATTTTCAAACAACAAAAAAAAAAGTTTCAAAATTAGAAAAAAAGGAAAGAAAAAAAATAAAATAAAATTTTGTAAGCGCGACTTTTTTTTTTCGGTATTTCTCGTTCAACAGTTGTTAACAAATTGTTTTGAAAATAATGTATTGCGATAGTTTTTACTTTCGTTTGACTGCAACGGGGAAACTTCGTGGCCGCATGTATTGAAATGAAGCACTGAAAATGTGAATGCGGAGAGTCGCGAGAGAAATTTTTTCGCTCAATTTTTTGTTTTCTTCTTTTCGTCGATCGGTTCGGTCGGTTTCGGTGCATTTCTTTATTTAGCATGTCTCTCGCTGTCAGCTATGGGCTTGAGAATTTTTTTTTCCTCTCTTTTTTCTTTCTTTTCTGGTTTTGTTTTGAACAGTTTTGTATTTTTTGGGGGTTATTGGGTGCTGTGAACGACCAAAGAACTCTTGGAATGGAAGCTGTCGATATAGACTGTATTGTACTTAGTAGACTGCTTCAGATACCTTCTCAGGGTGGCCATGGATCCACAATTCATCTGTGCGGCCAGTGATCTACAGGAACAACAACATTACATACTGTAATCATGCTCCAATGTGGAATATTAATTACTACAAAAAGCTTTACATCGGACTCTGTTTCTGGCTCTGCCAAACAACAATATTGGTGCTGTGAATGCTGCTGATGCGCTCTTAAAATACCAAGATGATTGGAAGTTGACATTACTTCATTTTGAGGTATATTTTTCAAAGTGATCTGTCTGGAAAGCACAAACGCACCAGCATCGCTCTCCAACTTTGAAATTAGGGAGAATATTGCATCCATAGAGGCTTATTAAGGGTCAATATCACCTGTACCAATTTTTTTGGACAAAAATCTTCGATATGCTAGCCCAAAAAGCATTAATCCATCCAAAATCTCGCGAAAACTAGCATAAGTCTGAACAAATTTCAACTAAATACAGCGCCAAGTTGGAGTCACTCCAGCTTGGATCCGAATTTTAGAACGATTTGCCGTCCTCGTCTTCCGTACGCTCCTGATCTACAAATTAAATTTAGAAGCCTAGGAATCACAAAAATCACTACAATCTAACTTCCAATTCAGACAATTCCTGACAAATTCTCAATTCCAACCACCTCAAAACACCACAAAAGATTCCAAAGGTCGCCCCCACCAACACCACCTTCAACATGTTTATCTTTCCTTACCCCATTGACCGATAAAAAAAGCCAAAGCTTTTATTGTTGATTATTTACAATAAAATCCACATGCACAATTTATGATTAATGCAGCAAATATTTCTGATTCCAATTATGTGTCGTTCTTTTTGCTGATTTTAAAAATTACAAACAAATTGTTTCGATTTATATTTTCTGCTGATTGTTTATGTGACATTTATGATTTATGAATATTTATGACTTCTTTTTTTTGTGTGTCTGTTCATGATGTCGCGTGCGATCATGTTGTTATTGGGAATTCTGTTTTGCAAAGTTTGGTTGGAAAATAATGGGGAAAATTTGTGGAAAGTCATCAATATTTAAGGAATTAGGGGACTCACTTAAGGGGTTTGATACTGTACTGGCCTCTTTTCGAACTTTCCCAGATCGCTTTTGCATAGAGACGGAAACAGGATATTTTTGAGAGGAGGACATGGGGGTTTGAAGGGATAATGTGCATCAAATGCCAAAATTGAGTGTAATTTTGGATTTTGGACTGGAAAAAGCCTTAAAAAATTGAAAAATTTAATCCAAAAAGGAAGTAGGAGTGGTTAACTTACCTGCACCTTTACCAAACCATACCAGAACTTCAGAATTAGAACCCAATACTCCCCTGTAGCCACCAATAGACATTTAAAGTCCAAAAGATCAGCACAAAAGCACATATTTCATAATTTTGCCTTACATTAGTTAAAGAGCATTTTATTCTCAGAATTTTTTAAACATATTTTCTGCTCTTTAACTTAACAAAGCAGCACAAACAATAAAAATCTATTGAATTTGCATGATTCAACGAAAAAAAGAAGTAAAAATCTTTAAATCTCTTCAATCTTTTTTCTAAGTCGCGATATTTTTTTTTCGCTTATTCAACACAATTTTCTGCTGTTCAAAGCAGCACAAAAAAATGAGCTTTTTTTATTACATAATACTGCTTTTGCCATAACAATTTTTTCTATGCCACAGCAAAAGAAGAAAGAAAAAAGATGAAATGAAAATGAAGTTTTTTTTCCTCAACTCGTGGGTTTTGCGGCATAGAAGAAAAAAAGAGACGTCGTCGCTGAAGAATAGAAAAAAGAAGAAAAAATGGATGTGAGTTTCTGAAAGGTAATGTTGTGGATGTGATGTTGGATGGGTTAGATTTGGTCATTTTGTCTGATTTTTTGGAGGGTTGACTGACTCGGTTTGATTCTCAACTGTATTGCATTTAATGTTATCAACTGGAAACCATTGCCTACTGCTGATGACGCTTAAATCTCGGTTTATCGCTGGTTATCTGTCTGCCAATTTCCAATACCAAGTGCAATAATGTCTCAATCAATAGCTTCCTTCCAGGAGTTCTCTGGTCTTCCACGAGCTCTTTCACAATCCACAGAGAAATTGCTTTAGACCAAATCAAACCCTCCCACCTCATATCCATCCTCAAACGTAATGCACCAAAGCAATATGCCAACAACCCTTAAACTAGGTCCATGATCATCAATTAACCCCAAAATTCGAAAACAACTCCGAATTTCCATTAAAAACTCGACTCAATTCCATACAAAATTCTACAATTTTTCCCATTAAACCAAAGTTCATCCAACAAAATAAACTCAAAAAAGTCATGCAAAAAAGCCACAAAATTTCACAACAATTTTTTAAAATCGCCCACAAAAAATCTTTCAAGAAAGAGCAAAAAAAGTAAAAAAAAAAGAAAAAGGCAAGCAAAAACACGACTCAAATCATGCATCTAACTCTGCATCTAATTCCAAAAAGTCGAAACGACAAACAAAATCCACAATTTACCCAGAAAGTCATCTCGTTTGACTGCATTTTTTCAATTTCAATTCACTTTTTTTTCATGCCATTTTTTTTTCTTCTCTTCTCGTCGTCTTTAATTATTGCAAATGTGATTGCGACATTCTCATAGGTTTTTTAGTATTTTGGTATGGGGGATGGCAGGAAAATTGGTAAGAATATGCCAAAGTGAGGCATGAGGGTTGACTGTGGGGGTTGAAGGTGACCTGAGGTGATATTTGAAGGGTTTTGTCGTGTTTCAAGGCACATTCTGTCAATGGATCTTTTAAGGGGTTCAAGAGCGTATTCCGGAGGGTTTTGAGGGGTATACCAACCCCTGTCCCACTTTTCAGGCTGTATATACCATTCCAAATCTTATGACGCAATCAAAAACTTAATTTTTTCCTCATATTTCCTTCTTTTTCTTTCATTTTTCATTACAAGACATTTTAAGTGATATTTAATCCAGCATTTAATAACAATAATCATATTTTATGCTCCATGCTGTCTTTTTTTCTTTCCATATTGCACATTGTATAACCTAAAAATAAAAGAAATGAAAATGAATGAAAATTATTATCTAAAGCTGAAGATAAATGTCTCTTTACACTCAACAGCGTCTTTTGACAGTCATAACTTGATATCCATAAATCAGCTTGCATATTAAATTGGATATAATTTGCAAAAAAATAAAATCTTTCACTTTATGATGAGGCTGAATTGGTATCTGACTTGAAATGTCAACTGAATTAAAGAGAATCGAATTGGAAAATTGAAAAAAAGTTGAAATTAAAGTCAAAAAGTTGATTTGAATTTTTAAAAATAATTTCAATTTTATTTTAATTTTCATTTTTATTTAATTTTTTAACTTTTAAAATTTTTTAATTTTTTTAACTTTTTAAATTTTTTTTTTTCAAATTTTATTTTTTTTTTTATTTTTTTAATATTTTTTAAAACTTCCCAGTTTTTTTTTTAATTTTATTATTTTTTTTTTTTTTTTCAATTCATATTCTAATACATATTTTCCAATATTTCCATCAATTAACCCACACAATCCCAACTAAATACTTATCTCAATTTAATCACGTAAAATATAAAATTATCAAAAAAAAAAAAAAAAAAAAATTTTTTCTGTGCCACCAAATATAAAAATGAGTGCATTGATAATAAAAAAGTAAATAAAAAAAAAATCAAAATTATCAACAATCGAAATATGTGTCAATACCAAATCGAAGAGACACACGAATATGTTTTTTCAATATGACCGAGAAATTAAATATTGATGAGGAATCAAAAATATATTTAAAACATATTAAAATACTGGGAATTTTGTGAGCTTTTTGCTGATTTATAAATTAATACAAAATAAGAAAAAAAAAATTAAAATATCAAAAATAAATTGAAAAATTTCAAAAGTTAAAAAAATTGAAGATTTAAAAAATTCAAAATTGAAAAAATTCAAAATTTAATAAATTAAAAATATAAAAATTGAAAAGTAAAAAAATTAAAAATTTAAAAAATTGAAAATTAAAAAAAAAAATTGAAAAAAATTGTAAAAATTCAAAAAATTTCAAATTTTTATTAAAATCCAAACTAAATTCAAAATCCCATCAAAACCCTCCAAAACAGCCTCAAAATTCACATAACATCCAAAAATCCGCACAATAAAAAGAAAATTAAAATTTAAAATAAACCACAACAGCATAAAGACTTCCTGCTTAATTAATCTTATCTCATCTTCAAAAAAAACTCTTCTTTCTTTCGCACAATAATAAAATAATAAAAACATAAAAAAAAACCCAATTTACAAGAATAATAAAAGCATTTTTATTAAAAGCTTGTTAAAGAAAAGCAGAGCGCGAAAAAAGGCAGCTGAGAAAAAAAGGCAAAATTACGTCACGGAAATCACCCAAAAAATCAGCGACCAAAAAATTGTTGAGTTAACTTTTTTATTGTAAAGTCAAATAGGAGCAAGTTAGAAAGGCACTCTTGAGGTTGGTGGCAGAAGCGCATTTTTGGGAGTTTTGAGGAATTTTATACTGTAACTTAAGCTTAGTTTGAGTCAAGTTGACTTGATCAACATAGCTTGAGCTCAGTTTGACTCAAGTAGACTTGAGCAACTTGATTTGAGCTTAGTCTGACTCAAGTAGAGCTGAGCAACTTGACTTGAGCTTAGTTTGACTCAAGTAGCAAACCATTTCCCACAACAGTCAAATTCCACCCAAAACCAGCGTCAAAAGCCAAGAATATTCGATTCCAAGCCGCATGTAAGCTAAAGCATTACATAACATCCAACAACAATTTTCTTTTCTTTCACAGTGAAGCACAACAGAGTCTAGAGTTGTAGTAAGTGAGATGGAGCTAACCACGAGTGAGAGAGAAAGAGAGAGAGCCAGCGCGAAATAAATAATGTTAATTATCTAAGAACCGATTAACCCACATTTTTTTTTTTCTTCGACGATCACCAGCAACAACAATCGACGGAAAAAAGCAGCAATAACAGCCAAAGAGAGTTGGGAAAAAAATGGAGATGGAAAGTGAGAGAAATTGAGAGTGAGCAAGTCTGCTTTGTGTTTAGAGCCATAGCTAAGCGATATTATCGCACTTTTTTTTTCTTCATGCTGCTTGGCATGGCTTGCTATTATGCAATCGACTCGAGCTACATAGAGAAATTGTATAAAAGCAACTTGGCTTAGTGACTTAGTGGCATGAAAGCATTCAAATTAAAAAAAAAATGGAGAAGAAATGGTTTTCGTGTCTATAATGTCGATATTGTTGGGTACGGTTAAGGTTTTTCTTTGTTGTTGTTGCTGCATTTCGTGAGCTTCTACTTGCTTTCTTGTTATTTGATTGGAATCTCTTTGAATTTGAGTTTGAGGAGTTTTGGGATTGTTCTTGTTGGTAGGTTATGTAATGAACTAGTAGAGGTGCTCGTCAAGTATGACGGGGAAATTGACAAAATGATGGACTTATGAAATCTGATGAAATTTGATAAAATCGGACAGAAATTGATGAAATCGGACTAAGTTGAACACAATCTGTCAGAATCTGACCACATCGGACACAATCTAACAAAATTTGACTGAATCGGACACATTTTGGCTAAATTGGACAAAATTTGATAACATCGGACTGAATCTGACGAAATCGGATAAAATCGGACAAGAATTGATAAAATCTGATTAGAATCGGGCAGAAAGCGACAAAATCTAATGAAGTCAAACACAGTGTGATGTCCTCGGACATAATCTGTCAGAATCTGATAAAATAGGACAAAAACTGACCGAATATGATTAAATCAAACAAAATCTGACGATAGACTTCAAAATCTAACAGATTCTCGAAATTCTGACCAGTTCCCCTAATTTACACATGACTGAATCCCAGGATCGCCAAACCTCATTCGCTATAATCCCCAAATGCAGCTCATTAAACTTTCATGAACATCTCCTGCATGCGTCGTATTTTTTGAATGCAAAATCAACCAAATTGTGCAAATTTTCCATCTTTTTTTCCAAATTCAATGCACATCTCAAGGTTCAATTCATTTCTGATTTAAATATCATGAGGAATGGCACGTGGATAGTGTTGTGGACATGACATGTGATATGGTGTGGACTGACGACTCCATTTGATATAGGAATTTATTTAAATTATATTTGAATTAAATTTGAAAGATTTTGTGTATGTTGAAATTGTTTGTTGATGAAATAAATCGGAAAAGGGACATGCATATGGGTTGGGTAAGAGGATATAAAAAGTAATCAATTTTAAGACGACAGGATTGTTGAACTTTGACATGGAATTTTCTAGAATTCAATGGATTGTTTGAACTTTGAGGAGGATTATTTGAATGTTGAGTTTTGTTGAGTCGTTATAGCTGACATGGGGGTGTATTCCAGAGGGTTGGGCTATGTTGAGGGGTCAGATGGGTGCGGTAGAGTGGGTAAGGCGGGTTAAGATGGATTTGATCTAAATTTCATTGAGAAATGTCAAATTTTAAGGACGGTGATCAAATTTGAGCAATTAATTTTAAGTAAGGACCCTTATGACCCCTCAAACCCCCCATACCTCTACCCCAGACTCGGAAATATGCCCCAATGTGAGCTAAACTGTATGAATGAACAGATTTCAGTTTCATATTCAATTCTAAGCAAATACTCAAAATTTCTTGACTTCAACAGCTTCTTAAGGTCGAACTCAAGTCAACCCCGACATACCTCGACCCCAACAACCCATAACTACCCCAACCAAGCCTCATCAACCCCAAAAAACCAATCAAAATCCATCACAATTCTCCCAATCCTCCTAAACATTCTGAATTAAAGCAAAAAAAAACAAAAATAAATTTGAATTTTGTCACAAAAACAAAAAGGAAAAGAACAAAAAAAAAACTGCAACGTGATTCCATAAAAAGTCACCTTCTACTCGATCATTTGCAGTTATGCTTATCTGTCGTGCAAACACAAAACATTTCGTAATAAACAGAACATTGAAGAAGTGTTGAAGACGCAAAACCGCAGCTAATAATATTATTTTTTTTTTTCAATATTTTTTAAGGCATTTCAGTTCCGATAACAAAAGAGCCTCACGATCAGAAGCTACAAAAAGTCGTGAATTGTGTGGCGTTTAAGTGACGCGAATGTGTCAGGAAAAATATTAAAAAAAATTTAAAATTGTTTTTTTTTACTATTTTATTTTAGATAATTTAGGCTCTGTTGTGCAATTAGGAATTGTTTATTTTAGGGTTTTTGTGATGAAATTTTTGGAAGGGAGATTTGTTTTGAAATTGTCACACTTGTGCGGAGTTAAGTGAGGATCCTTCCAGTCTTCCAGTCTTCCAGTCTCTTCCAGTCTCTTCCAGTCTCTTCCAGTCTCTTCCAGTCTCTTCCAGTCTCTTCCAGTCTCTTCCAGTCTCTTCCAGTCGCTTCTTGTCTCTTCCAGTCACTTTTAGTTCCTTCCAGTCTCTTCCAGTCTCTTCCAGTCTCTTCTAGCTTCTTCCAGTCCCTTCCAGTCCCTTTAGGTCTCTTCCAGTCTTCTCCAATTTTTTCCAATCACTTCCAGTCCCTTCCAGTCTCTTCCAGTCTCTTCCAGTCTCTTCCAGTCCCTTCCAGTCACTTCAAGTCTTCCTTAATTACCCAAAAATCCTTGATTTCCTTGTTAATCAACAAATTAACATCCAATTGCGCCACAAGACGATCAGCGCAGAACAAGAATCGTGATTAAGCCATAAAAGTCAAAACTTAGGAGAACTTAAGCTGGATCATGAAAATGTTTTGTTTGATGATATTTTACAACTGATAATAAAAAAAACTAGTAAGTTGATGAGGACGCGTGTACTGAAGGGTGTGCAAAAGTCGTGACAAGTTCGGTTAAATTATTAATGAGAAATTTTTTGTGTGATATCGTTGTGCATTGCTACTTAAAAATGGACGTAAAGTCACTAGATTGTTTTTTAAAGACGCAATTTGCATTAAATTGTCAATATTTTGGGACTGTAAAAACAAAAATTAACGCCTGCAAAAATGATCGTGATGGCTGTAATAAGCTTATCGGTCACGGTAAAGGACATGAGAGGCATAAAAAGTTCGGGGCATTAAAATTAAGTATAAGTTAAATAAAATTTTTTTTAAAAAATAAATAACATTGTCATTAATTTAGTGAGGCAGAGTTGGTATGGAGGACATTTTGGAGGTGGCTGTACTTTGGGTACGGATCTAATTATAATCTGTAGCTCTAAAGGATTCGGTACAGCAGATTGTCATTTCCACTGCTTTTAGTTCATAAGGCTGTACCCTTCAAACATTATACACAATAGCATGGACACCAAATAAGTCAAGCCAACTCTGTACTGAACTTCACCAAAGTCGTGGCTTTGATTTTATTGAGGAAAAGACATTGCATAACATTTTGTTTTGCTCTAAATAAGGAAAATTGTGGTTTCTAAAAGAATTGTTTACTAAATTAAATTTTAAGTTGGCATAAGTCGGGAATTGAGGGCATTGAGGTAGGCAATGGTTTACTGTTGATATGAACGGTCAGCTAAGTAAGTGAGTTAGTATATGCCTGGTATTGATGATTATCTGTTCATTTGTCGTAGGTTGCTCCTTTTGCAGGTTGCTGCCATCAGCCGATGGATGCTTATGCAGGTTACCACCATTCATCCAAGGTCCACTCCACAGATTGTCATCTTTCAATCGATTGCTCCTTCAACAAGTTGTCTACTTACCTGCAGAATAGGCTTTTGACGAAAGACACCAACCTTAGGAAGGTGCCATCTAAGAAAAGCATCCATATGCAGAAATGGCAATCGACAGAACCTCTGGGAGGGGTCACCTACAGAACCCCTGATTCAACAAGCTTTAGAAATTCAGGAATTTCCTAGAAAATTCGTGCGGCAAATGCAAAAACTTACTAAATATTCAAAACTAAAACAAAAGATGTCTTTCGTAAATTTCGTGAGAAAAGAAGATGAAATGACGACGCAAGTGCAAGTTTTTTTTGGTTAAAAATGACAATTTTAAGGTATTTTAGAAATTGATATTTGAAAGAAATTTACTAATTTGAATGAAAATTGAGCTATTGCAGACTAATAAGTCTTGAGGTAGACCAAAGAGCCCAAGGGATTACTGTGAGAGCGACGATGCATAAATACTGGAAATTATACATTGGCAGAAGTTATCTAAAGACAGATTTAACTTTCGACGAACCCCAAAATTCAGCAATGGTTCCTTGTGCGCCTTTGCCAAGGAAGAACAAGAAGAAGTCTGGTTTTAAGGCCAACAAATTGCTTTAAAATGACATCAGGTCCAAAATTCGACTCCAAATTGACATGACTCTGACTTGGTACTCGACTCAATTCAAATTCGGCACCAATTCAGTGTCATTCTAGCTTGTCAACTCAGAATTAAGCTCAAAAACTAAAATTCCATCACCAAAACTTCGAAAAATAAACCCAAAAAACTATTTCCAATTAAAAATATTCTTAGACTCTGACACCCGAAAAACAATTTCAATTTTATGCTCCACTCTCATAATGTTCATACATAAACTGCATTTTTTCGGCTATGTGTGACCCAATTTTCTTATGTACATTAAATTTTTTTATGTATTTTTCTTTACTTTTTCTATTTAAATAGTCAAAAGACTAGTGAAGTGGCGATGATAGTTGATTGAGTATGTGTGCGTATGAATAGACTCTTATTTTTGATAGTTTTTTGGAGGGTCTGTGGATGAAAATTGAAGAAAATTATTTGAGAATGGGTTTTTGGATTTTTTGGGAATTTTTATTGATTTTTAAGGAAATTTTCGGTACATTTTATTACTTAGTTAGATATTTGTCGGTCAATCAATTCAAATTCCGACATCAAACCGGCCTGACACGAGCATGGGACGAATGTAAACTGAATCAGCCACTAAGTCAGAGTCACGCCGGTTTGAAGTCGGATATTTGACCAATTAGCCGACCTGTGCTATTTTGGCTATATTTTCAATTCAAGGTTCTCAATCCCAGGATTACCAGAATGTACTGGACCCCAGAATTGATCCCAAGACTCAAAATCCTAATTCTAACCAACATTTATAAATAGCCAGCAAATAGAAAATTCCTCAATATTCAACATTTTCCACATAACTCCCTTATCAATCCCTCACAAAACTCACGTCAATCATCACCCATAAAACAAAATACAGATAAAAACCCCAAAAAAAATATTCGACCAAAATGTGGCACATAACATCACCTCACTGACCCATATAACTTCTTATTCTTCCTTTCCATTATCAGCAGCAACACACAAAACTCATTGTTTACACTTTTTTTCCGTTATCGTTGTCGCCTCGATATCCCCGCATGCACCGTCAATCATTCAATTTTTTCAAACTCGCATGGTCTTATCAAGCTTTTTCTTCTTCACTTTTGCCACCTTACATATTGTTTTTATTGTCATTATTGGTATGATGTGAGGTACTGAATGTAAATACATGTACTGGGTTTGAGAATGCATACGGTTCAATGGAATTAGCATTTGTGGTGTATGGTTGAAAAAAGATGTGAGGTGATGTGTATGAGCTTTTGTAGCGGACGCATGGTGATAAAGAGTAAATATTTTGTCATTGATAAAGAATTGTTATGGGTTGGTGAAAAAATGTTGGATGTATAGAAAGTTGGAAAGATGGAAAGGTGCGTTGCTAGGCAATTTTTGTCAATAGTCAGCAGTTTTCGTCAATCTTGGTAAATCTTGCTCAGTTCCCTTCAATCTTCGTCAGTTCTCGGCAATCTTCGTCTGTCTTCGTCATTTCTCGGCATTCTTTGTCTGTCTTCGTCAGTCTTCGTCAGTATTCGTCAGTCTTCGTCAGTTCTCGGCAATCTTCGTCTGTCTTCGTCATTTCTCGTCATTCTTCGTCTGTCTTCGACAGTCTTCGTCAGTCTTCGTCAGTATTCGTCAGTCTTCGTCAGTTCTCGGTAATCTTCGCCAATCTTCGTCATTCTTCGTCAATCTTCGTCATTCTTCATCAATCTTCGTTAGTATTCGTCAGTTTTCGTCGGTATTCGTCTGTTCTTGTCAATCTTCATCAGTTTTCGTCAATAATCGTCAGTTCTCGGCAATCTTCATCAGTCTTCGTCATTTAACATCAAAATTCATGATTTCACAAATATTTGATAACATTTCTCACAATCAATCTACAAGATCCGCATCAATACTCATCCAAAATACTCAAAAACTAAATCACATCATCGCTTATCCACGTAAAACCCTCAAGGATACCTAAACTAGTTTTACATTCATAGTAAAATAATCACAAAACTTTCTCAATGATAAAAAGACTTAAAACTTTCAGGGAATTGATAACAAAAAAAATTTCCACAATGACGACTCAAGCTGTGAGTCACGTAGGACTTGTTATGATGTTCATCGTGTACGTCTCGGCTGTTCTCATCGTCCTTGAGTGGAATTTTCATTGTGTTTCGGTGTTGAATTTTTTTGAGAGCTTGCATCACATTTTTTTGATATAAAAAAAATACAGTTTTTTTTGCTGCTGTACGGTTATGTGGCTTGTTACGATTTTAAACTTTTGTTGTGTCCTTCAGATCGAGCGTTGACTTTAGTTTGCGGTGCGTTATTTATTTTGTGACTATTTTGTTGAGGTTTAAATTAGAGTTTTGCGGAATCTCGGTTTTGAAAGAGTTTTATAAACCGAAACTGAGTGACCGAGACGAAGACTGAGACTGAGCCTGAGTCTGAGCTTTAGTCAGAGTCTGAGTCCGAGACCGAGTCTGGTCGAATCCGAGTCCGAGTCCGAATTCGAAAACCAAAGACCAAAGATCGAAGACCGAGTCTGAATCTTCGTCAGACTTCGTCATTCTTCGTCAATCTTCGGCAATTTTCGTCAGTTTTCGGCTAATTTTCGTCAATATTCGTCAATCCGAGACTACAGAACCCTCAATTTAAATGAGAAATTCTTAAATATTTTGTAAGTTTGATCATCAAAACCCTTCAAGTAGCTCAAAAAAGCTCTAAGTCATTCTAAGTCACTCCAAGTCACATGCATTATCGACAACCCATAAAAGAATCAGTTCACATTTTAAAAATTAGGTCAATGATAATGAAAAAAACAACAACAACACATAATTGGAATTGGGACTCAGTCTAATTACATTTCAGATTCTTTCGATTCACGACTTTGACTCACTTGATTCCATTATTTTATTAATATTATTTATAACCGATAAGATATGACTTCGAGTTCGATAACTCACCGCATTGTCGTCGTCTTTCACTGTTTGTATTTAACCATTCAGTCAATTGATAGATTTTAAGTTTTTTTTTCGATAAAATTCGAGCTTGATTAATGAAATTAATATTGTGCACTGACTGTTGTCATTGTTGTTGACTGATATATGGCTGCTTATGTTCTTGGAAGCAGTTTGGAGCGGATTGGGAATCTTTATCTGATTTATGGAATTGATAGTGGGAATTGTGGGGATTTTTTTTGTGCTTTGTGTGGAGTTGGTTCTTGGAAGTTAACGGCCTGGAAGGAGGTGTGGATGGACGATGACTTTGTTGGGGAACTGAACTTGAAGTTAGTCAACTTCCTTTGTGAGTTCACGTTAGAGTTAAGGAACTCGTCGAAAATAACTGCTGATAGGGATTGTATCGTACTTTGTACTCACATTTTGCGGTAGTCAGCTATAGGATCAGTTTCAGGCGACATCTGAGGGAGGCTATGGATCACAATTGAGCCTTACAAGGTCGGAAATCCGGACATAGGTTGATTTGACTCTAATTTAAGGATGGATTTCATTAAATCTAGTCTGCATCTAGAGTCATTGTGGCAGCGACTTAAAAATCTGAAATTTTCGTAATTTCAACAATTTTAATGACTTTTTTTACCCAATTACCAGCCAATCAAATACCATTCGACACGCAATGTCCCCAGTCAACCCAAATTCCAACCCTATAATTCCAAACCAACCTCAAAAAAATTCCATTTTCCATACAAAAAAAGCTTCGAAAAAACCCAACCGAGAAAGAAAAGAAAGAAAAAAAAATTGTTACAACATAATACGTAATAGAAATAAAAAAAAAAAAAGATTACCAGCTCACCAAAGCGGCAAACTATCCAATTTTTATGCATCTGTATATGTAGGTGAATATCAAATCTCTTGTATGTGTATAAGTAGGTAAACCAGCAAACTAGAAAAAGAGACTTTTTTTGAATACAAAAAAATTGTTCAACTATTTTTGCTGAATTAGAAAGTGAAAACTGGTCACGCAGACATGCAAAAAAAAGAGGCACCGCGTCGTGGGTAAAATTTTTTTTAAACCGAGGAATGAAGCAAAAAAAAATTAAATAAATTTTCTGTGTTTAGCATTTTCAATTTCGCTTTCTGGTGGATAGAAGAATTGAGAAGTTGGGGATGGATGATGGGGGGAATAAGGCGCATTTTTGGGAAATTTTTAGGTTAGATGGTTGATTTGTGCGTTATATTGAGGGGAAGAGTTTAGATTCTCTTGAAAATCTGATGAACATTACTTTTTAATGGACACTTACTGGACTGTAGACTCAAATTTGAGCATTTTTAGGTTAAATTCACAGTTGTGCGTCAGTTTTTGGAGAAGAGTCTGAAGTCTCTCGTTAATCTGATGCACGTCATATGTTAATAGACGCTCACTAAGCTGTAACTTTAAATTCTTACATTTTTGGGTTGAATTTTCATCTATGCGCCATATTTAGGGATATAGTTTAATGTCTCTCACGTATCTGACAAACATCGCTTCTAACTGATTACTTACTTGTCCGTTATTTCAAATTCCTGCATTTTTAGGTCAATTTTTCACCCGTGCATCATATTTTGCGAACCAGATTACTGTCTCTCCCAAATCTGATGCACACTACTCCCGAAACATAATTTGCAAGATCATTGGCTAGCAAATTGAATTGGTATACAGATTCTAACCCCAAAAACCTTCTTGTATGTCTCTCATACCTACCCATCTGGCCACCAAGTCAATCCACCATCACTCAGTTCCCCCCAAACAGCCCATCTCACTCTCAATCTTTAAGCATTCAACACACAAACACAAACCAAACCCAAAAGAAAAGAAAGAAAAAAAAAGTCAAGTCAAGACAGAAAGAGACTAGCTTGAGATGGTTATGGCATATTCAATTGAGTCAATCGGTGTGTTGGCGATGGATGGATGAAATTATATAACATCCTGAAGTCGTGAAGTTGTAGTCGACACAAAAACCCACTGCCTGACTGAATGAATGTCTTTTTTTTTACTATATCGACTCTATTCATTTATGCATTTGGCTCAAGTTGGGCTTTATTTCTTGGCATTTCTTCGTGTGACTTCTTTTTTGACTATTTACATCCCAAATTTGGCAATGAAGGAAGCTAAAGGCTTTCTTTATGCCAAAAAATTGCTATTTTGTTTTTCTCATCGTAAATGAGACATTGATGAATGTTGAGCTAGTTTGTCGGTACTCACGACTTTGCTAAATGGATATTTGGATGGGAGGATGACAGGCTGATTGTTTGTGTCTTGTTGTTGCTATTTTTGGATGTTTTTTGGGTGGGTGACTTGCAAATTTGCTTTGTTTGAGACTTTTTTCCTTAATTGAAAGGTTTATGGGATTTTGTTTGGATGTTGATGGAAGTGATTTGATGTGATGAAGGGGTGTGCAAGTGATGTGATCTGGTGTGAATGATTTTTGGTCAATTTTGGACAGTTTTTGTTCAGTTTGATCAAATTTGCTCGTTTTTTGGTCATTTTTAAGTATTTTATGTCAATTTCCCACCCGTTTTCCTCAACTTTATTCATTTATTGACAAAGTTTGGTAGCTTTTGGTCAAATTTGATGAGATTTGTTCAAACTTGTTCAAGTTTTCATCATTTATTGCCCACTTTGTCCCTCTTTCGTCAGTTTCGATCAAATTTCGGTCATTTTTAGTCAATTTTGTTCAATTTTGGTTAAATTTGTTCGATTTTTCATCAATTTTGGACAATTTTGTTCGATTTTTGATCAAATTTTGGTCATTTTTAGTCAGTTTTGTTCAATTTTTCATGAATTATGGTCAAGTTTTGATCATTTTAAGTCGGTTTTGTGCATTTTTGTCACCAATTTCAGACAATTTTGCATCAATTTTGGTCAAATTTAATCGTTTTTCAATCCAATTTTGGCCATTTTTGATTAATTTTGGTCAATTTTGTTCACATTTTTGTCAATTTAACTCAATTTCGATAATTTCTAATAATTTCATCAATTTATATTGATGATTGTTGATCAGTTCCACACCCTGGACAGTATTTTGCTAATTCTGATTGAAGCTTAACTGAAATCCACGCAAAATAGACATTTGATGCATTTTGTGAAGGTTTTGATTTATATTAAGCTGCATTTGTTAATTATATTCACAATTTATTAAAGATTTTACAGATTTGAGTCATCAGCATTAGCAATTATCGATCCACAATACCCAACATTGATCATATGCTTCATATCCCCCCATAATCACCTCACATTGTTATCTCATTCCTGCCCAATTAATTACATTATTTTTTGCTATTATTCAATCGAACATATTCAATTTAATTAAATTACCGCTGCCATATTTTAATTAATTTTCAATTTTTTATTTAATCTAAAAAATCCAACTTTTTTTCCTCTACTTTTCTCACTCTTACTTTCAACATTTTTTTTCTATGCTGCATTTTTCATTTCACTCACTTTTAGCTTTTTTTCATTCAAAACACCAAAGCAAGCAACATGTGTCGCTGACCTACTTTTTCCCTCTACTTTTTTTTTTGTTTCTATCTATGTACATAAAAATAAAATATATGAATGTGAATAGTAACGTGCATAAGCTACACTCATTTAGCTAGAGTCGACTTTTTTTTTTGTTTTGTTTAAAGTTTTTTTTTTTCTTTCTTTCTTTTCTGTTTTTGTCGTCGTCATCAGCATGCTGGTGATGATGATGATCATGATGATGATGTTTGCTAGAGAATTGTCTTGAGAATTGAAGATTGTGATGAGTTGGATGAGGAATGGAAGATGATGAACACCATGATCGACATTTTGATGGAATTGATGAATATCTGATGAATGTCTTAAGATCAACTAGGATGACTTGCATACTAGTTTGTGATATGCTTCAAGAATTGAAGGAAATGGAACCTATAACCACCCATCAATACCCATTCCCCTCTCTGTAGGCTACAACACCTCAGTCAACCCATCAACCTAACAAACCATTCAACCCACCAACCCATCCGATCTTCTTAAATACCCCCTTGACTAGATTCACAAGATCATAAAGTATGATCACTGTAATAGTCCCTAGGGTGTCACACCTTATGTACATTGACAATGTCTTATTCAAACCACAAAACATACTCTTTTTTTCCTTTCCTTTCTATTATATGCAGCTTGATGATGATACATGTTGTTCATTGTTTTTCGATTGTATCTTTGTTTTAAGGTTTTTATTCGTTATTTAGATGAAGTTGACATATTCACATGATAATGAAGGTATTACTTTGTATCTACATAGGTATTGTAACAAAGAGAGCATGGAACATGGAGGATTAGCTGAAGTTTCGTATAAAATATTATACGTTAAAAATTCATATAAATTTTTGAGACCGAGATTGAGATTGCGACTTTGGATGAGACCGAGTCTGGAATTTAGATCGAGTCTGGGACTTCGAGCGAGATCAAATCCAAAGCCAAGACGAGACCAGAACTTAAGGCAAGACCAAGAGAGTGATCGAGATATCAAGGAAGTTCTTGCAAGCTTCGATCTTGAAAAATATCAAAAAAGGGTGTGGATAGTCTAATTAATCAGTTACACATCCTTTGCTCTAATCCGAGCAGCCAATCCACTTCCCAACGCTTCCCTCTAATCCCAACCAAATCCCATCATTAATCCATTCCAATTCCTCCGACAACAATTAAATGCCCATCCATAATAGGCATTTATCATTTTGTCGTCATCCGATCGTCTCAGCGGACCTTACATGATGAGTCAAAGGTTCAAGTCACGATGACATGCTGTCACTAAGCTAGAAGAAAAAAACAAAAGTCTCCAATTTGATGTCGTTTGACCTACTTCGATGAACATAGTGTGGCATATAAATATTGTCTTTAATTGGCGGTGTTGTTGGTTGGCTATTGCTGTGTATTGATGACGAATCAAATTGCTGAGATGTTGTTTTTTCTAGGAAGTTAGTGTAGGAATTTCCAATTTCTTCAAGGTTGCGATTTCATAATTTCTTGTAAGTCTTTTTTTAGAGAAATTGCAGACTTTTTACATTCGTTTTGATCAAATTTGATGATTTTTGGAATATTAATCAATTTTAGGCCAATTTGTGCCAATTTTGGTCATTATTGATGACTTTTTGGTATTTTTCAATCAATTCTGACCAATTTGAGTCAATTTCACTCATTTTGGTCAGCCCCACACCCTTGACTGTCCCAACATCACTCACCAGAACCCATCAACACTACTCAAAATCCCTCTCAAAACTACAATTATGATAACAACAACTTATTGATGGGAACTTGATTGATAGTTCTATAAAAAGGAAAAAAATTGTAAATCTCTCAAAAAACATTTCTTCACAACGGATGCAGATCATTATGACTGAAAAGAAACTAATTTATTGATAGCTAAGTTGGATATTTTTATTGCAGTAATTTGTGTAATGTTGGAATGCTTAACATGAGTGCTAATATGCTTGGTATGGATTTAGTAATTATGTAATGTAAAATGGTTGGAATTGCAATGAGGACTCGGTAATGGACAGTGAGGATCTAGTTGGAAGGAATTGATTAGTGCTGCTCAGCATAAATTCCGGAACAAATTCCCCAAAAATACTCAAATCACCAGATGCAGTTTCAACTTGTAAGTGCTCTGCTCTAATTTTTTGTATATTTTTCATTCTCATCTTCTATATGTGCAGCACCAGCTTATGTATTTATTGTGCGTGTAGGGAATCGCATAGATTGAGCATATCACATAAGAAAAAAAGAAGAAAAAATTCTAATTTCAGAAATGGGTCAATTGATATTTATAGCCTCTAAAATATATAAAAAAGAAAATCTCAAGACTGTATGCGTCGCCCATTTACGATTTTGCTTCTTTTTTGTTGTAAATTAAATGCATTTGAGAATCTGGAATTGGATCTTATTAGAGAAATTGAGGGAACTTAATGAATGAACATTTTGTTTAGATTAGATGAGAATGAATTGAGGAAATTGGAATTTTGGTGCATGAACTAGTTCTGATTTTGGATGCGGTTTTTACTTGATTAGTCGACTGTATTGCTGAGTAGTCTGGATAGCAGGTCGGGGAATCGAACCAAAATGTGGGTTTAGATCGATATGTACTCTGTTTTGGAGTCTGATTCAGTATAAATTCGATATCAAGACGTCGTGACTCTGGTCGAGTTAGCTAAGCTGCAGCTAAGCTACAGCTACATACCTCAACACCTCCTGAGTCACCCCAGCACCCATCCACATTATTACACCACAGCTTAAATGCAGAAAATAATCTCAAATCTTCCATTAGTTTCATTATCATCACAACTTCATCTTTTCACTCTCTAAGCAGCAACATCGTCTGCTCAATAGAAGTAGAGAAGAAAAAAAGTCAATAAATTTACATAACATTGCGTAATCGAACATAAAAACCGCATCTTTAATTTTCTCTTAGGCTTGAAAATATGTTTCTGGGTTTCTGGATCAAGTGGAGTCGGTTAAAGTATATTTATGCTAATGTGGGTCTGTATGAGTCATGTTCTTCATAATTTTTGTTGAGTCTAAATTATGCAATTAATTGACATTCTGCTTTTTAAGCTGCTGCTGTGTGGCTTTATTTCCTGGAAATTTAAAACTCTTTGTGAATTTTTTTGGTTTTGTTGGTTGACGATTGAGTTGGAATTTGTGGTGAATTATTCATGTATTAAGTGTAGGTTTAGGTATTGAATGGCTGTAGCTGTCTTTAGCGATGCTGTCTATAACATCTTCACATGTAGCAAAGCTTAGCTTGTAGCTTAGCTTGTAGCTTAGCTTGTAGCTTAGCTTGTAGCTTAGCTTGTAGCTTAGCTTGTAGCTTAGCTGAATTTCTTAGAATTCCTCAACAAATGCCAAGAACCCAAAAACCACCTTTTTTGAACCAAAAATCTTTTCCAACTCGATTATGCAATCCACAAAAAACTAAAATAACATTTTCATGAGCCACAAAATAAGCCATAATGTTATGAGAAAGGGCCACAAGAAATATTTCTCATTGTTTTTATATTCGCTTAGATAATTTTACTCATTTTTTTTGTGCATTTTTTTCGGTAGCATGGCGCTTATTTAATCAGTAAAGGCACATAAAGCCTGAGATAACAATTTCAGTTAATGTGATTATGATTACGATTATGATCATGATAGTTAGCGTTAAATTTCTTTTTGCGGTTTTTTTCGGAGATAATTTTTTTGATGTTTTTTTTTAGTTGAGTCGGTTATGGCTTTTCCTGGTTTTAGGTAATGAGGTAATAAGTGATGAGATTTATGGATGAGATGAGGAGATGATATGGAGGTGATTTGATGGGTTGGTGAAGCTTCCTGGACAATTTAGGAGTCAAGATGAGCTTCAGATGACTTGTAAGGAACTGAAGGATATTTCTGAGATTCTAAATCAGTGCAACGGTACACCGTGGTGGTAAACCATGAATGTAATTGCTCACGGCCTAATATTCATGTCACACTAGTGTGTCGTGACACACAGTTTGGCCAACACTGTTCTAAAGGCTATTTGTAAGCATTTTTTGGACTTTGTCTACCTTTTAGACTACATTCAAGCATTAAAGCTGTAAATGACATCCTAGTGAGACTGAAACATGTCATGACTCGTATTATATGCGTGGCTTCCCACCAAAGTGTCCTGTAGAGCTGTTAAGCTTCACTCTAGACCTCAAGCCCATGCAAAAATCAACAAAATTTCACAACACATTTTCCAGATTCTCTCCGATATGAATCAACATACCTGATTGTCAGCACCATTACCCTCAAGTTCATATATTCAAAAGAAATTTCCATAAAATAACCATAATCGATGATAATAATGATATTGACAGCAAATTGTGCATAAATTATGCTCCTTGTATACACAGGTGATTTATAACAGTGACTTATTTAAGGTAAAAAAGTATGAAATTAAAGAAGAAATTTTGTATGACGAACAATTTAAAAGAGAAAAGATGGTTAATAGTCTATCATTAACGTCTCAATCTGTTATCAATAAATAATGTTAAATTGAAGCCAGTGGGAAGGATAATGATGTGATTTTGACCTGAATTTTGCAGTCATTTGCATGTAATTTATTGTTGAACTTGATGGATAATTTTGATGATTTATTGGCGTCGTACTTCATTTATCAATTTCTAAATTAAGCAAGCATCTGCAACAGTCTAAAGAATTTCCCTTAATAAATTGCATCACAGCACCTGATCACCAGATCACCTGCACATTTTCTATGACAATTTGAATTATTTTTTTGATATTATGTAATTTCTACTTTATTTTATGGTTTATTATTTGTGTCTAACTTACATTTTTCCATATCTATGTCCACTTGTGCTTATTCATAGCTTTTTTTTCATCCAATTAGTCGATGCAATTGAGCTGGTGGTAGCAATAGTTTTATGAGAGTAATGATTGAGTTGTTAAGTGTGCAGATTTGGTTGTTTATTGTTTGTTGCTGTATTGACTGCTAGTTAGTGGCTGCTCATCATCTTAAAACTCAAATTTTAGATTTTTTTAGCAAAGACACAAACCACGTGGTCGAAAAATGAACAATTTCAATATTTTTCAACAATTTTGACATTTTATGACAAAATTTTGATGTTGATCGACGCTTGCCACTTTTTTTCAGCAAAATAGACCAATTTTAGAAAATATTGTCAAAGCATATGCTTATGCTGCTCAAAAAACTTTTCGAGGTGGACCCAAAAATTCCAAAATTTAAATTTTCTTCAAAATAGATCAATTTCAACTAAAATTACAAAAAGTTCTACAAAATTCGAATCATTATAAGACTAAATTAATATACAGCATGCAGCCTCAAGTGAAAATCTCCTAGAATGCGCTCAATACACCCAACTCCAATTACCTTCCAACTTGCATTTGTTTTTTATTTTTTCTCCAACTGTGTCTCTACTGATCTTTCATAACACAAAAATAAATAAGAAAGAAGAAAGAAATTGGAGCACAAAATTTTATTTTCATTGTTTCAATTACAACTCTTTTTCTTTCCTTCATTTCGTGGTCAATTTTCTTTTTGGGTACACGATAAATTTTTTATGTTGAATCATCATTGTGGTTGGCTACTGTATTTTGCGGCAACCACGCAACATTCGGTAACGAAAAAAATTATTGTTGTGGAAAAAATAAAATTTTATATTTAAAAATCCATGAAAATGAGCCCCACATATGCGTGAGGTACATTGAGTGAGTGAAATGGAATGATTAATAATAATGAAAAAAAAAATGTTGTTATGCATGCAATTAAATTTACTTAATTTGTCATGATTATGAGGCTTTTAAAGCCGTAAGTGGAGCTTTATTGAACGATTTTTTTTTTGGGCATTTTTTTGAATAAAATTTCAGGCTTGGTGATACAATCGTGAGGATTAAGAGCAATTATGATCAATTATTTGGATGTAAATTTAATTAAATGTTATGAAATGTTTAAAAAGGAAAATTGTAGCTTATTTAGATGGAGTTGTTAGCTTTGGGGTTTAAAGAGTAATTTTGAAGTAGTCAAGTGGTTCCTGTGGTCAAGTGTCCACTGAGAAGAAGTTTGGGTGCATTTTTCACAAAGTTTCCAATTTCTAGGGATTGTTTCAATTGTTTTTGAGGATAAGAAGCTTAAACACTCTATTAACTGCATGATTTTAGCACTCATGTCATAATAGGGAAGTCTAGAGTCTATAGAAGCAACTAATGAGTAGATAATGACCCCTAATGGCTGTCAACCCTCCTAATTGTGAAGTCAGCTCTTGACTGAAAACAAAAGCTCTCAAAACACATCAAATTCCCGCTCAACTACCCATATACCATTGAATATCTGTCAATTTTGATGCATGATTCTCAAATCTTGATATTACAAGCAAATGCGCTTCTTACATCAACCATCAATTACTCTCTAACTTGTATTTTTTAGGATTCCTGATTAACAGCTCAATCTATAAGCCATTTCGTCATCATTCCCGATAAACACATTGCATAGAAAAGGATCAACCCGGTTAAGACCAAATGTAACCAAATAGGTACTGACTGCACATCCTACACAGTGCATATTCCGGCTTGAACTCCACAATAAAAAAGAATTACTTACAATTTAAGTTAATAAATTTTCATTTTTTATTCCTCATAAACTTGAATTCATTTTTATTTTTTAATATCATTAAGAAACACTTGAAAAAAAAGTTAAATGAAAATACATTGTTGCTGAATTAACAGTCACAGACATTTCTTGAGCTTCATGCATGTACTTCCATAATTTTATTGTCTATTTCTTGTGCATTTGATTACTCAATAGTAATATATTAATACATTTTTATTTATATGGTTGAATTAAAATGTTTCTTGAGGTAGGATGGGGTTGAGGTTGAGGTTGAGGTGGTGTATGTGCATGGGTGTGCTAGGAGGGATTCGGATTTTGCAAATTCTCAGCTTTTTGGAAGGAAATTCCTCAATTTGCTAGAATTTTTGTGAGAAAAATCACAAAATTCAGCTCAAAATAAGTAAGAGGTAGACTAAACAGGTAGTCCATGGAGGTGAGTATGAGGGGTATTTGAATGAGACATTAACATAATTCAAGAGGGAGGGGTAATGTGAGCCTTCCGAAGTGTTTTTAAGGCAACGTCAAACTTCTGAATTTTGCTGATTTTTCCTAGGAATTCCTCCAAGATAATTTAAGCCTTCTTAAGGATCATTAAGCTTCAATGACTGACAAAGCTTCAAATTCTCCTTTTTCCCCAAAGCCAATCCAAAAACTCCTTCCAACCATACCAAAACTTCCTCATAAACTTGAAACACATTTTTTTAATTGCAAATTGAATTTTTCTCCCATTTTTCATTAGCATTATAAAAGAAAAGAAACAAAGAAAAAAAAAAGTATAAAAGCAGCTATTGCATAATCCACGATAGACTCGCCGCATAAGACAAGATGAAAAAAAAAAAAAAATACTTTTTATTGCACTAAAATTGTATAATTTTTTTATTGCCTACATTTTTTTTTATTGTTTTGTGCTTTTTTCAATCGAAGACTTTTTGTTTCTTAGTTATAGAAATGTCTCGGTCACGTGATTAACCCAATTTCCTCTTATTTTTAGTTGCATTTCTATGCCGAGAAATTGTTGTGCTGGTGCTGGAAGTTTTAACTGGTAAGAGACTCGATGGTGATCAAAAAGTTTGGAATATTGAGCAAAATTGATTGAAAAATCAACAAAAAATTAGAAACTTGATCATAAATGACATGCGGACATCCAATTCCTACAAACTGGTTGACATAGCCAGCATCAGAGTCAGATGGAAAGCCATCTATTGTAACCTAAGCTCCACATAGGAACATAGTGCAAGTAATCATAAATGACCAAAATTCAGCAATTTACCCGATTTTCACAGCAGTGTCTGACCCTTGGCAAAACTACATATTTTATAACATTTAAAAGTCAATCCAAAAGTGCATCAGATAGTGGAAATAAATGTAAAAATTATGCAAAAAATTGGAATTTCAAAATACACAAAATGTTTGAGATATTGAGTAGAATTTAGTAAGCTTAGCACCAAAATTCACAGATTCTTATTATTTTTGAGTAATCTTTATGTCTAGTTCATCAAACTAGAGCAATTAATGATGATAATCGACTCAAAATCAAGTTTAGTCATCTAAGTTCATCAAGAATGGTCAAAAATTCGTTAGAATTAGACATCAATATTACATCAGACTGGATATCAGACCTCGAAGTCGGCCCTGCAATGGCAAGCAGATGTCGAAGATGACTCTGATTTTTGGACTTGAGTCAACTCGACTTTAGATTAAGTATGGAGTCGAGTTGATTCTAATCGACTATTTCATACCAAATTAAAGTCAATTCCGACCTCTCCTTGCCATTACTTACTTACTTACTTCAGCCATACAGATCAAGTGTGATCCATGGCCTTCCTCAGTCGGCTCCTGAAGCTGGCTCTTTAGCTGTCTACCACTTGCCAATTACCAATTCCAAGTGTGACATTATCTCTATCGACAGCTTCTTTCCATATCAGTATCAATACTCCTTGCCATAACACATCATTGTCCACTTCAACCACGTGGGTAGTAGAACAAACCCGAAAAAATTCCATCCAAGTACACAACACTAAAACAACATTAAAACTCCTCATCACGTCATCCACAGACTTAAGTCTCTTTTTTTTGCGCGAAATATATACAGAAAAAAAAGTGAAAGTTGACCGCAGCGCATCAACATTTACTATTATAAATTGTCGGCTTAAAGAGCTGTACTGTGTAAATGGAATATTAATCAACAGAATAAATAAAATGACACAGTTTAAAATGTTGTTGTTGGTATTAATATTGGCAGTTTCTTGACATGACTGGTTATTTTAAGGTATGAACAGGAAGATCGAAGTGTCTGGTCAATAAATTGTGGACTTTTTTGGAGATTTAAGCTGATTGGAGGTTTTTTGGGGGGATTTATGGGGTTGAGGATGGGATGGGGAAGTGGGAAGAGATGAGAAGGGTATAAGGGGAGTGGGGTATGTGATGTAGGATGTGGGGTGAGTTGGGTATTAGAGAAAGAGGTTATAGACTCAAATTTGACATGAATTTTGACTTTTTAGGATAATTTGGTATTTTGCCGACAGTTTGACACTTCCTCCCCATGCTCACACCCTCTCCTCCCTCTTCACACCCCACCTTGATCATCCAATAATTCCTCATCTCAACACAACCAAACCCAATTCAATTGACAGCTCAGAATGCGTGTGGCGCGTCACAGCTTAAGAAAAAAAAGTCAAATAAATCAGCAAAAAAGAGAGAAAAAAAGTAAAAAATCGTCTTTTTTTTGTGTGTCATGCATGATTAAAATTTCATTTCCATGTAACCATGACCTATAGCAATCCATAAGTCGTGCTATGTGTCATATTTTTGTTGTTGGTGTGATTTTTTGTAAAAAATTAAGAAAGTTATGCAATCGAATTGAGTGAAAAATTGATGATGCGATTAACATTCTTGGGTGTTATTGATGATGCTGAGGGGTATGGAGGTGATTTTGGAAACTGATTGATGGGAGTTGATGAGAAAATCTGAGTTGAGTCAATTTAGAAACTGGCAGAAGTTTCCAAAAGATTGATCAAGCTTTCAATGAGCTCTAAATACGGAAATGGGCCCTCGTACGTCTTCGTTAAGGATCTAAGTAAGTTTGACAATTTTTGGAATTTTAGGACACAAGATCAATTCAAATAAATATAAAAATAATTATATCAAACATTTTATTTTATTTTTTTATCAATTTTTACATATACAATGTATCAAACTATATCACTTATTCTACAGAAGATAAAGCTATTTTTTGGAAAATTTAATAAATATTTTCCTCATTTTTTTCATTATGATAATTTAAAAGAGATATGAATTTAGAAGCCATACTCGATGTCTATTTTCACATTCAATACTTATCCTGAGTGGTCAAAGAATATGTTATGACTAGTTAAAGGCAATTAAATGACCAGTTCTAACTGATTTTTGTTCACTCAGGATAGTTCCTGTCTGTACTTCAATGTATCTGATGAACTTTAGCTTATGTTGAGTTGTATTTTGCATTTCTATTATTTTTATTGTCACATTCTTGACACTAAGGTTCTTTGAACCTCTTACAATCATTTAAGGCCGTTTTGGACTGTCGAAAATCGCAAAAGGCTTCCTAGATCCACTAAAAAAATCCTAGATCCTCATAAATCTCTCAGAGCCTCCAAGATCTCTTCAAAATACTCAAAATAACTTCTTTTTTATAATTTTTGTGACACTTTTTCACAGCTCATACTTTGTATTCATTTAATTTATCCTGTTACTTAATATGAGTAACAGAACTCCATCGGTAAGTTTTATTTTGTTATTTTTTCCGATTTTGTCAGAGAACACAAAATCCATCTTCATTTACAATATCCCGATCTTGTTCAATTTTCACCTTTTCCAGCTGTTTTCTTAGTGATAATTCTAGTTTTAGTAGCGATTCCTAAAAAAGAGGGTAAAAATGTTGTCGAAGTTAGATACACAAAGATAAATCAGAGTTAGCAGGACTTGTGGAGTTGAACTTTATTGAACTTTGACTCAAATTGACTAAAATCATCTCTAAAGTTGGACTCCAAAATGCTGTGGTGATCAGGGGTCTTTTGGATGGACTGTAGAGTGAAATTAGTCAAGTCCTGCAAATAGCCTTTTGAACTCTGCTTCAAAGCATCAAAAATGAGACATTTTCATCAAAAATTTACCTTTTCTTTCAATTTATTGCAAATATCCATTCGACATTGCCGCTCTTCAGGTGTCATTCCAAGTAGGATCTTTTCTGTATGCTTAGTTAGGTATGCTATCTCTGTTTGGGTCTGAAATTTGATTTAAAAATAGAAAATATTAGTTTCATCTAAAAGTTGGTCTTAAAGTTCATGTTTATGCATAATTCAGTAAGTGAACGACCCCTAAGGATCATCAACATTTCAATCTGATCTTTTAATTCAAAAATGCCCAAATCTTCAATTTTAATTCATAACATTCTTCATACTCAAAGATATCATCATAATTGTCACACATGTTGACACTTTTAAGAGGTTAAAGAGAGAAAAATTGTGGTTGACAGAAATGATAATGAAAGTGAAATTTCAATTAAAAATGACATTTATGTGGTTTTTGTGGTCAATGATCTCAAATTTTCAATTTTTTTATCGCTTTTTCGAGTTCATTTCGCTTGAAATTTTTGAACTTTTTCATTATTTTAAACAAGAAAAAAATCTCAAAATTCATAAAATAAAATAGGCAATTTCTCACACGTGTCTATCCTAACCATCTACTTAGTAAAGGAATTTTGCACATTTTTTTCCTCTCACTTCACCTCGATAAATTATCAAAACATTTAAAACAGCTGACATGTTTATGGTCAAAAAAAAAAAGTTGGAATCGCTCACACACATTTCGTATTTTTTTTTTTTTATCAGACTCGACTCTGTGCAAATTAGTCACTGGCAATTATGGGGAAAGATTTAATGGAATTTTAAAGATGATGATTATGATGATTAATAATGGAATTTATGGATTTGATGCTTTTTCGTGGAATTTGTGGGGGATTTTTGGAATTTGTTGATAAATATTTTGATGCTTAATTAGCTCTGGGGTTTAGGGATGTCAACCTGACCCCATTCCCTTCTATCCAGGAGAGTCAATTCAAAAAATTTTAGAAAATTCAAGAATTATGTCCATAAAGTGGTTATTGACCCCTTAACCCAACTTCCCAATCAACCCATACCTCTCAAACCTTTCCACCCACCATTCTCTGATGAACATCCCTCAGCTTCCACCCTCAAACCCCATAAATTCCCCCCCCTTCAACATCAAATCATCACCCTACCTTAAAGTACTCCTGCGCCAAATCCATATGCTCCTTATAAATCTTTTGTGACGTTGGATCATTTGCAGGTGGTATTGGCCTTAAATGTGGATCAAGAATCTGTAGCATGGCAATGTCGAGATCACTACGACTTGTCGGAAATCCATTAATTGACGTTGATTCAACGCTCACATGCGTACTTGATTGTGGCGAATGTGATGACGCGTATGGTTGATGATGATCTGTGTGAAGTGTCGTTGATGCTGTGTTTTTTGTTATTGCTATGCCTTGGTTTTTTGCTGTTTTTGGGGAGATAGAGAAATTGTTGATTAGGTTAAAAATAGTTGAAAATTAGTTATGAATTTTTTGATAAAAATTGAATTTTTTGATAAAAATTGAATTTTTTGTTGAGTAACTGGATGTTTTATGGTTCTGAGACTGAACTGAGGCTGAGACTGAGAATAAGACTAAGACTAATGCTGAAACTAAGGCTGAACTAAGGCTGAGCTAAAGCTGAGAATAAGACTGAGACTAATGCTGAAACTGAGGATGAACTAATGCTGAACTGAGGCTGAACTAAGACTGAAACTAAGACTGAGCTGAAGCTGAACTTAGGCTGTGCAGAAACTGATCTAAAGCTGAGCTAAGGCTAAGACTTAAACTGAGACTGAGACTGAAACTAAAGCTGAACTAAGGCTGAACTAAGTCAGAGATTAAGGCTGCACTGAAGCTGAGCTGAAGCTGAATCTAAGGCTGAACTGAAGCTGAACTGAAGCTGAACTAAACTAGTAAATTTTGAACTTATTTATATTTAATTTGCATCATCAAATTTTTCTTCTTAAAAATGAGCAAAAAAAAAAACAAAAAAAAATTACAAAAAGGTTATTTACAGTAAATTATCCAACAGCAGCTGCTGCACTCAGTAATTGCTTGTGTATTTGTCGTCATTTTTCTCTTTCTTTTTTTTGTCACTTCTTTTTTCTAAATTTATTACACTTTTCAGTTCTGTTTTTCTTCGAAATTGTTCAAATTTTATTTTATTTTATTTTGAATTTTTTGATTTTTTTTTTTTCAAACTTTTTTTTTGTTGATTTATTTTAAAGTTTTTGGCCTAATTTGCTGAGTTTTGTGTTCTATTTTTTTAAATATTTGAAAATTAAAAAAATGAAAATTTAAAAAAATTGTTTTATTTTTTCAAAATTTCAAAAAATTGACTTTTTTTAAATTCTCAAAAAATTATTTTAAAATTAAATTAAATTTAAAATAATTCTTGTAAATTAATTAAATTAAATTTAATTTTAAAATATTTTTTTTTTAAAATTAAATTTTTTGAATTTTAAAAAATCAACTTTTTTTCAAAAAACTTGAAATTTCAAATTTTTCCCTCATTTTTCTTTTTGTTTTCAATTTTCACAATTTTTTTTCTTCAAATTTTTTGTTGTGTCCACTTCAAAGCAAATATTTGCTTTGTTTTCATTTATGTGCAGAAAGAAGCTAATTTGTTTTTATTATTTCACAGTAAGACTTAGTATTTGTGATGAAAATTTTCCGCTACTTGAGTAAAATTTAGAAAAAATTGAGAAAAGAATTTGAAAAAAAAAAAGTTTTTTTGTGCAATTTTTTGAGTCTGTTGATCGTCTTTTTGGTGCAAGTTTAGAATGATGACGTGGATCGTCTTGTGTTTATTTCAATTTTTTAGAAGACTTAAGGAGCGTCAAGGGGAAGGATGAGTAAGATATTGGGTGCAGGAATGGGGTCAGGATTTCTTGAAAGAATGGGGTTGGGTGGGGTTTCAAAATTTACTGCATTAAATCAAAAGTTTGAAGAAATTTGGAGATTTTGATCTTTTTCCCGGAAAATAACGAATTTTGTCCAAAACGGATTGTATCCCACCACTATTGAGTATACTCCCTGAATACATCACTAATTGGGTATAGAAAAGTGAATGAACAAGGATATAAAGGAATAAGGAGCTGTAGAGAAGGATGAAGAATGATGAAGAACAATATGAATGAATAGGAAGATAAAGAGAGTAAATAGTGGGGATAGCGAGGGATAGAAAGGAATAAGAAGATATTGGAAGAGGCAGAGAGGAATAAGAAGGAATAGGGAGGAATATAGAAGGCTTAGAAAGGAATAGAGAGAAGTAGGGAGGAATAGAGATGAATAAGGAGAATTAGGGAAGGACAGGGAAAGAAAGGGAGGAGTAAGAAGGAACAGAAAGCAATACTGAGTGATAGAGAGAGAGATATATAGGGATAGAGAATGATCAGAAGAGATAGGAGGCAATAAAGAGGGATAAGAAGGGACAGGGAGGGGTAGGAAGTGGAAAGAAGCGAAAGGGAAGGATTTGGACGGATTTGAAATGAATAGGGATGGATAGGGAGGGATAGAAAGTGATTGGGAAGGATAGAATGGGTTTGAGATAGATAGGGAGGGATAGGAAGTAAAAGACAAATGAAAATGATCAAAATTAACCAATTTATACCCAAAAATCCACTCCAATGACGCAAATTAAGACCATTTCACACAAAATATTCATAAATCCCCCAAAAAATTAAATCAATAACCCCCCAAAAAAAGTCTCATTCAACGATCGATTTTTCCGATATTAAAATTTATTACTTTATTTATTTATTTTAAAATAAAAATCATTAAAAAACCTATTTTTTTTTTCTCTTCAAATCTTAGCCAAAAAAATCTCATTGACGTTCATAAAATAATAATTTTGCTTCTTTTTTTTTGCGAAAACTTTGTGCGTAAGATGAGATTTTTTCACGCATCACTCACAATAATTTAGGAGGAAAAATGGGGATAAATTTTCCGGGAAAATGGTGAAAATATTTTAATGATTTCTGAGAATTTGACAGTCAGTGGAGGGGCACCTGAGTCACCAAAACAGACGATCTTTTTTGCTCAAAATTAATCATTATTGCACACAAAACCACACACAAAGCACACCCGTCCGTGTCTTCTTTTTCATCAAGCCAACAACTCTTAACTCATTTTTTTCATTTGTTTCTTCGTCACCAGCGTGTCTGGTGATCGCGATCACATATCACAAAAAATTTTCAATTTGGTTCCTTTTTTGTGTCATTTAAATTTAATTTTAATTAAATTAGTCAGAATGAATTGAAAATTTTCAAATTTTTCTCCTTTTTTGTGACTTTTTTTGCACTCGAGAAAATTTTTCATACGAATGAAAAATACAAGCGGATTTGCTATTGCGACGACAAACGGTGAGAAACTGAAAATGAAACTCCCGTGATGAGCGAGAAAAGAATGTTCCGAAAATGAGGCGAGATTTTGTGATCATTTTTGATGATCAGGGGTGGATTTTGAGTGGCTAGGGGGGCATATGTCAATTTTGATGCTTGAGACACTTGTGTGAAGGCACCTGAATGCCAAAATCCTAATGTAAAGGCACATGATAATCAAAATTTTAGTCTAAAGGCACCTTAACTTAATATACTCAAGTGTGAAGGCATCTGAACCTCAAAATTTCTAGTATAAATGCATCTGAACCTCAAAATTATTATGGTAAGGCACCTGAACCTCAAAAACTCTAATGTGAAGGCAATTGAACCTCAAAAACTCCAGTGTGAAGATACCTGAAGCTCAAAATTCTATTGTAAAGGCACCTGAATCTTAAAATTCTAGTGTGAAGGCACCTGAACCTCAAAAATTACCCTCCTTAATCCATTTCTGACCAATTTCTCATCTACTTTTATTATTCATTTTCCTCATTTTTCCACTTTTCTTTTTGCAATCTTCTTTTTGTTTTCATCAAAATCATTGCAAAGAGTTTCTCATGAAAATGAGCAATTTTGAGAAAATTGAGAGGAAATGTGCCAAGGAGTCATCCATAAATGATGTCCAGAATTGACCATCATCCCTGAATACCCCTCACATGACTCAACTCAGTCGAATTTCCACCAATTTCCTTTCATAAACACATCAAACAATAATAAACATTAAAGACCCAATTTTCCACGAATTTTCCGAGACACACAAAAGAAAAACAAGTCAAAAATTAATCAACACAATTTCTGCGAATGAGGAAATCCCTACCAAGCTACCCAAAAAAAACATCTGGTAATCGACTTAGTCATCGCTTCAATTTGCAGCTTCTCTTTTTCCTTTCCTTAATAATTTGTTTTTCTTTTTTTTTTTCATTTATTTTTCTTCGTCTTTTTTTGATTGAAAAAGAAGAAGAAATTTTTTTTTTTGCTATTTAAAAACTCAAAGGAAAAATTAAAAAAAAAAAATGAAGAAAATTCTCTGCCTTGGCCGCAATAAAATAAAAGACAAGATGATGACTCACTGCCTTAACGGCGACGACGATGATCAAGTCATAGGATAAGTTATGGGAGCAATATTGGTGAGGATTATAAGGAAAATGACGCATTTTTGAGGTTAAGTATGAAAAAATATTGGAAATTTTGAGGTTAATTTGGGGAAAATTCTGGAAATTTAGAGGTTAAGTAGGGAAAATTGAGGAAATTATGAGGGTAACTAGGGAAAATTTTGGAAATTTTGAGATTAAGTTTGGGAAAAATCTGGAAATTTTGAGGTTAAGTTGGGGAAAATTCTAGAATTTTTAAGCTTAAGTTGGGAAAATTGTGGAAATTTTGAACTTAAGTTGGAAAAAAATTCGGAAATTTGAGGTTATGTATGTGAAAAATCTGGAAATTTTGAGGTTAAAAAGAGGAAAATTCTCGGAATTTTGAGGTTAATTTGAGAAAAATTCTTTAAATTTTTGAGGTTAAAAAGGAAAATTTTGAGGTTAAGTTGAAAATTCTCAATTTTTTCAGACACACCGACACCTCAACAACCCCACAAAAACCTCTATAAATCCACAAAAAATATACACAAACATTTTCATCATCAAAACGAGATGTGTGCGGGCAAAAAAAAAAAGCAGAACGAAGAAGAATGAGAGGAAAATGCTCGTAATTAGCCTTCAAGAGGAAAACGACATAAATATTATTAAAAAAATAAGAAGAAAAAATTTTTCTTTTTAAAACGATTGAAAAGGAAAGAGATGAAAAAAAAAGAAAAATTTTGCGGCGTTGATGCTTACTGAATGAGTCATTATTATTGGTGTGGTGTAGATGATGATTGTGTAGCTATTAATTTGAGTTTAATGAGGGGAATATGTTGCTGTTAAGGGGTTTTCAGGTAGTTATGGGGTCAAGGCTATCCATGAGAACCTTAAATTTAACTAGACACCAACCAGACCCACTTGATAGGGATGCTGAGAGACAAAGTTGGTTAATTAGCAATATCTTGGCAGTTTGACTTTCATAGCCACAGTTTCAACATCCAGGCTAGACTACAATCTTAAGTTATGACTCTAATTGATCCTAAATCGACACTTAAGGCAAAATTAGACAGGATTTTGGGAAATTTGAGCTCAAAAAGTCCAAAATCAGGTTCAAAACTGCCAAATCTCCTTTGAAATTGAGCCTCACAAACTACTTGCCCCATTGAACATCCAGCTACATCCCTTAACAACCCCAACAATATCTAAACATCATAACTCAAACTATTACAGCTGTTTACATTCTTATTCAAGATTTCTTCTAAGAGCTTCAAGAGTTTATTAAGAATTTTATAATTTTCTCATGAAAAATTATGGAAAAATTTTCCAGCATGAGTCATAATGTTTTGGGGATAATCATTGAGGTTATGTCACAAAATATTCGATTTTGTCTTGAACTTTGAGTTTAAAAGGTCTGAATTATTTTGATGATTTTTGAAAATTATTGACATTAAGATTATACTCGAATAGCATAAATCGACTGAAAGATTCAATATGCGACATCAGCCAACGTGACTTTGACATGGTCTAGTCTGACGCTAAGTCGGAGTCACGTGGCTTTGGGATCGATTAACCAGCTTGTAATATTCAGGATAATTAAATGATCCAAATGCCTTTATAAAATTGATGTGTACTTGATATGAAGGGTCAACTAAATCGCATTCGACCCATCGCACCTTCTATCCACTACGCCCTTCCCATCCACAACGCACCTCCTATCTTTACCTTTGTTTGGACAAAATTCTTCAATTTTAAGTAAAAATAAAAGCGTGTAAAATTCCCAAAAATACCCCTCAAAACCTTAATAATCTCGAAATATCTCCAAACTATCCCATAATTCTAGGGTTTCTGGAAGCGGTTTTCCGAAAACCGCACAACCGCACTTTTTGACCCTAAGAAAAAACCGCAGTTTTAGAACTTTGTATAGAAAAATTCACTTAAATCCTCAAAATTGAAATTTTTGGAGATACATTTAGAAAAATATATTTAAATTTTCTATTAACTTGAAAAACTGGACTAAAGTTTTGCAAACTGCTAAAAACAACTTTAATTTCAAAAATTTTTATAACAAATAATTTTAAGACTATGTTATCAACCAATTTGAAACTGAATCTAAATAAAATGGAGAAAATTAGAAAGATTTAACACTCTTATGCATAAAACTCCAAATTTAATTTTTTTCAAAAAATTTCATACATTTGTATGAAAATTGAAAACCGCAAAAAAACCGCAAAACCGCGGTTTTTGAAATTTTGGAAAACCGCAAAACTGCGGTTTTGAAAAAACGCGGTTTTTCAGAAACCCTACATATTTCCCCCTATCCACGATCCACCACTCCCTCTCTAATTCCCTAACTCCTCCCAGATCCCTCTCAAACCCAAGAATTTCCACCAAAACTCCCTCCTTTCGATGATTTCCTCTCATTTTAAAATCTCGCCTGAATATTCATTTTTTTTCGTCTATTTTGCCAGAAGCACAAGCACAATCAAGATTCCTCGGCATGAATCATCCGCAAAATGTATGATTCAAAAAGTCATGATACTGAATCGATGAATAAGAAGAAGACATAGAAAATTTTTAAATATAGAGCACAATAAACAAGCAAAAAAGATCGTTTTTTATTCCTATATTTTACGTTCGTTAGTCCGAATGGATTTTTTATGAGCAGCAAAATGAAAATTGAGGGGAAAATTTTGAGAATCTTATTTTTGGGGGAGAGAAGATGAAGAATTTTTTTTTTTTATTATTTTCGTTTTGATTCACAACAATTTGTGAGTTACTCAACAACTTTCGATTTTCATATCACGATGTGAGTTTTTTATTTGTGGATATTAATTTGAGTGTCAATTTGTGGTGAGATGGTGGTTTGGGGGACCTTTTGGGATTGAGGATGGATGGTAAGGTGTATGGACAGGAAGGTGGAATTGTGAGTATGATGAGGTGTGGCTTAGACTTGCTTGAAATTATGGACACAGAACTAGTTTGGTAAATTTTGATCAATTTTGAATAATTTGCCCATTTTTGGATCAATTTGACAATTTTGATGAAGAATTTGACTTTTTTTGGAGAACTTGATCATTTTTGGAATTTTTAGAAATTTTTTAAAATTTTACCCCATACCCCATACCTCACATCCGATCCCTTCTTCTTTTTTGACCAAAAATACCTGACTTGACCAATTTATTGATATACAAGCTGTGTTCCCGGGTTACACTAGTTGGTTCATCACTGATCTAGTTAGTAAGACAAAAAACACCCTTTACAGGGGCATAGCCATGAATTTTTGGGTGGGGGTTGGGTCGGATTTGAAGTTTTTGGTATGGATTATTAAAATTTTCATGCATTTTTGAGATATTTTGATATAAAATTCTAGAACTAGCTGACTTGACTGAATCCCGTTCTTCCTTTTTGTCCCCTCCCTGTCCATTGGCTGTTCCTTCGCTGTCCCTACCCTGTTCCCTCCCCAGTCTCCTGCCTGTCCTCTGCCTGTCATCTCCCTGTCCCCTCCTTGTCTTCACCCTATCAACTCCCTGTCTTTTCTCTAACCCTTGTCCTTTGCCTGTCTCCTGCCTATACCATGCCTGTCCAATCCCTGTTCACTGCCTGTCTTCTGCCAGTCCCCTTCTCTGTCCCCAACTTATCCTCACCCTTGAATATACTCCTCTTCCCTTCTCCAAATGAACCCTTCTCCCTGCAATTCATCAACATCCTCCTTAGGTTACTCAACTCTTTAAGTTACTCAACAATATTCAATTTAATCATCAACTAAATCATACAAAAAAACTTCATCAATTACTCACCATAATCTCCACCAATCAGCCTCTGTAGATCATGATTCTTCAAATCCCATGCATTAGGATCAACATCAACATTCAATGGTGTCATTGGACTATTATTACTATTTCCTCTAACCATCGGTGCACCATTATATCCCAACGAGACAATTCTTGGATTACCTGACTCACCACTCGACCAACGTGCATCACCACTGATTGGATTAAGTAAATGTTGCGTTGGCGTACGTGATGTACTGTGACATGTTGAATCGATCGTTGAACTAACACGAATTTGTGGCATATCAGTCTGTTCCGTTGGCCAATAAATTGAATCAAAATCATATGTGTCCAAATTTGATTCTTCATCCTCGTATGGCTCATCGAACATGTTGAGTGGCTCACATTCGGGAAAAAAGTCACAAAGAATTTTCATACGTTCATGAACTTCATCCATTGATGGACGATTTTGTGGTAATGGATCCCAACATTGAACCATAAGTTGATTTATAGGCTTTGGAAGACCGTCAATTTTGTGTGGACGTTGACCTTGAAATGGGAAGGAATGGTGAGTAGATGATATTAAATAAGATTGGTAAGGAATATTATGGTCGGTAATGAGGTAGGGTGTCGGTAATGCAGACTGCATGATCGACTGTGGATTAATAGCTTTGTAGATAATGTCTACTGCTGATTTAGTGTTTAATGTCATTTTTAGGAAGGCATACAGTGCAGAAAATGGAATAAATCAGGTTTCAGGATCTGACATGAGGTCGGTATTCATCATATCAATCTCCAAGTCAGAGTCACGTTCTCCTGTTTCCCAATTTATCGATCAATTCCACACCATATGCCTTCCAAACCACTTGACAACTCATAACTGATCTCCATCAATTTGACCCTATTTTTTAAGACACAAAACTCACCTTTATGGACACACCACATGATGCTGTAAGTCAATTCAATCTCTTTGAATGGAAGCTCACGTGCAAGACATTCCCATAAGATGATACTCCAACTGAAGACGTCACAACGTTCTGAATATATTGAACCTTCAAATACCTAAAATGGATAGACAATAAATGGAAGTTAATTTTGGTAGTAAAGTCACGGATATTGTGAAATAGTTAAGGAACTTGGAGTCAGTCAACATGTATGATCTGTCTAATATACTGGGTCTAGTCATTAAACCAATGTTGTCCAATCTTTTGTATCATGACACACCTTTGTGGTAAGCCATGACCGAAGCCGCACACGATATATGAGCCATGTAGGCACAGTTTGAGCAACACCGCATTAGATCGTACTCAGAAGGCATACGACAGATGAAAAATATAGCCTCATGCCAAATTGATCTTGACTGTAAGTGGAATTACATAAAATACAGCCCCAGACTAGGATCATAATGGCTTAAGGACCGATTTGTCAGTTGTTTGACTTCTTGCATCTTCTGGGACATGTGATAAGCATATGAATATATTGAAAGCCACACAGACTGCAACTCTAACTCCATATCTTGTTCCATAATCAAATCATCAACAACTCACCTCAGGTGCCATCCATGCAGCACTTCCTTTATTATTTGTCATCAATGTTGACTTATCAGTGACTGTACCAAAATCACAAATCTTCAGGATCAATCCATTATTAACAAGAAGTAAATTTGGTGGCTTTAAATCTCTGTGAATCAATGGTTTTGGTCTCATTGCATGAAGGTAAGCAACACCCTATAAAGGCAGAATAATTGCAATTATTATTTGACTTTTGGAATTGCTGTAAAAGTACTTACATCAGCACATTGTCGACACCAAGACATTGCATGACTTGCTGAATATTGAATTCTTGAGCAATGAAGTAAATTGTAGAGTGAACCATCTTCAGCATATTCCATAACAAGACTAACACTTGGTCCTTTTATGACGGTTCCATATAGTCCGATGATGTTGCGGTGTTGGACACGGGATAAGTAGCGAACCTGGGAATTGGGAATTAGAATTAAATTTGTCAGTTCTGAATTGTCTTAATTTGGAAAAATTTAATACATTTTGAGCAATTTAAGCTGATTAAAATCTAAGAAATTCCATCAACAAGTATTACAAGCCAGTTGACATTGATTTGATGACAAAATAAGCATGAAGTAAGATAAAATCTCTTAAATTTAAGACTAAATTATCAGAAAAAATTGAATAATTTTACTAGTAAATCAAGTGTCGTCATGATCACAACTAGAGACGTAAGACAGACATTTGACAAGAAGGCAGGGAGGGAATAGGGTGCTGGGGAAGCTGGGGAAGCTGGGGGTGCTGGAGGTGCTTGGGAGGTGGGGGGGTACTTGCAGCTTTGAGGATTGTTTAACTTATTGAATATTTTGCAATAATTTATGTGATTTTTGGGATTTTTTCACAAAAAATTCTTGAAAATTGAAGAAATTCCCAAAAATAAGAATGGAGGAGAGACGGAGGGTTGACCACCAACCCCACTGCCATGTATCCACTCCTTAACCACCCCACATAACCTATTACATCCTCATCATTAATGCCATTACTCCACAAACAACAATTTTATGTCATTATCTATCTACATTCACATCTGTCATATTCTCGTGGCTTTAATTAATCTACATTTACACAGGTGCTTCATGTACAGCAATAAAAATATCTCTCAATACTTCCTGAAACAGCTATCAAAGGTCAATAAATTGACTATAAAATATATGAGAGATGTGATGAAGTTTTTGCAAAAGAGACAAAACAGCAACAAAACAAAAAAACTTGTTGATGCAAAGTGCATTGGACTTGACTGGAAGTTTACGGTGTTATTTACCTTTTTTTGTTTTTTCAATTTTTAATGGAATTTATGAAAGATTTATTGAGAATGTTAATGGAAGTTAGGTGATGATTGGTAATGATAGATTTTTTTTTTTTGGATAAATTATTGATGACAGTTAAGTCTAAAGGCAGAGTTGGAAGGACTCTAATGTGAAAGCACCTGTACTAGAGTCCACGGAGGCACCGCCACCGGAGTCCATGGAGGTGCCTCCACTGAAGTCAAAGGAGACGTCATAGCAGAGGCGCCGCAGTAGAGCATTTTTTGAACTTTTAGAGTACGGACTCCCAAAATCCAACCAATTCTGCTTGTATGGTTGGCAAGTAGGGTCAAAAGAGCAGACAGAATAATTAGGAAAGGTATTGAGGCATGTATTTGAATATCCTCAGTGATTTAACACCAAAATAGACATCAAATCCTCAGAACATACGTTATAGAAATGGTTAAAAATCCGGGCCCAGATAAGCGTGATTCAAGATCAAAATTCGATCAAATCCAGTCTCAGACCAGAATCAAGTCGTCACGAGGTTGCATTTTTGGCAAATTCTACACCTTGTGCTTTTCGGGAAAACTTTGCAACACATTATTAAGTTTAGACCAGTAGCTTGTGTATCCTTGAATAGAACTTGAGGTCTTCTACCAGCCATCCATCTCCACTTGATATGACTCTGTGATTGAGCCATCATATTAAAGGAAAAAGTGGAAAATTTTCCATCGTACTAGTGTGAGCCTCCCTAGCAGGCAAAGATACCGCTTTTAAGGTACCGTAGTGGTCTTTCTGTACCATGAACGCATGATATTCTTCTTTTAGGGCTAGTTGGTCTCTAGAAGAAGCTGCAGAATCAGGCTAGCCAAGTTTTAGACTTTTGTCATTTCTACGGCATGTGCCTTTTGGGATAGATGACTTTATAGCTATTATGTATACATTTTGATGGTGAAAATGGCTATGGATCGCAATTGATCGTTACGACCAGCGAAGTAAGTAAGTATGTACGTAAATTCACTTCTCAGGTATGTTCTGTATCTGGACCAAAACACCTAAACACCATTCTAATCACATCCTCATCTTCACTAAGTAAAACATATAAAAAATCCATCACTTACCTCAACCAACGGTCCCTTTTCCGGCAATATCGACAACTCCTTAACAGCAACAGTCTTATTCTTCCATTGTGCCTTATAAACACTTCCGAAACTTCCCTTTCCAATCAACTATTATCGTCAAAAAAAGTAAAAAAAATAAGGAAGAAGTAAGAAAAGAATTTCCCCACATTCATGCAGACCAGACGGCGATCATAAAACGAGAGAGACAAAAAGGAAATGAAAATGATGAAAAAAAAAAAGAAAGATGGAAGTGAAAAGATAAAAATATCTTCCAGTGATGATCGAGTTGACAAATTTTTTTCAACTTTTTTTTATGGCTCATGTCTGTACAAACTCACCTTAATAATTTCAATCTCATTGTACTCAATCTCAATGCACTGAATCTCGTCATGAACGCTGTCAAGTTCGCGTTTCTTATCAGCCATTCAAAAATTATTTTGTGTCTGACGGGAAAAAATTATAAAAAAAAATCTTTTTTTTTTGTGTCACAGAAATTTTCAGGCTCGTGTCGGAATTGAGTCAAATTTCACAGCATAAAGTTAATGACGACTTGATGTTCAGCTATGGCTGATGATTGTCAAATGAAATAAATATTTTGATTTGATCGTAAAATTTTTTTTTTTTTATCTTCTGTTTTTCTTTTTTTTTTTGTCTTCTGAAATTCTTTGCTAATTTTTTTTATTATTTGCTCTCTTTGGGAACCTTACAAATGTTTATTTTGGTTTTTGGGAACGGCATAAATGTTTTTTGGATGTTGGTTTTTAGCGGGAATGTTTGAATTTACTTTGTTCGCTGGTCGTACAAGGAGACTGCGAATATCCTGTTCCTGATCTCCAGCGTTGGATCAAATTGACAGTCGGACTTCAAAGTAGAGTCCTGCCAACCTAAGGACGGACTCCCCCGGTGTCCTGCCAACTCTAATCTCCAATGATGAGCCAAAATTATTGATAGTAATTAATCTTAATTAAACAGAGCAATTGTGGATCCATGAAGTTCCTCAGATGGAGCCTACAGCTGGCTCTATCGCTGATTTCTGTCTGCCAATTTTCAGTTTCAAATTCAATACTTCATCTATTGATAATGAATTTCAAGGAGACAGAGTAAATTGAAGAGAAAAGACAACAAGGGGGTAATGGGGATGCAGGGTGTGGAGAGATGGTTGACCCCAAACCCTACCCAATTGTCCCACCTTCAAACTGACAAAAGACAATCCCAATTTCTTAAGATCACAAATAATTTATTATTTTTTTTATTAATTCTTCTAAAAATGTCATCAAATCTCTAAAGTTCATCCTTGACATGCTCCTCATACATCGGCGTCAAGTCATCATCACTAATCTTTAAATCACCATACAGTTCCTTATTTAAATTCTCAAAATGTTCAATGACTAAAGAATATACAAACTTAATGTCCTCGTCACTTTCCTCATTAAGTCTAATTTTGTAGTTGTTCATGACGACCAGCAGCGTGTGCCTGAACATTGGCGACTCGGACCAACTTTGGCTGCAACTTTGAAGACCTAATAGTGATGCTGCACATTTTTCAGCTGCATCTGTGTCAATAATGAGCGCGTTTCGATGTTCTTGGAAGAATTTGGCAATTTGGTCGCAAATTTTTTGACTTTTTGTGAAATTTTCGTCAATATTTTGGTCGACAATCAAGTCGGAGATTAAAAGTAAGTCCTTGACTTTAATGCTGAGATTAATTGATGATTTTGTGAGGATTTCGAGGAGAATTACGAGTGATTTTTTGAAAATTTCTGGTGTTAATATTTTATTGTTTCTCATCAGACTTCCAGTCGCATACAAAGCAGCTGACAGCTCCTGTAGATTATCAGTCTTGGACATTAAGTTGAGGATCTCATTGCCTAAATTTGTCTTTTCACTGACGTACTTTTTGGCTTGTAAATTATTCTGCAGCATGGCACCAAACATTTTAAGCAACGTCGTCCTCACATTCACGTCCGTTTGGTTCACTAAATTTGGTACCACAATCTTCTCAAGTCCACCGCTGGATATAAACAGCAGTGAATTGTCAATTGAGTGCATCAGGTACTCCAAGTCCTTCAGTACTTCCAATCGTCGACTGCTGTCAATTTTCTCATCAAAAAATTCATCAACTAAGTGCTGCATAACTTCAGCTTCCGTTTTTGGATTCAAGTCGACATCCTGAAGCTCTTCCTTAATTTTTTCATAAGTTCTGAACTTTTTCGACACTTCCTTCCACTTCTCTTCGGTGACGTCATCAAATTTATCAGCTGGAATGTTTTTGAGAGCATCTTCAAGTCGCTGTCGTGCGTCTTCAATCTTTGATGGATCTTCTTGACTTTCTGTAGCTTCTGTAGCTTCTGTAGCTTGTAGGGATATTGGAATCGATGGTCTGGTGTCATCGTTGTTGTTGGACTGTTCATTTGGATCGAGAAGTTTGGCTTCTGTCTTGCCTGTTTGGAGGTTCATACGGTAGTGAAGACCTTGGGGGACTTTTTGGCCTGTTGATGGAATTTTTAAGGAAATTTTGATGTTAGATAGGTTGATTTGAATTTAGGGTCATTCAAAAATACAGGGTAAGGCTCAAAAATCAAGAATGGCATGTAAAATGACCGACTCCTTAAGTCAATAAGGACTCTTAGTCCTCATTTGTAATCAAAACATTGCAAAGCATTTTAAAACATTCGACTTAAAAGCCACGTGTTCTTTGACAATGTTGAGCCATGTTTTCTTATTGTTTATTCAATGTTTTCGACTATTTTATATTAAAACTTGAATGTTTTCCATTGTTTTGTAACAAAAATTGAATGTTTTGAGCTGTTTTATGTTGTAAATTGAATGTTTTGTTATTGTTTTACCCACTCAGACTGCAAAAATTTCATGAATTTGATGAAATAGTTTGATAAAATGTAGAAAAAAATCCAGATATATTGCTCATTGAATGAAATTTTGAGGAATTTATCTGAATTTTGCGAATTTATCTGAATTTTGCGAATTTATCTGAATTTTGCGAATTTATCTGAATTTTGATAAAAATTGAAGGAAAAATTGAATTTTCGTGCCAAAATTATTAAGGATTACGTCAGTAGATTTCGAAAATTAACAGAATTTTTGAATATTCTTGAGATTTTCCAGTAATTTTCAATTTTACATCAAAAATTAAACCTAATAAATCAAAATTCCCTCAACAACCCCTTCAAACCCTCTAAAAATACCCTAAATTTTCACTTACCCGGCTTAATTTCCTGCCATTCCTCCGTCGCTACAAATGTTGAATTATCTCCCTTACCATCCGCTGATAGCGACAATTTAATCTCATCAGCAAGTGTTGATAAAGTACAAACAATTAATAAAATCACTAAAAACTTAACTTTGGTCATTTTTAATTTAATAATTTAAAATTTTGAGATTTTTTTTTTCTGATTTCTTTACTTTTTGAATGTTGAACTACAAATGAAAAACATTTGAGACTTGTTATTTTGTTATCATTGTTTTGTGGAATTGACTGTGATGACATCTGTCGGAATTTTGTGGGAGTTAATTTGAAATTTAAATTTTGAAAAACTTTGCAAAAACTGACGTGTGTAGCACAAGTCGGTTAATTGATCGAGAACCTGAAACTAGTTTGGTGTATTTCTGGCTCTATCTATGGCTTCCACTTGCCAATTTGTGCTATTAGGGATAGAAAATAGTCATCCCGATCATAAGGAAATTCCCATTCAACTTCATAATGCGTAAATCTCATAATCATGTTAATATGTGAACTGAACTAATTACTGCAAAAGAGTAGTTTTTACTATAAATAATTTTATTTCGCTAATTGGGGAAATTCTCAAATTATTTATAAATATAAATATCAGATTTGATTTTAGTGTATACTGTAGTCAGTCAGCATTTACTGCTTAACTTAAACAGTTGTTATTAAAATAAGGAATAAATATGCAGTTTAATATTAAATTTTTAATCGTTGTTCTAATCGTAAGTACTGATTTTTGGTTACATACTAACTTACTGGATCCATGATCCAATATGGTGTCTTGGTTGATACAAAATACTTCCTATTTGACTCTATTGCTTGTCTTTTCATGTCTAATTGTCATTTTCTTACGGCATGTAACATGTAGCTCCACGGTGCTTTTTCTCGTGTATATTCCATCCTAAGACTGTAGAACAAATTTGTTTCTCTGCCCTAGCACTGACCTTTTCTGCTGTAATGCGCTTGCAACTTGTATTATCTATCCAGTTGTACTATTCTATCCTCAGTTCTTCTTAATACTGATTCTTAGTCATTCTTGGTTAATTGTGCAAATATTCATTATTTTCTAGCTGATGATTTCATCAATCACAGCCAGATACATAGGAACCAAAAATTATCCCCGTTCGTCATTATCTCACAGAAAAGTTTGGTCACATTCCTCACCATCAGGCAGGAGAATTGGATACAATCCGTTTCCTCACCCGTTCTTGTTCCCCATACACCCGATCTTATTTCGCCGACAAGTGGCGTTTCATTCCACAACATCGCGTCCCAGTAAAGAAATCCACATACAGTCAAAGGACGGTGTTACTAGTATATGCATTAATTGTAAAGTCGGATGAGGAAATTCCATCGATAATTAAATATTATTGATAATTGATGCAAAATGTTTTGAGATATTTTTGAAATTATTATGAATAAAATCAGTATTTTGAGATTATAAAGTGGAACTGCGTAGTTGGGAATTTACTTGCTTGAATTATTTCCTGCTCCTGGATGATCTAGGCTGATCCTGTACTATCTGGAAGAGATTGAGTATGTATGAGAGTCTACCAATCTAAGAGTATAGTCTCTATAGCTGAATTGTTAGAAATAAGACCGAAAATTCTTTATTTTCTGAGGTTCTTAGTTGCATTGTCACGATATAACAATGATATGCATAATATACACAACTTTACCTATTCTAGGATGAATTCTCATGTTCTGGGATGCCAGAAAATGATTTTTCCGTAATTCTCATGCCATGTGCTTCCCAAGAGCGGTCAACAGTCTCTGCATCGCATTATACTTCCCAAATCTCCACCAAACACCCAACACACACCCAAATATCCAAAAAAATCTAATCCACTAATTCCTTTTCAGCTGATCATTCCATTTATAGCTGCATATCCAGCTGACATTGTGATTACTGACCAATCAGTTCAAGATGCAATCCGACAAGCTCAGGAGTGGATTAAAAACGGTGGACTTCAAGGTGTGAAGCTTCCGTCAAATGTCTGTATCAGCTGTAATGTTGGATAATTAAATAAACGAATTTTTTTGATTTAAAATTGAATTTATTAAAATTTTCCTTAATTTTCAGTATTTAAGTTCTTAAAGTTATAAAATCCTCGTTTTCCTCGATTTTTATTCCAATTTCCACCAAAATTCTTCTTGTCCTGATTTCTAATTCCATTACTTCCATATCCACCATAGCCATTCTCCTCACGGATCTTCTGAATCAGCTCAGCAAGCTCAACATTGTCCAAACTGCTGTCATAAAAGTATTCAGGCTTTGAAAATGTGAAATATCGGATGTAAAATCTGACAAAACTTGATTCTTTGCTGCATCTTTGCATGCCGTGGTAGACATGGGACATCAGGTGCGGGAACTTACTTAACCAATAGTTGGAATAGTCAACTGGAATCGACCCAAATATGCTTTTGACTTCATCTGACAGCTCGTTGTAGTGATTACGCTGTGGGAGATAAAATTGGATTGAATTGGGGTTTTTTGGGGTTTTTGGGGTCCCAGAAAATTATCCCATTGGTCGGGGTCACTCACCTTATTCCTCATAGCCCTCATCAGATCTCTCACACTTATGCCTTGATATGTCCGCTGCTTCCCCAAATCATTCAAAATCTCCTCATCAATGACTTGCTTCCAATCATCCTTCACCACCATCCTTGCATTCCTCTCCAATGTCCATAACGGCTCATCACGAACATGCAACTTTTCAATCCTATCCGACACAGTCTGCAGGAAATCCAACAATTTACCCTCACCCCAAAATATTGGATGCCTTAAAATGGCATCAGATATTGGACGATCTTGTGGATTTGGATTAATCATGTCTGTAATGAGTTCCTTTGCGAATATATTTGAATAATCATCTTCTGTTAGGGCTGATAAGTCATATTTATTGGCAATGACATTAGCCTGTCGATTGTAAGAGTCACCGAAGGGATGTTGACCATCTGAGACTGTAAAGTAGTAAACACAGCCAAGGGAGAAGATGTCTGCTGTCTTAGTCTGGAGAAATGGATTAAAATTGATAGTTAGTGACATGTTATAGGCAGTTGGGGACCTCAAGGCTGAGTTGGCAGGACTTTGGAGTCTGCAGGACATTGGAGTCCTGCCAACTCTGCCTCAACGTCGCTCAATTGATATATTGTCAATAAGACGTGGAGGTAACCTTGTGGATTCATGAAGTTAGCGTATTATGACAAAATATAAGAGTTGGTAACCCATGCAGCATGGGGTAAAATGGATTATTTAGTAAACTTACCAATTTTTCGTCTTTAAGCAGCTCTGGAGCTATCCATCCCTAGAAGCATTTAAAGATATTTCAATTATTGTAGTTAGATAAAGAGGTTGGTCGATTATTATAAAACACACTATGAGGAGATTGAGTTAGGGGGTGGGAAATGGGGAAATGGAGGAGCTGCTACACCTACAACATTAAGGAAGTTCAGAAACCCAATTCTCCACGTTACATAACATGCAAATCTACCCCAAAACCATCAAAATTCAACTCACATCAGTTCCAGCAGCACCAGCCCTATTAGTCGCCGACACAACACCATTGTCAATCCTCTTGCTCAGTCCAAAATCGGAAATCATTGCCCTAACACTACTTTTGGTGTCAGGCAATGTAATGAGTATATTTTGTGGCTTTATATCTCTGTGGATTATGTTCAAATTATGTAGATGACTCAAGCCTTTTGTAGCTTGATATAGAACCTCTTTTGGTTTGATCATGTCCTTTAAGTATTCATACTTGACATCCCGTACATAATCATTTAAGGAACAACTGCACAGCTCAACAGCAATGTAGCAGAATTGACGATCATATTCAGTACAAAAATATCGAATGATGTTCTCGTGATTGTCGGAATCTTTGAGTGCCTTTACTTCTCTATCTGCTAGTGTAAAGCAGTCGATAAGGAGTCGCTTGACTGCAACATTGCGACCTTCGAACTTTCCTTTGTAGACGAATGTTCCTTCACATCCTTTGCCGAGGGGCTTGGAGGGGTCGAATGATATTTTTGTGATTGTTACTTGACCATCTGGAAGGAATTGGAGATTTTTGAGGTTAGAACTTTCAAATTTTGAGGTTAAATTGCTTTATTTGCTCAAATTTTGAGGTTAAGTTGCACTTATTGCTCAAATTTTGAGGTTAAGTTGCTCAAATTGCTCAAATTTTGAGGTTAAGTTGCTTAAATTGCTCAAATTTTGAGGTTAGAATCTTAAAACTTACCATCCCCAATAGTTGGAGTCACAAACTTCTCATCCTCCTTATTCTCCTTATTCCTGCTGTTGCTGCTACTTCTACTAAATTCTTTAACCAATTTCTTCTTATAAATATAACTAATTATCACAGTAAGACCGCCTAATGCGATCATAAACACGACAGTAAATATAAATGATAAATTTTCCTTCTCGTCCTTTTCAAGAACTGCTTTATCTTCATCTTCAATGATATTCTGTCCATCCTTGCTGTCTTCCAGCAGCGGAACATTGGAATTATCGTGGTCAGGATGTAGTTGATGATGACCTAATATTGATGTTGGATCTTTTAAGAAGTTAACGACATTTTGTCTGATTATGTAGGTTGTGTTGTCAGTGTAGGACGGTAGGGCGTAGAAAATGTTGGCACCGGCACTCTTGTTCTCGCCAACATAGACGGTTTCACTGGAAATTGAAGGAAATGATGAGATTTTTGAGTATAAATTGAAGGTGGGTTTGGATGAAATTGCAGGGAATTTGTTGCAAGTCCAGTGTTGTTCGAACTGTTTACCGCGACCCACAAGTGACAAGAACTCCATACCGTATGCTTTTTGGGTGTCCCATGACCCAAACAAAGCCCAACACTGGACTTTCCCTAAATAATTCAACTCAATACTCACAACAGCTTAAAGTCTCTAAATTTCTCATGAGCCAATGGCTCCATAAGCTTATCAAACACGCCGTCATCGACAGTTGTGAATGGAATGTTCAGAAATCCATTTTTACCCATCAGGAACATGGCAACAATCGGTGAATTCAAGTCACTTTTATGCCAGAGCATTTCACCGCTGTTTTTAAGAAGTGTGAGTAATTTACCACTGGAACTGCTTACTATGTGGACGAATTCTGAAATGGGAATGGTGGAATTAATGAAATTTGTACAGAATTTGGTCAAAATTAGGGTTGTCAATATTAGGAGCATATTCAAGGGTTCAAGGATGGGATATGCAATGTTTAATATATGTAGGTAGAATTAAGGATCGAAAGCCTTAGTTAAGACTATGTAAAACTTACCATATTTATCATAAAGCTCAGCATTCATCTCAAATGCATTATACTGGTACATCGAGACATTCCAATAGTCTCTGGTGATGTTACTCTCCCGCATGTTGGTCATGCATACGTCATACTGGGTTCTAAGAAATAGAAGTTATGATTAGACTCCAAGAATGGATCTAGGTTAAGGGTGGTGAGGTCAAACCCAATTATTTTGGGTTTTTGGACATAATTTTTTCAATTTTTTGACTACCGGCAACTCTTATCACAAAACAAAAATACGTAAACATATTCGTGTTTTTAATAATACTCAGTAAAGATAAGCATTGAATTATGATTCAAAATGAGTCAAGGTTAATACAAAAATCAGACAAATTTTCGCTTGAGTTTAGTATGAATTTGAAATATTAATGGTACAATGCAGAGTTGGAAGGATTCTAATGATGTTCGGATCCGACTTTTCTTCTGGAGTCCGAACTACTTTGAAGCAGATTTGGCAGGACTTTAGGTGTCTGGACTTCATGGAGTCTGACTCCACTTTTTTTTGGAGGCGCCTTCACTGGAATCCGACTAAACATTTTAGTCCGACCAACTCTGATATGAAATCAGACTAGGGTTTAGAATCCTGAGAATGATTTGAATGTAATCCCAAGATTGATTTCGAGATTCAGTACCATTTGATCCCTAGGATTGAAAATCCCTAAGTCATACTTTGTAGCGCGATAGAATTCCGGTAGAGTCCAGAACCCGGGGTCCAGAGCTATTTCTAGTTCAATATAATGAGACTTTAACTTACCTTCCAATATAAACATCATGAATTGACTTATATGGAATCAAATCTGTTGTCTTATCTAGCGATTCGTTAAAATCTGTAATACAATTTTTGAAAATTAAATTAGAACCAGGGTTGAAATCCTGTATTTGAGGTATTAATATGTCAAATGGATTTGGTGTGATTTGAACTGTTTCTCAATGATGTGATCGATTCTGGTGCCTATTAATCAATTATTAGTAAACAGCACACATCACTCAATTGTTTTGAATTATTTCTCCCCATATTCATCCACACAAATCCATAATTCACATCCACAAACTCACTATCGACCAAAAAAATCAATATTTACCCATAACAGTCTTACACTCGCCAGTCAATGAATTAATAATGAACCATGTATCAGCCTTACGTCCTGTATATAAAATTTTATCTTTTGATATGAACGGTGACTTCAGCACCAGATCAGGAATTGTATGATCAAGCCTTGATAGCTCAAAATATTCACTTTCTGTAGTTTTAAGGCTGTACAGCTGACCAGACACTGGATTTGGCAGTAAAATTGATGAAAAATTTAATTTCTCATTATTTGATGATTTTATGACCGGATCATGCTGTTGGAACCACCGTAGATTTGCTGTTTGTGGATCAATTGCGATCATTGATCCTGATAATGTCACTAGAACCATTAAAGGCTCATCGGATCGAGCTAAATCTGTTGGAATCTAAAATAAATTAATTAATTTACAATTTTTTACTTAATTGTCCATCCAGTCTCACCTGTTGATCATCAACAGTTCCTAATATTGCGGAATTAAGTGTCAAAATTAACACGAAAATTAATAAAAATATTTTCATGGTGAAATTTTTGAAATAAAATTTTTAATACTTTATTTCTTTGTAATTTCATCATTCCAACTAAGCGAACTGTAGTTAGAATTGATCCTTTGCATCACTTCTTTATTGTGATGTTATTTTTGTTGTAAACAGAGGTGAAAGTGAGGCAGAAAATGAGGGGAAATATTTGAATTTTTAAAAGTCGTTAAGGGAAATTTGAATTGAAGTTGCAGGAGTTGCAGTTGAAGGGGAGTATGCAGCAAGGAGGGTTTGATCCTTCGACCTCCAGCTGTCCTCTGAATATGCTACGGTACTTTGATTACGATGAATTACATTAATAATTATTAGAAGATCATTTCACTAAGCTCTAGGGACGACAGATCACATAATGACGTCATTTACTTGATTTGAGCTTTTCTATGGCTTATTTAAGCTCCAAGATGACGTCGTCAAATGTCTTTTGACCGTATTGTTATTCCAATGTGTGCCAGAGCCTGTATAAGCTCAGTTATAAGGGAAGCCATGAGTCACACTTGATCTATACGACCAGTTTAGTAGGTAAGTAAGTAAATAAATTGAATTATGAAGGCCTAAGCTTCTTAAAGTTCAATTCTAAGTATGTGAAGTCTCATCAAGACGCATGCTTGACCTTAGACAATATCAACAGACAATATCATAAGCTTAAACTAGCGTTTTTAGAGGCTTGATGATGCCATGTATCAGAGACGTATTATGAGGGTGGGTGAAGAGTACAGAGGGTGGCTGGATGGTTGACTTGACCTCTAGATCACAAATAATTCAGTCATGTTGTTGAAAACCCTATACCAAGCGACAAATCATGACGGTCACGTTCTTAATGCGTTCATCAAGTCATCTTGTTCATGTATAATGACAGCCATTAACAACGTCATCATTAACATGCGTAGCTTGAGATTAGCGATGATGTTGGGCTAATCAGACTCTTATCACTAATAAACAGCCTCTCATTAAAATTGTATTAAATCAAATTCTCATAAAATTATGTCAAAAAAATCTTCTAATCAGTTAGAAGTTACGTCAATCACTAAAAGAAGAGATTAATCTTGTTTGCGTATTTTAGTCTTGATTGAAATATTCTAAGTGTAACAGCATTAATTATCTCATCATGAATATAAAGCTGTTAATTTTGTGTCTTAATTTGATGAATTTTGAGCCAATTTTTGGCTATCGGTGCCACTTTTTTAATGAATCTGCGAATTATGTTGGATATGCTTGTGATTTGAGGTTGGATGATGAAAATGAGGCTCATGGAATTAACAAAACTGATGCTGATGTGAAAATTGTGAATATTGATGGAAATGCTGGATATTTTAATCTATCGGAACTGTCGATCTGCCAAAGATTTGAAAATTTGGACACGATTATCATGAAAAATGGAATTAAATCAATTGATGACAATTTAATCCAAAATTGTGGAAATTTGCGTGAATTTTCAGTCAGCAACACTGAAATTGACAATATTTCATCGACATTTTTCTCAGACAACAAGAACCTGTCGTGGCTGACAATCAGCAACAGCAAATTCACAACATTTCCTGCTAATATCTTCAAAAATTTAACAAATCTCAAAAAATTGTCGCTAAATAAAAATCACATTAAGGCTTTACCGCCCAAAATATTCAACACACTCAGCAATCTCGAAATGTTGTGGCTGGACAGCAACAAACTTGGAACTTTAAATCCAAGTTGGTTCGCAAATTTGACAAATTTAGAAGCTTTAAATCTTGGATCAAATGGAATTTCGGAACTTCCAACGCACGTTTTCTCATCGTTAATAAATCTTCAATTTTTATTCCTGCGTGACAATCGATTGACGACAATCCACTGGAACTCCTTTCAAATTAATGGCAGATTAAATACAATTGACTTAAGTAACAATAAAATTGATGCAATTGATGAAAAATTTATTGTTTTTACATATGTTTATTGGATTGATATGGTTGGAAATGTATGCAGTGAGGAAGAGATTCGGAAGAGAAGTGATGTTAAGGACAAGTTGAGGAAATGTTTTGACAATTATGAAAGGCTTTGATAGACCATCATGGGGGGAATTTGGGATTGAACATGTCAAATTTTATTCTTTTTTCAATAAAAAATTTCAATTTTTAATTTTATTCAAAATTTTATTGCTTTTTTAACGGAAAATGCCAATTTAAAAGCTTAACACTAGCTTAGCTGTAGCTTAGCCCATCCATCTCCTTCCTAACTTCCTCAAACCATGCTAATCAAGTCGCATTTTGTCACACAAAATCCGATTCACCTTTTAAGTTAAGTCTTATCTTTTTCGGTGCATGTACAAGTGACGATGTGTCCAAATGAGTCTTCATATGTGTATCCATGTCAACAAAATGAAACTCCTTATTACAAATTTTACATTTTGTTATAGCTGTTGTAGGATGTTCAGCTTTACAGTGTTCAACCATCGATTCACGGGATTTAAAGTCTTCACGACAAACTGAACATTTAAATTCATTTTTTGCTGTAATTAAAGAGAAGGGTTAGGGATGAAATTTTTGAATTTGATGGTTTTGTGTCTGTTCTGGGGATAGGGTGGAGGGAGGTGGGGGATAAGGGGTAAGAGTCGATTATATGGGTCACTAATATGCTTAAACTCTACAGTTATTAATAAACTTTCCCGAAATTTCGGTAACAACATTGAGTAAGCATAGATCCTATCTTAACCCAATATTCCCCCCATTCCTAACTTGGGTAAGGAACCCAGGGGTGTAGCCATGAGTATCAATATTGCCCCTTACTCCCTTTAAGAATTCTATACAATTTATGACTGCAAATAGAACAAGTTTCAAGATTTTTTAGACAAAAAGCAGTCGAAGCCCCCTAATGGCCTTCTAATGGCCCTCTAATTACCCCCAAAGATCCTTACCCCTCCCCATCACCCCCTACCCTTCCAAATCCACCATCAAACTTACCCAAATGTCCTTTCATATGCCAAAACAGCTTAATATTTGATCCGACGTCAATTCCACAAACGTAACATTTTACAGACAAATTTTGATTTTCACGGCTCATATTGACAGTCCTAACTCGTTTTGGTTCCTCTGCCTTTATACTATCTCCTCCCACAGTGCTCTGCTCACAGCTCTTCTCAATTTTTATCAATCCATCCTCAACTGAGACTGTCTTGTTGAGCTCATTACTTGTCGGTGCTGAACATTTTATGCATTTAAATTCACGCATTTTAATGTTTTTGATGATATATTGGGGATTGACCATGACATCCTTACCACATCCACGACACTTCATTCTCTCGAGTGACTTGTGGGTCTTGTAATGCTGTTCGAGATTTTCATTTTTGAAGAATTGTGCTGGACAGAAGATGCATTTGATGCTGTTGATTCCTGGGGGGAATTGAGAAATTTTGAGGTTAGGTTTGGTAAGTTGAGGTTAGGTTGAGGTTAGGTTGGGTTACTTACTCTGTACAGCATGTGAGCTCCTAACGTCACCAACATGAACAATCTTCCCGACCCCAGCATGTCGATTCTTATGAGTCAGCATGTCCCTCTCATTATCAAAATTCCGTCCACAAATCTCACATGATATCTTCTCGACCTTATCTACATGCACAGTCCTCATATGCTTCTCATAACTTTCCCTTAATTTAAATGGATAGAAGCAAATTTTACAGTTAAAAAGTCGATTTTCGTCGTGGCACTTAAGATGAGTCAGCAGTTCCTTCCAGGTACAAAAGCTTGTCGTGCACTTCCAGCACTCAAATGGCTTCTCGACTGTCGCATGTAAAGCTTTAAAATGCATAAAAAAGACATTTTGTGTTGCAAAAATTGTTGAGCATGTTGTGCATACATAGTATGGAATATTGAACATATTAAGCACTTGACCGTCCTTTTTCTCAAAATTTATTGAATGCCTTTTAAGCCTGAATGTCTCCATGACGATTCCCGGTAGTTCCGATAAGTCACTTTTGTCAAGTCTTATTGATTTTGATATAATTTGCATTTTGGATGTGATTTGCTGCGGTTGTGGATTTGATGGATTTTTAAGGAGAATTCTCGACAGGAGCTTCTCATTTAGTGACAATTTTTGCAGGACATTGGATAAATTTGAGAATTTTTGATAGCAAATGTCGGAAAATTTCATGGATTTATGGAAAGTTTTTGATGTTTCTTGAAGAATTTGGGTTTGAAGGAAATTGGGGATGAAGTGTTTTAGGGAGATTTGAGGGGATTTTGAGGTTAGGTTGGATGAGATTGAGTTAGATGTGGATGAGGTTGGGCTGACTTTTTGGTTTTTTGAGGTTAGGTTGGATGAGATTAGGCTGCATAAGGTTAGGTTGGATGACATTGTGTTGGTTGAGGTTTGGTTGGATGAGGCTTCTGCTGATGATGCTAAGAAAGACAATGTTGAGCTTCCTAATGAAAATTCTTGGTTCTGCTGTAAATCCTCATCACTAGATTCCTGTTTGATGGTAAAAATTGACGAATTTTGATCAAATTTTAGATCTGATTGACTGTTTAGTTTTAGGAGCTTTTGAGGACGTTGATCTGAATTCTGTGAGATCAATCCATGTTTCCCGAGTTTCACACTTAATTGAGCTCTGTTTAATATCTGTTTGGTCAATCCAGAAGCCCCATCACTTCCACTAACTTGACTTGATCTCAAATTCCTTGAAGATACACTCAAATCTGCATCTTGACTAGCTTCTGCATCCATAAATTCTAAACATTCATAGGAATTGCAATCCTCAATACGAAAACTAGTTTTTTGTTCATCTTCAAACTCTACAATTGAGTCTAGCTGACTATAATCATCAATATGTCCATTAAGCTCAATTATTCTAAATTCAAATTCATCTTCATCCTTAATTTTGACAATTTGATCTAAAATTTCTGTTGATTTTGAATCATTTGGTGAGTTGTGGATGTGCTGATCATGACTATAGTCTTCATTGTCACTGTTTGGTTCATCTTTGATGTCTTTGTAGCTTAAAACTTGAACTTCAACTGAATTTTGTGGCTTGTTGTCTTCATCATCGCTGTTGATTTCTTGTTTGATGGTTGAGAGTGTTGAGTAGTCTTGGATTGACATTATTGAAGCTGAATTGTTGGATTTTTTCAATGTTTGATGTCTTAAATGACTAGAAGTTATGTCATTGCTGGTATTTTGGGTCAATAGCAATTTAACTTGATTCTCTGCTGTTGTTATTGTCAAAATAAATGCCAATTATCATCTAAAGCTGATTTAGGATCAAATTAAGTTATAGATTCTTAATAATCACATTCCAAACTCATTCAGCATCCACAATTGAACAACAATATTCAACTATTCGCAACAAAAATACCAAAAAATGTTTGAAATATCAAAAAATCTCAAAAAAATTCTCAAAAGTCTCAAAAAAACACACCAAAAGTTATCATTTGTTAGTAAACAAAACAGCTTTACTTCCCCTCAAATCAAAAGACGCAGACATTTCGCATCATTTTCAACAAATTCCATTAAGATCATCAAATTTAACCTGATTCCAACTTCTGTCCATTTCCTTGATTCTCACCCAAATACCACAAATCAGTTAATCTATCCATAAATCCGACTTCAAGCCTTCGTGACGCTGAATCCAGTCAAGTAGCATGTCCGACCGACGCTGACTTACTGCCACCCTCCAAACCTACCATCCAACCTGTGCTATTCGGGTCACTTACTTTCACTTCTTTTTTTTTCTTTTTCTCCATCACAATTGCCTTTTATGCTCAATTTTTATCCACAATTTCTTTTTAGTTCAATGTTTGGCTTGAAACGCGATGAAATTGAAATAAACGTTGTGCTGCATAGCAGCTTAAATACTCAATTAATCCAAAATGAAAAACAGCTCAAAAATAGAGCAAATAGCCGTGATCGTCTAGTGGTTAGGACCCTACGTTGTGGCCGTAGTAACCCAGGTTCGAATCCTGGTCACGGCAGGAATTTTTTTTTTGTTTTTTTGATTTTTTTTTGGGATTTGGTTGGTTTTTATTTGGATTGAAAAAAGGTCTTACAGTTGAAATTATGGATTCGGCAAAATCTGACCAGATGTGACCCCAGTCACGTTGGCCTGAAAACACCTATATATGTAATTATGCAATTTGCTTCAACCATTCATTTAACTTCCTTTCAAATCATTCTCATACAATTCCCACCAAAATAACAACAACAACATTCCCCCCTCCTATCTGTTTACAATCAGCTGTTGACAAACTCCCTCCGCTGAACTACCTGCTGAACATTCTGCTGAATTAAAAAACTTTGTAAACATAAAAAAAATAACAAACACGAAAAATATTTTATTTTATTTTAATTTTCAATTTTAATCATTAAAATAAATTTAAGAAGTTAATTATTTATTAAAAATGACATCGGCACTATACCTTGAGCATTATCTCGATGGACTTGAGAGTCTACCGACTGAATTGAAGCGTAATTTTACATTAATGAGGGAATTGGACACAAGAGCACAAAATTTAATGAAACAAATTGATGAAGTATGAAATTTGACATTTTTTAATGATTTTTGAATAATTTAATTAATTTCGTCATTTTAGGAAGCTTCAGACCTGATGAAAAACACAATAAGTGCAAAAGAAAATTTCTCAGAAGAGGAAAAAAAGTCAAAATTGAAGCACATCCAGGAGTTGTTTGGACGAGCGAAAGAGTATGGCGACGATAAAGTTCAATTAGCAATTCAAACATATGAGTTAGTTGATAAGCATATTCGACGACTTGATTCAGATCTGGCGAGGTTTGAGGGTGAGATACAGGATAAGACAAACACGACAAGGGATAAGTCTGAGGATGGAAATGTTGGAAAGAGTGAGTATTGGTGGAGACGGGATGATGTTAAGGATGCAATGACTTTAGAGACAATGGCAGAAATGAAGTTATTACGGTGCCATTGGTTGATTATTGTGAATTTTTATTCAATTTTTGAATTTGATTGCGCATTATCTGAAAATAACATGATTAAGAGTACTATCTGAAAATAAAAAAGGTACAGTGCGTATTATCTGAAAATAAGACAACAAACATTCACATTGTGCGCGCATTATATGAAAATAAAACATAGGTTTGTGTTATCTGAAAATGATATGCGCGCACTATCTACATAAAACATAAAAGGTCCTCAAATTATCACCAAAAACCCATTTTTAACCCTAATTTCTCAATCTTATCCCCAACAGAAGGCCGAAAGAAGACAAAAGACGCAAAAGTCGCTGGTAAGAAGAAACGATCATTATCAGATGAGGAGGAAAAGGTTGAAGAAAAGGCAACAAGTACGACCCAACATAAGAGTAATAAAAAGCAAAAGGTAACTCAAGAAAAAGAGGGACGTAAGGCTCAGAAGGTAATCATCGCACATCATCAATTTCATCTTTGCAAGATTTTTTAGTTATTTTTGTTGAGTTTTTCAGAATTTTTGGAGTAGAATTTTTTGTAGATTTTGAGCTTTAATCATTATTTGTATCATTTTCATTGATTATGTCAAGGGATGGGCACTATAGAGAAGGGTGTATCGAAGGGGAGGGGGCTGCACCCAGCGGGGGTCCAAAACACACCATTTTTCTCTTTATTTGGAGAAATTCATCAATTTTTCGAGAAAAACCTACAAAAAACCCCTCATACCCCACATTTACCTTATACCCCCTACCAAATAGTGCCAACCCCTTGACAATTAACTCATTATACTCATTATTTAACTCTCATTATTTGAAATACTTTTGGGTTAGTTTGGTTTTTTTGGACAAAATTTCCCAAATTTTTTACTCAATTTTAATTAATTTTTTCCAACAATTTTTTTAACAGCAAAAGAACGTCGAAGTTGAAGAAGCACCAGCCGAAGGTCACTTTACACCACATCCATCCGATGTACTTGACATGCCAGTTGATCCAAATGAGCCGACTTATTGCTTATGTCATCAAGTTTCGTACGGCGAAATGATTGGATGTGACAATTCAGATTGTCCGATTGGTAATTATTTGATAAAAATTTTAATTTTAATAATTATAAAATAATTATTTATTTTTTTACAATTTAGAATGGTTCCATTTTGCATGTGTTGGATTGACGACGAAGCCAAAGGGTAAATGGTATTGTCCAAAATGTCAAATTAATCGAAAGAAGAAATAAAAATAAAAAAATTGTAATTTTTAAGGAATATTTTAATCTTTTGTATTGGGGATAAGAGGGGTAAAGAGGGTCATAATCAACCCTATTTAAACAACAACAATTTCAATTTTAAGTGTAAATTTAAAAATATCCTCAATTTTCTTTCCAATTTTATGTTTAATAATTATACTAAGCAAAAATGGTCGATTTTTGGGTAAAACTGAGAAAATTAGTGACATTGCTGACTGATGGAAGCTGGTGACTGTGTGTGGACCCTAGGTATGAAAATGAGAGATTAAGTTAGGGGACTGTTCACTAATTACGTAACGACGAAATGCAAAAAAATGACTTTTGAGCTTCTTTTTGTATCAAAATCTCCAAAATGTCCAACTGCGAGCCCTTAGAGCAGTTGAGGGTAGCCTGTGTATCTAGATTATGTGCCACACCATGTGGCACACCATGATGCACACCATGAGGTCGAGGCTTACCACTAATATGCGTATTAGAGCATTACGCAATAAATGAACGACCTCTTGATTAGAATTGAACAATTCGTGAAGATTTTGAGGTTAATTGGAGATTTTGAGCCAAAAAATCGACAGACAAGCCTGAAACTCTCTCAAACAGACCAAATACTCACCGCCGGCAATGGACATTTTATTATAAAATCCAAATATTTTGAAATTTGCTCCCAAATTATTTTCATAATTATATCAAGTCCATGTGTTGAACTCAATGCACAAACCAGCATCGTTTGATCAACAAGATTAACAGCTGATGCCAAATGTGTCAATTTAAACTGTAAATATGGCTTTGGGATATCCTTTGTAAATGTAAATTGCACTTTTGGTGTCCAATCACATGGATTATCTTTGGTATTAATTTTACATTTAATTGTGATTGATGTGTCGTTAACAAAACTTTTAATTGTCATGACGTTGGAATCGTACATGTAAAGTTTTAGGTCTTTTTGGATACTTTCGTTTAAAAGTTCAATAAGAATCAAGAATGTGATGAGTTTGGTCATGATTTTGATAGTTTTGTAGATGAAATAAACTATTTTTTGGTGAACTTTTTGTTTATTCTTAATTTGAGGCAATTATTACAAAATTAATGATTATAAAAATTTGATAATTGAATAATTTGTAATCATAATTTAAGGAATTTGATGGACTTGAACAATAGTTTTTTTAGTTTGTTAGTGTTTTGATTCATTGATTCAATTGAGTTGATACGTTTGATCAGTAATGGGCAACCTGTGTGGAAAGGTAATTAAAGGATAGAGTTAAAGACTCTCCAAAGTACCTTGTGTGAAGGGTAGCAGCCTCACAATCAGGCTAGGGATGATAAAGCTTACAACCAACTATTCTTGCGACCATTGCGGTTTCGGTCGACGCTACAAAGCTAATTGTGCCTCAAAAAATATAAGATTGACCACTCTGATTAGGTATTAAATTCATTTTGGATTATTTAATACGGCTGCTTGTTACACAACCAAAAATCCAAAAAGACGCTTTGATTGGAATCCACTTAGAGTCATGCACAGTTGAATCCCAGACACGAGTACATCATAAGATCTGATGTACTCTGCAATGCACTCATTTACAAATTTTGAGCGGAAGATTTCTTGAAGAAAATCATCCAGATGCTACCATTTCATTGTATTCCTAGCAGTCAAGACACATTTTTGTCCCAAAGAACTCAACGCTATGGCAAAAGCTCTATCATTTAGGCTACTGATGGCATCTCATTAATAGGTTGCAACAAAAAGCTTTCAATCTGATCAATTGCGCTGCATAACTTGTAATATACGTCTTATAAAGCAGAGTTTGAAGTCAACTTGAACTTTATATGAAATTGAGTTGACTTGAATCGACTATTTCATACAAAACCCGACCCGTAAACTTCAAGCTCCTGACCTAAAGACATCATTTTTTAGTCATAAGCAACGTTAATGCTAAATTATTGAAGAAAATCTCATAAAACCGTTAAATTCAAACTTGATCATGCAATTTAAATCTCTTCAGCGTCAATTCCAGTGAAAAAATTACCGAATGCTGAATAAAATTCATATTTATTAAGTTTAAGGCACTACTGTCAATGCTTTAAAATTGTAAAACTCACTCAAAAGTTGTCAAACATTCTACTATATTTTCTGAAATCTTGAAAGAACATCATCAAAAAATTCAAGAATCTTTTATATAAACAATAGCAATAGTTTCCCACCCACTGACGTTGGATTAACCAAAATAAAAGAAAAAAAAGTATCGTGAGTAATACGAAATCAGATTTTTTTTCACATTAATTTAATTTAATTACATCAGTCATTTAGTCAGTCAATTAGGCCAAAACATGCGACGTGAACCGGCAGTTGTAAGTAAAATTCATCAAAAATTCCTCAATTAAGCTTCAAATAATCCTTAAAATCTCATTTAATTCCAACATAAATCTGAACTTTCATCTCTGATGTCAACAATATTAATCCACAAAATTTAATCCTGTCTTTATATTTACAGATAAATTCCGATACACGACTCGAAGGCGACAAACGAGTCGTTCCGCCATTTCTCAAGAACATCCTCAAAAAAGACGTGGAACTGACGAAAAAATTTGTTGCTCATTGTCTTAATTTTGTTCAAATTAGAAGCTTTAAGAATCATTGTAAATTTCTTGAATGGAGTTGTCATGGCGTTGTGTGGCTTGCTGGACTTATCGCATTTACTTATATCATGGGAAATAGTAAATTACATGAAATGGAAGTGAATTTATTTGTGGCGCTGCTTATTGACATCTTTGCGGTTGCAATTATAAAAGGTTGGTGAATATTTTTATATTATAAGCAAAATGGGAACTTAAGATTCATAATCATCAAATATAAGAGTATATCCATTGGTAGCATTCCTCCTATGTGTCCCCATACCCATTATGTGAGTTAGTTGGCCATACTCAACTCCTAGGGTCGGTTTTAATAGCACTCTAAGCTTCATAGTCGTCAGGCAGATAGTAATTGATGAAAATGACTTTTTGCAAGATGTCCAATAACCTACCCCACGGCACCATAGCTTTAATGTACTTTAATCTGAAATGTAGCTAATATTGAGCTGTTTCTAGGCTATGGTGCCCTAGATTGCCCTAAATTGTCTTAAATTGTGCTAGAAATCGGTCCATGAACAGTCAATATAAGAGCAACTCGTGTTCTTATGGTCGGTGTCTACTAGGAGTTCAAAAGCTTTATGCTAAGATCAAAATCATTCAATGACAAATTTAGAAAAAAATGTTCATTTTTTTAGATTTAAAAATAGAATTTTGATTTATTTTTCTAAATTTATATTGAGTCTTAAACTAACTTAAGACATCTGGAATAGCTCAATATGATCTTCTGTTTGAACATTAAGGCTTAACAGCCAAATTAATTCATCATCTATTCCATAGACTTCATCAACATTTATATTAATTATCACATTATTAATCTTTTCGTCTTAAAATATTTATGAATCATATTTGTTTACAAATCGCCACTGTTAAGCAGCACAGCTCAATGCAGACTCTAATAATTTTGTTCTTAATTTTAGCAATTACAAGAAGAAGACGACCAGCAATCAATGATGATCCATTTTGCATCGGTAAGTTTATTGGATTAATTTAAAATTAGTGAATATTTCATCGCTTATTTCTTCATAAAATTCAAACTTTGAGTTGCAACAAGTACAGCAGAATCTCAAAATACTGAAAGTTCGGTACTTCTACGACATGATACTATTGATCTTCGAGAAAGGCTTCGACAAATAGGCAAGAATTTAATATTGATATGCTGTTTTGAGGGAGGGAGGCACTAACAGGCAAATAGTATGCTTCCATTGAATAGGAAAGAGCTCTATGGTAGCTAAAAGCGATCTCTTTGTCTGTTGAGGTAGGGGAAGTGGGTCCTATTGTCCCTATGTAGACTAAAGCATTCAATTTACTAGAATCTTAAAGATTATTCTGAAGAATTTCGGCTCAATTGGAACCAGACTCCACTGTAGTCAATTAACCCTCTAGATTCAATTCTTTCATACAAAACCCTAGTCAAATTTACCCAAAATCTTGAGCCTTTATCAAAACAGAACATGACACACGATTCATGGCATTTCAGAAAATATTTGGCAGCAGACTTGTGTGCTTCAGCACATAGATTGCCCATCTCTACTCTAAATCATTAACAATTCTAATTTTCATTCATTTTTCAGGACCTGACATGTACTCATTTCCCAGTGGACACGCATCACGATCAAGTATGTTGATGTTATTCTTCATGTTCCTGTATCCCTTCCCAATTCTATTCTGGCCACCATTATTTGCATGGTGGTGTTCAATTTGTGTTTCAAGGTAAGTTATGTTGAATAAATGTAGAGATTTACGAAGGTTTAAGCCCTAGCAGGCAAAGATGCTGCTTTTGTGGTATAGAATGATCGTTGCGGCACCTAAAAGAGACGAGCCTTGGCACTTAAATTCAAAATTAGCTTAATTTTGTCATTTTTATGAAAGATAAGCTTGAAAAAGCCAAAATGAGTGTCTGCAGGTCTTTGTGGGACTATAATTCACTATATCTGGCTCTGCTGCAGACCTGGATACATCATATTCACCGACTCTACCCAACGTACCTTCCAAAAATCAATCCTAACAATATTAACACAATTTCCCATCAATTTTCAGACTCCTGCTTTACCGACACCACATCCTTGATGTCTTTGCTGGCATTTTCTTAGGATTCTTTGAAGCTTTCGTTATGGGACTCATTTGGATTGGACCTGAGGCATCAACAGAATTTGTCCGATGGATCTCAGATGAGAGAGTTGCCGGAAATGATGCTGAACTTATTTAAAAAGTCATAAAATATTTTAATAGATTTTTTAAAAAATTGAAATTGCTTGAGAAGGTTCTTGTGGACAATAAATAAAAGTGGAAATTTAAATTATAAAAAAGTTGATTTTTTTGAATTTTTGGAATTGAATTTTAAATTTTTTAATTTTTGAAAATTAAATTTTAATTTGAAATTTGATGAAAAAAAAATCGAATTTTTGTATCAAATTTCAATTTAAATCCAATTTTTAAATAAAATTTAAAATTCAAAATTGAATTAAAATTAACGGATAAAATGAATTTAAATAGGGTCAATTCCAATGTTGAACAGTTAGTAAACAAATCCACTATACCGAGGTAATAATAAACATAAATCCACAATACAAAAGTTCTACCTAAAATGTTGAAATATTTTTATTTCAAATTCTCACACAAAAGAGAATTTTTTTAATTTTATTCGAGTTCCTTTGACTAAATTTTCATAAATTTTATTTCAATTTGTTAATTTATTCAGCGATAAAGACTTTAAAACTCAAGAAAATTGAAAATTAAATGTGAAAAATTGTGAAAAATTAAAAAAAATTTCAATTTTTCTAAAATAAATAAAAAAAAGTGAGTGAAAAAAAAAATTCAATTTTTAAATATATTAACAAATAAAAAAATTGAAAATTCTCGTCGAGTTTTGTGGAAAATTGTCAAAAAAATTGAGAAAAATTCAGGAAAATTGTGGAAAATTTCACAAAATTTCCAACTTCCTGTCCGATGAATCATCAATCTAGTCAACCTTTACAATTTCAATGCCGCGAAACTTTCACACTGAGAAAAAAACTTTTTTGCATCTATTTTTGGAATTTTTGAGTCATTTTTTTTGCAACTGCGACAACGAATCTTCTATCCACATTAATGTGTCAAGGTCATCGACGTTGATTGAACATTGTTGATAATTGCAGATAGAATAAAGAACAATATTTATTTCAACTCTATAAATATTAGAATACATTAAAGAGAGAGAAAGTACTCTCATACATTAATCATAAATAAAGAGAGAAAATATTCTCTTTTCAACACCCTAACTTATTTTATCTTCTTTACTTTAATTAATGGTGTTGCTCAATTACAGAGAGAAGGTCTCTCAAATCCCTAACTGCTTTTATACATTAGGATTGTTTCTTACTCCGACAACCTTTTTTAATGATCTAGCAAAATATAAAATAAACTCTATAATCTTTAACACTAATAACGTTATCAATATCCCAAGTTGCATCTTGTCGTTATCTATCAAAGTTATGTTAGTTTCATGATTCCTAGATCCTGTGTTGTCATCATTAGAGAAGAAACCCATTTTTCTACAACGATACAAACAGAAATGTTAAGTTTTAAAAATTGTTACAATATTTTTAAACTACTATTTCCTACTTTCAGAAAATTATTAAAATTAATTATCAACTTAATTTTCTTTTACTCTTTTCTTAACAAAGTACTGATACTTAATGACTATTAATGAATTGAAAAATACTTAATTTATACTAGACCGATGAACCGACGGTGCTTATTAAGCAATTCCACAGTAATTCCTTTCGTCAATAAATCCGCAGCATTTTCTTTTGTATTCACGTGGCATGTAGTCATCAATTTCTTTTTTATCGCATCGCGTATGAAGTGGAGCTTGATATCAATGTGTTTTGTCCTATTGCTATACACATCATTATTTGCTATAGCAATTGCGCTTGTATTATCCACATAAATCACAGTCCCTTTTGTGATTATATTCAGCTCGCCAAGTAATTGTTTGAGATACATTGCTTCTTGTGTAGCCGCCGCTAGTGCAGTGTATTCCGCCTCAGTGCTGGACAATGCCACCGTTGATTGTCTCACAGCTCTCCAACTGATCGCTCCTTCACTCAATTTGAAGACGTAGCCGCTCACAGATTTTCTAGTTGAAGTATCAGCACTCCAGTCTGAGTCACTATATCCATGTAGATCATTATCACTTTTCTTGTATAATAATTTCATGTCACTTGTTCCTTTTAGGTATCGCATAATTCTTTTTACTGCTTTCCAATGGCTTTCATTGTGGCACTTATTGTACTTACTCACATTATGAACAGCATATGCAATATCTGGCCTCGTCCCTTGTGCTATAAAGAGCAGACAACCGACAGCTTCCTGATATGGAATAGTGTCATCATTTTCTTTGCTTTCCTCCAATTTGATGGATACTTCACAAGGATTTTTTACAGGCTTGCACTCGAACATTCCAAATCGTGTCAATACTTCTTTGACATATATCTCTTGATCGATATATATTCCTTCGTTCTTTTGTTTTATACGGATGCCTAGGCATCCTTCTGCTGGTCCCATGTCTTTCATCTCAAATTTACTGCTAAGATCCTTAATCAGTTTCTTTAATTTCTTTTCATCCTTATAGAAGATTAAGAAATCGTCAACGTAGATAGCTATCAATAAATTCTCTTGATAGTAAATGCAAGGATCTAATTTCAAATTTACTAGACCAAATTCCTTTAAGGTCTCATCAAGTTTTTTGTTCCAGCATCTGCCAGCTTGTTTAAGACCATATATTGCCTTTTCTAAGCGACATACCTTTCCAGATCCGTCATCGAACCCCTCTGGTTGCTCGATGTATAGTTCCTCATCAACTTCTCCTTGAAGAAATGCTGTCACAACATCGAGTTGATGGATTTTTAACTGGAATTTAGCTGCCAATGCAATCAGCAATCTGATATTTTGATATCGCACTACTGGTGAAAAAGTTTCCTTGTAGTCTATCCCATATCGTTGTGTGAATCCTTTTGCTACGAGTCTGGCTTTTCTCTTTGTAATCTCGCCATTTGTGTTCTTTTTGGTCTTGAATAACCACTTAGTTTTTATAATCTTCTTTCCTTTAGGAAGATCAACCAGTTTCCAAGTATTATTTTTAATGAGCGATTCATACTCATTTTTCATGGCCAGGATCCATTCTTCTCTATCGCCTCTGGCATTTACTTCAGTAATACTTACTGGATCATTAAGAACTTCTTCATTATCGCATTTCATGGCGAATTCTTCATTTGAGATCATGACAAGTCGCGCGAAATTTAGCCCTAACCTTGTTTGGCTCCTCGTGGTTACGTTAGGCATTGGATATTTAGGAGTCACATCTGGGATTGAGTTTGGTTGACTTTTCGGTGTCAGACCACTACTCATTTGTGGCACTTCCACAAATACTTCTTCTTCTTCAGATTTAAACTCATCAACAGAAGATTCATCGTCATTTTTTGTGTCGTCATGTGTCGTAATCGGTGAGTCTCTTCCTTGACTTTCCTCATTGAAGTCAAGCTCAATCACACTCGATTCCTCTTCTGACACATGCAAGAATTTAACATTTCTTTCCACACATAATTTTCCAGTGTTTTTATCCACACATCGATATGCTTTTCTCGTTAAGTCATATCCGGTAAAAACCATTTCAACGGAATTTGAGTCAAGCTTCTTTCTTTTTTCTTTGGGAATCATCACCATTACAGGTGCACCAAATAATTTCAATTTGGTCATATCCACACGTTGCCCATAAAACTTCTCATGTGGTATTCCTCCGTGTACACTTGAAAAACTTCTGTTGATTAAGTAGGTTGACCAATTCACCGCTTCAGCCCAGAATTTCTTAGATAAATTCGCGTCAAACAGCAGACATTTTGTTCTCTCGATGATTGTTCGATTGAATCTTTCAGCAACTCCATTTTGTGCTGGCGTGTAGGCGCATGATGTCTCGTGTTTGATTCCACTACTCTTGCATAATGCCTCAAATTTTGCATTGCAGTACTCTAGGCCATTATCCGTCCTGAGTGTTTTGATTCTTTTTCCAGTCATATTTTCAGCATATGCCTTAAATTCCTTGAATTTGTCAAAGGCCTCAGATTTTTGTGCTAAAAAATATGTAAAAACAACACGACTATAATCATCTACAAATGTAATGAAATACTTAGCTTTGCTGAATGATTGTGTCTCCATTGGACCACACAAATCGCTATGAATTATCTGGAGAACTTCAGATGACGTTCTTGTTGATTTTGCAAATGGAAGGGCATGCTGCTTTCCTGTGCAACACACCTTGCAGCTCTTCAACACTTCAACGCCTTCGTTGAAATCTATTCCGTCAACCAGTCCAGCTTTCATTTTGCTCAAAGCTTGAAAATTGATGTGGCCTAACTTTCGATGCCACAACATTAATTTGTCTTCATCCTTAACTGATGACAGACACTTGTTGAGCTGTTGAGTTTCCAACTTGTAAACTCCATTTTCAGCCTTACATGTTGCTATGACTTTGTTATGAGCGTCTTTTATCTGGCAGCCTTTTTTATCAAATATTACACTGTTGCCATTTTCAACAATTTTTGAGACGGATAGCAAATTTGCATTTGCTTCTGGCACATGTAATACTTCGCTTACAGTCACATTTTCATTTGAAATTTTTATTCTCGTCTTACCAACAGCTTTGACATGCATTTTTTGATTATTTGCTGCTACAATTTGTCCGACGTTGCATTCATGAGAATCAAATAATATTTCATGATGTGGTGTAATATGAGCTGACGCTCCGGAATCAACATACCACATGCTCTGTTGTTTCGCGCACATAGCCGCGCTTTGCAACTTATTACGATGTGAAATAAGAAACGCTGACTCTTTATTGGTGGTCGTTTCAGATTTCTTCTTGGCCTTGCATTCTTTTGCAAAGTGACCTGACTTTCCACAGTTATGGCATTTTAACTGTGATTTGTCTTTCTTTTTGGAATCCTTACCTTTCTGATTCTTTCTCACAAATAAGGCCTTCTCACCAGATGATGAAGCTGATGCCGATGTGGAATTATCTAGTAACTTTTGAATCACATATTCTGTAGTTAGCTGCTTACCGCTGGCATCCATGCTTAATACTAGTGGAGCATACTTTTCACCAACTCCCTTCAGAATTAAGCCTATTTTATATGCTTCTTCCATCTTCAGTTTCGACGCTTCTAACCTGTTGAAGTAATCTGTCATCTTACTTACATATTCTTGCATATCATTGCAATCTTTTAAGAATAGACTACAAGCTCCTGTTAGCAAGCTTACTTGTCGCGGAAGTCCTGCGTCCTCAAACATATTTGAGAGATGATCCCACATTTCTTTGGCTGTCGATAAATTTGTAATGTGACACTGTAACACAGGCTCAACTGAGAGCGTTAAATATGCCTTTGCTTTATTGATTTTCACTACATCCTTTTCAGTGCCAGCGAGGCACTCTGACAAGTCTTTTATCACTAGGATGTTTTTTATCGCCTCCTTCCAGGCATGATAATTTTCACTGCCCTTGAGGCGTTCTACACTAATGTCACCAATTTTTGTGCACATATTTAACTTTTTAATGATTCTATCTTTTCACTTCACACTTAATTCACCTTTCTAATTGTTTAATTTCTAGGTACTTCGTTAACTTTCCCTAGACGCTGTAACTGTCTTTATATATATATATATTTTTTTTAAACTCACTGGTGAATTAACTTAACACAAAATAATTTCACTTTTAATTATTTTACGTGTGAATGAACTACGCTCTGCTACCATGTTGATAATTGCAGATAGAATAAAGAACAATATTTATTTCAACTCTATAAATATTAGAATACATTAAAGAGAGAGAAAGTACTCTCATACATTAATCATAAATAAAGAGAGAAAATATTCTCTTTTCAACAAACATAAACAAGTGTAAATGCTTAAAAATTCATGAATTTATTTCCAAAAAAAAAAAAAATTTTTTGTGTTATTTTCGGGTCGGTCAATAAACCTTGGCACGACTTGTTGTGTGTGACTCGTCGTACGTGTTAATGATTATGGATATGAAAATGAGCAACAAAGTTGAGAACTTGTCAATTTATTTATGGTCATCAGAAGGTGTTGCTTGAATTGTGGAATGATGGAAATGAAAATGTTCATGTTTTTTGTTGATGGACAAGCATTAATCTTATGAACTTTTGAGTGGTTTTGTGGTCAATTTTTGATACATTTTTAATTGAAATTTAAATTTGATTTTGTGGTTTTTGACATGATAATTGATTTGAATTAGTTAATAGGCAGTGAGTAAGCTTACATGATTATTGTGATGTGATCATAATTGAGAGGATCTGAATGGAATATGGAATAGGCTAGGAACCCTTACACATCACGCTCCAATCCCTTTTCCTTCCCCCTCTGTTTCCTCACTCTTTTTGCTCTCTTCTCCCTCTTTAAGCTCCCCATGGCCACCCCCTATACCTTGAATCTCACAATTTTCGGTTTACCGCAGCATCCTCTACTGATCCTCCATGAAAACCCACTGAATTTAGTCCTAAAAACTCCTAATTTTCTAATTTTTGTACAAAAAGTCATTGAAATTTGAAGAATTTTGCCAAAAAATCAAAATTGAATTCAAAGCTAACCCACTACCCTTCCCCTCCTCTTCTTGGTCCCCCTATGAGGACCCCACTGTCAAAACGCTTTGTATCACACAAAATTGAATCATCGAATGATTGAAACATTTCTCATACTCAATACTCAAGCTCAGTTAAAACAGACACAAAATACGATCGAAATAAACGATAAGAGACAACATCTGTTCAAATTGAACTGATATCTGGCAAGTGAATATAATGTTTATGTAAAGCGCCATCAAGCCAAGAAGCTCATCTAATAGGATTCTTTGTAAATGGCAAAGTTAATGAATGAATCATAGTTCTTAGTACTTAATTTGCTAGCCGTGCAGATCAAGCGTGATTCATGGTCTCCCTCAGTTGGCGACTGAAGCTGATTCTATTGCTGTCTACCAGTTGCCAATTACCAATTACCAATAAGACCATGATTCTTATTAGAATGTGAAAATTCACACTGTTGTGTCTAATAATTTGAGATATTTCAAAGAAGTCTTGTTAAGTGGCAGTAATAATTGTTGCTTCTGTTTACTGTAATTTCACTTTTCATGAGGTTTGACCTTTGGTATGAAGATTGTTTTTTTTTTTTTGTTCGATTTTGAAAGATTTGTTATGGGTATAAAGGGAATTTGATGATTATATGATTGAAGATCAATTTAGGATGTAAGAATTAGGAGCCTTTAGTTGTGTATAAGGAGTCAGGGTCTGATTTTCGGGGTGGAGCTATTTTTGAGAGCCCTTACCAACCAACAAGCCATTCAAACTCAATTACTTTTACTTCGTTAGCCGTACAGATCAATTGTAATCCATGGTCTAACTAAAATTGCATCGGAAGCTGGCTCTTTTGATAGCTACCACTTGCCAATGACCAATACCAAGTTCGTTTCAGCCTCTACTAACAGTAACAGCAATCCATAAAGACTATACAGCTGACATTGGTAATCCAAAAGCCGATCATAATATCAAATAATGTTCTTATAGTTTGGAGCAATTATTAAACAGATCGCAAACGTGATGGGAAGAGATTGACCCCTAACCTCCTTCCACTCACCCTCTTTCTGAGTTCAGAAATTCCCATTCAAAATTCAAAACGTTACAACTCAATTTCCATCAAATTTACTTCAATTCAAAACACAAAAAACCACAAAATTGGCAGAAAATCACTCTTAATTCAACCATGAAGTTGAAAAATGTTGCAAATCATCTCGTTAATTAGTCATTTACTCATTTTAATGACTCATTAGTGTGATATAAAAATTCAAGTATACCCCAAACAATTTATAGTACTTTTTTTATCTCTAAATTGCCGCATCGATAAGAAGTGAAAAGGCAATAAAAACAAAAACTCGACGAGACAACTTTTAAATCCTCAATGACTGACTCATCAAACTACCTTAGTCATGTAATTTAGTGTGAAATAATCGTTTGCCTGTAACTTGAAACTAACAAGATTTAAATTTAATATTTTTTTTGTTCTTTTGTTCCTCACAGCAAGCTGGTGTATGTGCACATAATATAGTAATACATAACAATAACTAATAAAGTAACACAAAGTAGCTTACTAACAACAACAACAAACTCGGATAGCTAATTTTAGTCAATTTTTCGCTTCTTTTTTTTTTCTTCTAATTTTTGAAATTTTTTATTTATTTCAAATTAATTAACACAAAAAAAAGAAGAGGAAAAAAAATGAATGAAAATGAATTAATTACAAAATTTATGAAAATATCGAAATGTGATCGAAAAGCAGATGCTATAAGCTGTTTAAGTGCATGGAATTGGGATTTGAAGAAGGCACTTATAGATTATAATGGTAATGAATCATTTGTTAATAATGCTTTAGTTTTTGGGTTTTAGAAATTAGGAAATTGTTGGAATTAATTTTAAGATTTTTTTGAAGCAGTTCAATATAATCTAGTACTTCAAGTAAACAATCTAATACCAAATCTAGAACTTCAGTTCAATCTAGTACAAAATCTAATCCTTCTAGTAAAATTAATACGAAAACTTAAACAAAATCTAGTAGTTCAATTAGCCATAGGACATAATCTAGTACTTCAACTTAATCTAGTACAAAATTTAGTATTTTAACCTCAAATCTAGTACTTGAGCTTAATCTATTATAAAACCTAGTACAAAATCTAGAACCTCAATTAAATCTAGTACAAAATTCTGTACTTCAGGTTAATCTTGTACAAAATCTAGTACTTCAAGTAAATCTAAAGTCCAAACTAATCATAACCTCAAAATTAACGACTTTTTACTAAAAATTTAATCAGTTTTTGCTAATTTTTGTGCTTTTTCTTCTCAAATTCACTTAAACAATTTTCACTTACACACACATACACACACATACACACACATACACACATACACACTTCAAAATACATATTGACACCCTCAAAATCCACAAAATAACCTCAATAAATCCAAAATATCACTCAAAAATCTATCTCATTAATCCACTTTCATCTATCCACATCCCATTAACAGACACATCAACACAAAACTATTTTAAGAATAAAACAAACAATTTAGATCATCAGTCAGATGACGAGCTGTCATACCATCATCTAGACAACGACAATAGTCGAAATATAAGTCATCATCACATCACATCAATGAATAATCATAGCGAATCGGGTGATAGTAATAACATAAAGAAATGCGAGAATCACAAACCGCACCTGACAAAATCTGACTCAATTGACTTAGTAGATTGTGAGTTGACAAAAATGATCGAACCTTAATTGTGTTTTGTGCAGGGGTGGACAACCTTTTGGATCTAATGGTCCAATTTGGAGGAGAGCCTTGGCCAAAATCGCACATGGTGTACGGTTCATGGCATTTTAGTGATATCGCGGCCCACAGATTGTCCACCCCTGCTTCATTGTCCACCTTTTTGTCGATTACCAGTTGAATTACCCAATAAAATGACTCAGTAACTCCAACAATTCCCCCAAATTCCCATTTCAGATAAGAAATTATCGCGTGGAATTTCTCGTGCAAATGACGAAAATGTAAGTTTAGTGACGAAAGCGAGAAAGGAACTGGCAATGGATTTTTATGCGAAACAAGATCAAAATCAAATATCGCCATTTATAGACACGCCAGACTTTACATTTACTCTGCCTGATCTGACAAAATATGAGGAGGAATTTAGGAAATTTTTAGAAAAAGATTTGATCGAATGTGCAACGTTAAACTCGCTGGAGAATTGCCAAAGACTTAATTGGTGGGTGGATGTGGGATTGTGTCGGAAGTTGTGGCCGCTGTCAACGTCTGGGGTGAGTATTTTGAAGTTTAGCTGTTGCATTGTGCTAATTCAGGTATTAAAATCTGAATTCTAGTACTTCAGTCTATATTCGAGTACTTGTATCCGAATTCTAGTACTTCAGTCAATATTCATGTACTTTATTCCAAATTCTAGTACTTCAATCTAAAGTTTAGTACTTCATTTTAAATTCTAGTACTTCAATCCCAATTCTAGTACTTCAGTCTGGATTCTAAATCTTCAGTCCCAATTCTAGTACCTCAGTCAACATTCTAGTACTTCAGTCTATATTCTGATACTTCAATCCAAATTCTAGTACTTCATTTTCAATTCTAGTACTTCAATCCAAATTCTAGTACTTCAATCCAAATTCTAGTACTTCAATCCAAATTCTAGTACTTCAATCCAAATTCTAGTACTTCCCTCAATATTCTAGTACTTCATAACACATTCCATCCCTATATTTTTAGGACGGCAACTGTCTCCTCCATGCAGCATCCTTAGCAATCTGGGGTTTCCACGATCGTCGACTAACCCTCCGCAAAGCCCTTCATAAAATCCTCTCAGAAGGTGAATATCGATCAGTACTTTGGCGACGATGGCGATTCCAACAAACTAGAATAAATAAAGAAGCGGAACTAGTCTTTAGTGAGACAGAATGGGCAAAAGAATGGGAAGAGATTGTCGCCCTAGCATCACCGGAACCACGAAATAATAAGCAAGCAGCACGACGTCGTTCAATGATTTTAGAGAAGCAATTTTCATTATCATATGGCGATTCCATTGATGCCAATGCAACATATGATTCACTAGAAGAGATTCATGTATTGGCACTGTCGTATGTCCTCCGTAGACCAATAATTGTGATAAGTGACAACATATTAAGGGACATCAATGGTGAGGCACTGGCACCGAATAATTTTGGTGGAATTTATTTGCCATTGGACTTGACACCGATGGATTGTCATAAGGTACCACTGTTGCTGGCATATGATACAGCACACTTTTCAGCACTTGTGACAATGGAATCACAAAGTGAATTTCCACCTGCCTTGATACCATTAATTGATAATGAGAATATATTAATACCTATACAGTATCCAATTGATCCAGGTGATAATTTTAATTGGTCGGGATATGATGGACGGGAGGGTAGTTGGGCATTGACAGAAGTTGAGCATATAGCACTGCTTAAAGAATATTTAGAAATAAGCTATGCAAGTCCTGCAATTAGTCCAGATGATGAGATTTATAACTCAAATGAGAGTGAGGAGGAATACGATAAGAAAATATTGGATATAGCAATCAACCTTAATAATGAGGAGAACAACTTCCTTGCTGGATCAAGTTCACCAGAATGTGAAAATTCAGCAAGTAAAAAGAGCAAGTCAGCAAAGTTGCAAAGTGTCGCTAAGCAGTTTGGCAGCATTGGACGTAGTATGAGCAAGAAAATCAAAAAGAACATCGGTTCCATTACGAAATTGGGCAAGTCCAATACCACGAGCAATAAGTTCAATCAACCAATGACACCGACATTGGGTGGTGGACTTGTTAATGGACGATATCGGTTCCTGTGTTCACAGTTGAGGGCGAAGAGACATGATTTTCAGGAAGAGATGATTAAGAATTATTTGGAATGTGCTTATGATAGATTTATGCATCAGAATACGGATGGTGGGAGTCAGAAAGGTATGGAGGAATTTTTGAATTTTTAGAAACCGTTACAAATTTTGAATTTTTGAAAAGTCGTTAAAAAATCTAAATTTTCGAATATTGTTGCAAGTCTTAAAAACCCCTTAAAAAAATTTGATTTTGAAATCTTGAATTTTTGAAAACCGTTAAAATATATGAATTTTGAAAAGTCGTTAAAAATTTTGAATTTTAAAAAATTGTTGCAAATTTTGAACTTTTGAAAATTGTTGCAAATTTGGAAAACCCGTAAAAATTCAAATTTCAAAAGGTCATTGAAAATTCAAATTTTTAAAAACCGTTGAAAATTCGAATCTCAAAAAATTGTTAAAAATTCAAATTTCAAAAACCCGTTAAAATCTTTAAATTTCAAGAAACCTTAAAAAAATTTGAATTTTTTTTCAATTCCAAATAACCGTTAACCTTTTCATTCCCATTTCCAGCTCGCCAGCTACCATCCATAAGTGACGGACAAGTCGTACACTGCATTAATTCCGGTTGTGATAATTTTGGCACTGAAAAAACTCATTTCCTATGCATCAGTTGCTTTGACAAACAGAAACGTGAAGTTGAGAAAGAACTCGAATATGAAGCACCACGTTATGGCACCGGCAACAGCAAGTTCTATACCCAAACTGACGCCAAGAGTCACACAGCTGTCGAGAGGATTCCAAGTGTCAAGAAACTCAACGAACTCGACCAGACACTTTATTTGAGTAAATCAACATTTTTTAATGACACAAAACCATCACATAATGTTGTTGGCTTGCCATTGGCACCGCCAACAATAGCACAGACAAAAAATTACGTCACAAAAGGTAAAACGACAATAATTCCGATAAAAGTTGAAGGACGTGATGATCCGAGTGAAAATGACTTGATTAATTTTGAAAGTAACGAGAGCTTAACAAATGGATATACGCGTACGGTCGCGACACTACCGCCATCAGGATATAGAACAGAAAGTCACGGATATCCAATTTCAGATCAGGTTGATGGACCACTTTTAAGACATTCGTATGATGTTGCAACCAAGTGCCGATCACCAAATTGTAGCTTCTTTGGAAGTCCAAAAAATGGATATTGTAGTAAGTGCTCGCTGCAGCAGCAACAGCATCCGCATAATACAGATGGTGGACAAATTCAGCAATATAGGAAGTTGCAGACGGAGATTTAAGGGTGGATTTGAGATGTGCTGGATGTGGTAGAATATTGCAATCTAGTCGTTAACACTTTTGAGGATGGAATGGACTGTTGGTTGAGGAAGGCAGGCTGGGGTGGACCTGGGGTAAGGCATTGACATTTGGGATGACTAGATGCGTCGTTTGTCCTTTAAACTAGGCCAGGGTTGTCCAATTTCTTGTCCAAATGTCATGAACCGCACGCAGTGTACGGTTTTGGTTTCTGGCTTGCAACTTGACCTGTCCACTAAGATAGTGAAGATTCCATCCTCAAAATCGATATAAAAAAAACTATATTTATATGTTCACTCAAAGAAATTATTAATTTCATGGCAATAACTTTATTGTTCCTTTTTAATTACTTAAAATCTCCATTTAATAAGTTTAAATATTGTGAAAGATTTATCATATTTATTAAATATTTATTGTAATTTTGTTTGTGAAGAAGTGTAAACCTGAATGTCGATAGTTAGTCGATGATACTCTGGCTTGATGTCCGATTCGGTTTAAATCTGTGAAAATTTTGAGAATCACTGCACGAATTTGAAATTTTTCCTTAATTTTTTGAACTTATTTAAGCACATAATTGTTTTTTTAATATTTATTGGATACGGAACTGATCAAATTGATCTAAATTCAGTTCCTAATTCTTGTTAATTTTGTCACAAATTCTGAAAAATTTTAAATTTCCAAAAAGTTCGATAATAAATCCAAAAAAGAAGTTCTAAGTCACAATTTAATTCCAAATTTTTATTTATTTTTTTCTGAAAATTTGCACCAAAAAATTACTTAATTTAATATTTGCATTGATTTTTTTTTATATTTATTAAAAAGTTTCAATTTAAAATTAATTTATTACTTACTTTGAATTTTTACCTTACTTCGAATGTATTAAATGCCGAGTATTTTTATATAAATACAAAAAAAGCAGGAATTGAAGTTCAAAAAATTAATTTCAAAGTTTTTGCAAATAAATAAATTTGTTTTGAAAAATTTTATTTTTTTTTTTGAAATTTTTAAAAACCTTTAAAATTTTTCAAAAATTTTCAATTTTAATTTTTTTTAAAAATTTTAAATTTTTTAAAAATTTGTTTAAATATTTGGAAAGTTCTTAATTTTTTTTTAAATTCAGAATATTTTAAATTTTCTATATTTTATTTGAAAATTTTTAAACAAAATTCTAAAAGTTTTATTTTTTAATTTAAATTTCTATCTTCAAAATTAAAATATTAAAAATTTAATTTCTTCCAATTAAAGTTTTGAAACTTTTAAATATTTGAAATTTAAATTTTTAAATTAAAAAAAAACGATTATAAAATTGAAATATTCTGAACAACTTCAATTCCTGCATTTTACAAAAGATTTAACTATAATATTTGTTAGAGCAAAGCCAAAAATGTTAAAAAGAAATAAAAAAAAATCACAAAAGAATCCCAGTGTCTGTTAGTTAGTAGTTATAATAAAAATCTATAAAACAAAGTTTAATTTTATAAAAACAACAAAAAAATCAAAATTCAAAACTTCATTCAAAAAATCAAATCGCAATTGAAATTTTAAATAATTTGCTTAACAATAAAAATTGGTCAAAATATTTTTGAATCTCAAAATGTGCCTTTTTTTGATGAAAAAAGGACAAAAATAACAAAAAAAAATTCAAATTGAGACTTCAATTGCGATTTGATAGAAATGTGAAAAACTGATTGTGTTACTTACTCATTATTAAATAGTATACACGCATATTATGTGAGAATTTGTAATATTTTATTTTATTTAAATTGAGAAATTTGAGTATTTAACAATTTTTTCAATTTTTTAAATTTTTTTTACTTTTTTCAACTTTTTCAATTAAGAAAAATATTTTTTTAACTGACAAAAATGAAAAATTTTTCTTAAAAAATTGTGAATTTTTATTTAAAAGATCAAAATTTCTATTTTAAAATTTTTAAAAAAATTGAAAAATTTTTTAAAATTATTTCAATTTCAAAACCAGATTTTTTTAAATCTCGCAAATTTCAACCAATTATGTAACATTTAAATTTGAATTAATTATTTAAAACATTTTAGTTATTAAAGCTTCACCCGAATTACCAAACTACCCAAAAAAAAGCATCATTAATGATTTTTTGAAAAAACAAGAAAAATGTTAAAAATATGAATACAAAAATAACAAACAAAAAAAAATATAAAATATATTTTCATATCAAAGATGAAATTATAAATGAAATGAAACATAAGATAACTAGTTGACATTATTATGTTTGAAATAAAGTTGTATAAATTTAAGAAACAAAAATATTTAAATATTTTATTGATTTGACAAACTTCCTGTAGAGTTTTAATGATTTCAGGTTTAATACCCCCTACATCCATACCCCTGTAGTACCTACACAACCCCTGGTTTTTGAAATTTGAATTTTTAACGATTTTTTGAAATTTGAACCCCTTACGACAATCAATTCCAATTAAAAGACACTCAAATTTCAATTTAGCAACAAAATAATTTATTCTTTGACTTTGAGATTATTAAATTTTATTAATTTTACATCATCTTCATCCATAAAAGTCGCTTAATAATTTCATTAATTATATAAAAAAATACTTTTTATTTAATAATTTTTTACCAATAATTCCTCAAGCTTCATTACAATATCATATAAAAAATTGAGTATCATTGACTTCAAATTATTGCACCACATGAGCTGCATCTTTTATTTTTACAAGCCAGACAGCATAAAATTCCAATTGGGAAGCACACAATTGCTAAGCAAATGCCTAAACAGCTGTAATGAGATAAGAAAAAAATTGTATTAAATTTAGGGCAACATGAGCTGATAATATTGTGAATATTCCGGAAATTCCGATGAAAATCCCAAAAAATTGCTACTTTTTTGGTGTAGTCAGGGGTAGGGGGGATCGATAAAGAGGGTAAGGGGTCGGTCAAGGGGGTTCGACCATAGGATCGCAAGAATTTTGTGATTATTCCGGAAATACCGATAAAAATCCCAAAAAATTGACTAAAATTCCTGATTCAGGGGTGAAGTCAGGTAGAAGGGAGTTGACCAAGGGGGAGTCGACCAGAAGTGGACGTCCCATGTGGCATGGATCATCAAAATTTAAGGGAATTTTGGAATATCCCCCAAAAACCCCAAGATAATTGAAAAATTCCATCCAAAAATTCAGGAATAATTTGAAAATTTGGGGGCGGTCGGGTTTAACCCTCCCTAACTACACCCCAAACCCACCTACCTATAATCATCCTCAAGCACACCAATCCTACAAATTGGACATCCATTAACACCAACAATCACCGTAACATCACTAACAACTGGCTGATTGATACTCGGTTGTGCCTGAATTGCTTCACTGATACTTCCATAATTCTGTACCGGTTGTGGCATTGGCATTTGCATAGGTGGTGCTGATGGTAAAACAGGATATGCTGGCTGTGTCATCGTTACTGATCCAATTTGATCTGAAAATTTCAATTTTTATTTATTTTTTGATGATTCACCAAACTTTATGTCTTATTTACCTGTTGAACTGGCTATAACTGACTCATACGATGGTGGATTTTGTGGTAAATTGTTCATTATTATGAGATTTTATGTCTTTTAAGCTACAATGTTTCTAATATTGATATAAAAATAATAAATTGTTTGTCAAATGCCGAAATGAGAATGAAAAAATAAAAACAAAAATAAGAAAAATTCTTTTGTGATCAGCTGTAGAGTTGTGGGTGTATTGGTGGTGTGGAGAGAAAGTTTTGTCTGGGTTTGAATTTTGGATGACCGTTAATTTTGGTGGAATTAAATTGAAATGCAAATTTGAATTTTTTGAATGATTTTTGATTTTTATTTTGAGTATTTTTGAATACTTTTTGTACTTTTGAGGAGTTTAAGGTTTATTTCCAGTCATAGACCCAACCTTAATCCTTGTCCCAATCCTAGTCAGTCCTCAGTCCTCAGTCCCTCAGTCCTCAGTGTCCTCAGTCCCTCAGTCCCTCAGTCCCTCAGTCCCTCAGTCCCTCAGTCCCTCAGTCCCTCAGTCCTCAGTCCTCAGTCCTCAGTCTTCAGACCTCAGTCCTCAGTCCTCAGTCTTCAGACCTCAGTCCTCAGTCCTCAGTCTACTCAGTCCTCAGTTCCTCAGTTCCTCATTAGTCCTCAGTCCTAATAACTGTTGACCGACAATCTACTCATAGATGACCCCAAGCTTCCAATTGATCCAGCTCTAGACATCCTACGATTGAAGACCTCATCCAAGTCACTGTTGCATCCAACTGATATCCACGGAAGTGATTGATCAACCAATACACAGAATCTATAGCCAACAAACTCAAACTTCTCAATTTTCTCATCTCTGAGAGCTTTTGTGAGGCTTTTGTTGACATTTTCGTTAAATTCTGTTAATGCACGATCCCATGTGATGCTCATGTTTGACTTATTCTCAGGCATCAATTTTTGGAGCTGAATTTTTCTCTCAATTGGCGCTAAAATCTCCATCTGAATTGACGTCTCTGAGAGTTTTATGAGAATTTGATTTGATGTCACGACTCTGTAGCCAGTGACGTGCTTGAGTGTGAGATTAAAATGTCGCATAAATCGCTCAATGATGTCATCGACTTTTTTGGGTATGTATGAGAAGCCATGAAGGATAATTTGTCTGTCTAGTGCCTGCTGTTCATTCAAGTTTGTGATTCGTTCGGAATTATGTGTGATTTTTTGAGATTCTTCGGCAGCTGTGATGAAGTCTTGAAGCTTCTGTTTGGTGTCGATGGTGGTCCATGTAGATGTGCTGGTCAGCTTGGCTTTGAAGAGATATCCATCAAGTTTAAAGGCTGTAATGCCTGAAGAACTGTTCAATGTCCTCAAAACTGATGAATTGAACTTTGTGAGACGATTTTGAGCATAGATTCTTGTGGATGAATTTTTGTAGTTCAATTTTTTGGACCTGACAGCATCGACAAAGTCCTTTTGTGATTCTTTATCCTTAAATTCAATTATGATGAAATATTTTCCATTTAGACTGAATCTTGAGTGACCTTGAACTTCATTTTGACTCATTTCAGCTTTATTGATCAATTCCATCCAATAATCTTGTGCCGGTTCTGTAGTAAATCCAGACACAAGCACGTCGTTGTTGATTAATCTTTGGTCTTTTTCATTTTTTTCGGCTTCGGTTTGTGGACATGGTTTTTGTTGTTGTGAGTTGAGTGATGTGTGTTTGGATGATGATTGGATGTGGACGTGCTTTGGTGATTTTTTAACAACAGTTGACCAATCCATGATGATGATTGGTTTAGGTGTTGTGGATCTGAGGTATTCTTTGGTACGTTGAGGATTTTTGACTGATTTTTGGAGTTTTGTGTCAATTTTTCGTGAATTTGGGTCTTTTTTGATGATTTTTATTCAATTTTTGACGATCTTCTGTCACTTCCTGAGGATTGCAGTCAAATTGTTGGGGTTACACAATCAACTAAGCTGGGTTTACACAATCTTCGAGTCACTGTAATCTTCCAATTTCTTCCAGGTTTTTGATGGGATTTGTTACAAATTAAAAGAAAAATTCTCACAAATTTGACAAATTTTCAGTTGAATTGAACAAAATTTAATTTTTATTTTGCTGATTTTACAACTAAATTCCCACAAAAAAGTTGACAAGACTGCGCTTTAGCAGCGAAGCTGACTTTAATTTCACTTTAAACTTTCATAAATTAATTTAATTAATTCAGTTCCTTCAATTAATAAAAAAGAACTATTGATTCTATTGTAGGAAGCTCTGAGAATATTGTTAAGTTAGTGTCGATGAGCTGCTGAAAGCAAACTGATTATTTCAATCAAATTATCACATTTAAATAGCAAAATAATTGCATGCCGGCTTGTTTATTACAAAATATTATGAAAATGATTGATACTCTCATCTCTAAGCAGAGCACATGTGCGAGATGTTGTGATTTACATTATTATGAAATAGGAGGATTGAGTGACGCAGATTAATAGTTCAAAAAAATGGGTTTTTTAATATTGATAATTTAATCTAATACAAAATATGTTATTTTATATGAAATAATGATTACTAATTTATAGTCAATTTTAAATGTGATGCTGTAGTCAAGTAAGAAAGTAAGTAAGTAAGTCGCACATTACAGACAGCTCAAAAGAGACATTTTCCAATTTTTAAGCCCAATTTCGCATTTGTTTATAAATTCTTTCTCAACAATCCTCTAATATTGAAGCATTTCGATTTTATTGACTCACACACCCTCCTTCAGATACGTCACTACACGTGGATAACATTGTTAACAATCTGAACACAATGATGGCATTGACCTTACATTTTTGGAATCAATTAATTCAACAAATTCTTAAAACGTAAATTTCATTTCCTTTAGAGTGTGGCCGTGTCAAATTCAAGTTTTTCGACATCAGATTATCGAAAAATTCGAACATTTAGAAATCAACTTATTTTAAAAAGCAAATTTCCGTTACGAAGAAAAATGAAAAAATTTGAATTTTAACGACAAAAAATTATTTTAAAAAAAATTAACGGTCGTTTTTGAGAAAGCCACACTCTGTTCTCTCTTAAAATGCATGTGATTTCGATTCCAAGAATACAAAAAAAGCCATAAATCATTCAAGGGTTTTTCCTCCTCATGCTACTCAATTCCAGTTCCCTCTCCTTTCTTCGACATTCATTTTTATCGCATTTTGACCTATTTTATTTGTATGTAGCTATAAGGGGCCGTTCACGGGGTATGTTCATGTCCCTTACCCGGGGGGTAAGGGGGTTGTAATTTTCAGTTAAACAATGAAAATTCCGAGAATTCCATGGTTTATTTTTGAAAAAAGTCCGTTATTCTTTAACATAATAAAAGCACGGCCCCTAAGCTGTTTTACAATAATTCCAGGATAATTCTTTATTTTGTTCTGCAGCATATCATAGTTTGTTTTGATTAATTTAATACATGTCTAGCATCACACAATATTCTTCAAGGAAGCATTCTTTTACCCGAAATTTAAATAAGTATATATTCTTAATTGTCTGGTTTAGCGAGTTATAAAAAAAAAAAACAAGAGCTCTTATGAAGAATGTTGGAAGAATGTCATACCGCCTAATTGTGTTATTTTCGCGCCGTTCTTTTTTCCAAAAATACTATATAAGATGAATTTATTTTGTGGCTTTTTTCAGTCTTGTTTTGTATCTTAAAAGTGTTAAAAGTTGGAAAAAAAAATCAATAAAAATGAAGTTCTTAGTTGTCGTGGCATTGCTTGCTGTTACTGTGTGTGGCTTACCAGTTGAGGATGTTGAGCAGAAGCAGGAGATTGAGGGAGTTCCTTTAACTGATGCTGCACGTCTAAAACGTCAGCCTGATGAAGGAGTCAAGGAGATTCAGGAGATTAAAGCTGGTTCCTTAGATGTTGTTGAATTGGAAGCTAAAATCTCAGCTGATTATGCTGCACGTCAAAAGCGTCATGGTAATTAGTGAATTGTGAATAGTCTTTGATTGAGAATTCCTTAGTGATGATCATAGCCACAGCCAGGGTTGTTTAAAATTGAATCTGGAGTGTTTTGAATTAATAGCTGGAATAATGTGTGGATATGTGTGAAAAATGTGTGAATTTTGACATAAATCCACACATATCCACACATTTTTCCCTGTGGACACATGAAATATGTGACATATATGTACACATTCTGTTTTAACAACCCTGGCCTATTAAATATTCATCTCTAACTTATGTTAAACCTTTTTAATTTGACTCTTATAGGACATCAAACAGTAGTTTATGAGTAAGTCAATATTTTTTTAAAATTATTGCAAATTTTTGATCCTAATTATTTTTAAATAGCTATGGACATACTCACTATGGTCATCACCATCATGCTGTTCCTCATCATCATCATTACACCATTTACGATCCATACAATCCCGGTAACCATCATCACATTACTCTTTATCATGAACATTAGGAATAATGAGACGAAAATTCAGACTATTTTATCAAATTTTACATTGATAATTATTTTCAATAAATCTTATTGGGTTTCACATTTTAAATTATGGATTTTTATTGAATTTTGGACATTTTTTTTTTTTTATTTCAGATTATTTATCATTTAGTCGTGCAAATAATTGAGTTATTTTGGGTCTTCAAACTACCAAAAGTAGCATAAATCGGATTATCGATCAAAAATCTGATTCCAGGCCGACATGACTCTGATTTCAATTGCCGAACTAATTCTGGACTGCTCAATGAATTTCCAGACTTGTGCTATTCGCCCATCTTGTGTTCACACTGTAATAAATCTTATTAATTTCTAAATTATACTGGGATTTTCCATTGATGTAAATCTTCAACTATAATGTGTCAATTCCGTTAATTAATTTAAACTTAATTAAATTAACTACAGCAATTAGAATTGTAAACTTTCACACGTTAGATTAACAAAATTACATACTTTAAGGCCTTTTTACGTCAAATCATGTGCTTTATATCTCCATCATCACAATTGAACATTTCACTTAAATAGAAAGTATAAAAGCAGTCTCAAAATAGTCAGGCTTACACATTAGATACAGTTCTAGTGAATATATCTAAGCAAATCATAAAAGATGAAGTTCATGATTATTTTGACATTTATTGCTGCAATTGCTTTTGCGATGGCTTCTGTGGACGATAATCAGAAGCAAGAAGCTGATAAGACTCCATTGAATGTTGCTGATATGGAAATTGACAGTGCGGATTTTAAGAATGTTGAAGTTCTTCGTTCTAAACGCCACGGTGGTGGTGGTTAGTTGTCTTTGAATTTATACTTACTTAATTACTTTGCTGGCCGTACAGATCAAGTATGATCTATGGCTTTCCTCAGTCGGCTGGCTACCGCTTGGAATTTATAGTGATGTTATTGATTATTTGATTGATTTTCAGGACGCGGTGGCTATGGATCCGGTGGTTATGGCTCTGGAGGGTGTGGCGGTGGATATGGTGGAGGTGTGCCAACTTCTGTTTGAGAAGTTGTTTAAATTGTTAAGATGTTGACAGTCAATAAAGTCCAGGTGTTAAATATACATTTGCAGCCAATAAAAATTGTATTTTTATGTATTCTTATCTCATTCATTCATCCTTTCCATTGAATTGACGTTATATAAGCTTATCGTTTGAACTCGTGGCTTTTTTAGCATCCAGAATTGCATAAATTTGCATAAAAAATTAACATAAATCATCCAGGGGTTTTTTCCCTCCTTACGTTACTCAATCGTATCAGACATTCCGGTTATTCAACGTTATTTTGTCCTTTCTTCGAAATTCTTAACACCATTCTATCGATTATTGACCCATTTTTTATCTTTTGCGCGTTCTTTTTCCAAAAATACTATATAAGATGAATTTATTTTGTGGCTTTTTCAGTCTTGTCTTGTGTCTTAAAGGAGTTAAAAGTTGAATAAAATCATTAAAAAATGAAGCTGTTGATTGTCTTGGCATTGTTAGCTGTTACTGCATGTGCCTTACCTGTTGAGGATGTCGAGAAGAAGCAAGAGATTAAGGATGATGTCTTAGATGTTGTCGATTTGGCAGATCCAAACTCAGTTCCACGTCAAAAACGATTTCTTGGTGATTATTGACTTGAATATGATTGCGATCAGTTTTCTTGGATGAAGATTGAGCCTTGAATCCTGGAGAATTGGATTAGAAACTAATTGCTTCATTTTTTTATTCGACTTTAGTTGCTTTATCAATTTTGGGTGCTCTTTTAAATTCGGTAACATAATTTTATAAATTAAATTTGAATTTTTCAATTAATTTTATTTATTTTATGTTCTAAAGAATCCGGCTGTCCATTCAGGCACTACGGTAAGCTTTATTAAAGCTCAAATCAACAAAAAGCTAGATCTGTGACAGAAAAATGACAATTACCAATCTCATGTCTAGATTTTTGTGGATTAGAGCAATAAATATTCCATAATTAACTTACATCCTTTATATTTGTCTCTAACAGTATGATGACGTTGATCAGGACCACCATGTAGACGATCAATATGAGTAAGAATTTGATTTTTTAAATTATTGCAAAATTTTGACTTTAATTCTTCTCAAATAGCCCTCATAGCTATCCTCAAGATCACGATCACGTATACGGTCACGATCACGGAGACGGTCATCATCATCACGTTATTGTTTATGATACGCATTACGAATAATTTCTGATATTCTGAAAATTTTGTATTAATTTTTATTCTCAATAAAACTTACCATATTTTAAATTTTGAAATATTTATTGAATTTTGGACTTTTTTTGATTTATTTCAGTTGATAATAGATTAGTATTGCAAAGAATTGAGTAGTTTCTGATCTTCAAACTATTCTCTTACTTATTTGCATACTTCGCTGGTTGTACAGATCAATTGTGATTCAAAGCCTCCATCGCTTGTGTCCGTCTGTTAATTACCAATACCAATTACAATTCTGCCTATATCGTAGCAGCTTCTTTCCACGAGTTCTTGCGTCTTCCACGAGCTGTTTTTCCTTCAAAATGAGCTGCCTCAATAGCACAAATCGGTTACTCAATCAAAAATCCGGTCTTAGGCTGACATGACTCTGATTTCAATTACCAATTTCTGCTGTTTGCAAATTGTAATAAATCTCATTCATTATTAAATTATACTGTGATTTTATTGATATAAATTTACAATTTCAATGTACAATCATCCTATAACTACCGATAAACCTACTTAATTCTTCCCTGGCTGCTGCGCACGAGGGCCCATTGTCGCGCGTAAGGAATGTCTAAAGACAACTATATCCTTCGAAACCTTCTGCTAGTTCGGGATATTAAGGTATCTAGCGTCCTTTTCAACACATTTAATCCAGTTACTTAATGAACTGAGGCATCACTTGACCTTTTGTATACATGACCTGCCCAAACTCCCAATAAAACTATTTTATATTTTATTGTATTTATGAATAACAATTCAATTGGCAGTGACCTAGCATAATGTAGATTTGATTTTTTGTTGCCTTCTGGACGATCCCGTGACGAAGACGATGGTTTTATCCGCCGTGATGACGATTTTTATCCCGATGGACTTTTTTTACTTTCTCTATCTCTGCACGCTACATGATTTTGGGGATATCAATGCAACGTGTTTACGTTGTCTTGTCAAGGTGCAAGCCCCAGTTTATGGAATGAATCACATAAACAGAGTTGGAATGACCAGAAGCACCCGAATTCAATTAGACTTTTCCAACTGCCCGACTTCCTAACCAACTAGAACATTGCCACTTTTTTGTTAGGAAATGTGGATAGGATGGGTGGGGAGGGAAGGTGTAAGGAATTCTATGGATGCTTCTTGCTTTCCTCAGTAAATTCTAACGGAAATTCCATGTCCTTTCTCAACAATAAATCACAGTGACTAAGTTAAGTCTGAACATAAGCATGTGATTCCATTTCAAATGCCATTAAAGGTTATAAATCACACATTCATTTTTCGTTCTGTACGTAACTGATTCTAAACGTCATTCCGGTTATCAACGTCTTTCTGTCTTATGTTCAAGCTACTCAGCACCATTCTTGTGATCATTGACGCATTTTTTTACTATCGAGCATTCACAATTTCTTTCACTGGATTTATATATAAGATGCATACATTTTATAGCTTCTTCAGTCTTGTCTTGTATCGTAAAAGAGTTTAAAGTTGATAAAAATCATTAAAAATGAAGTTCCTGATTGTCCTGATATTGTTAGCTGTCACTGCATGTGCAGTACCTATTAAAAATCATCAGCATAAGCAAAAAATTCATAAAAATGCTTTACATCTTCACAATGTGGAAGCAAGAAGCTCAGATAGTGATCTTGTACGTCCAAAACGTGCTCTCCGTGGTTAGTGACTTGAATACTTATTGTGATCAATTTTTCAGCATTCAGGATTGAGTCCTGGAAAGTTTGCATCTCAAGTTGATATAAAATTAATCATTTTATTTTTATTAATTTAGTTAACTTCGTGATAGAAGTGATAAATAACTTTGTGAATCAGGTACAGTAATTGATTCTAGCAATGAGATAGTTTTATTGTTCAATTCAGACCTAAAAGTATTGATATGTCTAAAAAACATACAAAATATTTGAATTTGAACCAGAGTCGGCAGGACTTTGGGAGTCTAGACTCCATGGGAGTCCGGTCAAATCTGATTTGAACACAATCATCTGAAAATTTAAAATTTCATTAAAATTTGTCTTTTACAGCAAAACGGTGGGGATGAGGAGGAACTGGTAAGTATTATTACATATTCTAATTATCAAAAAGCTAGATCTGTGTCAGAAATTTGAAGATTTTCAGCCTCATGTCTAGATTTTTGTAGATTAGAGCAACATCTTCAACTGATTTTTAATAAAATGTCCCATACTAATCTACAACCTTTTTAATTGACTCTAATAGGATTATGAGGTGGATGAATATTATGTTCCCACGGATGTACAGGCTAAGGATTATATGGAAGAAGCACATGAACTGCGGAAACGGCATTTATTATTATTAGAATCCACATTAAGGAGGAAATGAGAAGTGTGACTCTGTTTTTATTGTTTAGTTCATCCTCATCATCACCAATATAGACCATTATGTCTATTTAAATTGTGCATCATTATTTATTTTCATATAATATTTAAATTTAAAATATAGAAATAAATTATGTTAAGTTATTCTAAGAAGTTGCAATCCTTACTCTCGACATGACATGACATTCTCAAAATCAACCAATTCAATACCAACAAAATTAAATTTCAGTTCCTTTTCCAACGCATAAAATTTAAATACCTTATTTAAATACATAACATAACTAAAGGTGATTCCCATTCCTGAATATGAAAAAAAAAGTTCTAAATCAGACACAGTCAGTGGTTTTTTCCTCCCTGACGGCATAAGTGTCAAATCATCATTCCGGTTTTCAACACTTTTCTCTCTTCTCTCAAAACGATTCTTTTTTGGTTTGTTGACAATTTTTTTTCTTCTGTCTTCACGTGTTGTTGACTTCTTCGGGATACTATATAAGATGAATATATTTTGTAGAATTTTCAGTCTTGTTTTGTGTCTTAAAAGAGTTAAAAGTTGAAAAAAATTGGTAAAAATGAAGTTGTTTATTGTATTGGCATTGTTGGCTGTGGTTGCTTGTGCCTTACCTGTTGAGGATGTCGAGCAGAAGCAGGAGATTCAGGAAGATCCTTTGGATGTTGTGAATTTGACAGCTGAAACCGCAGATGATGATGCTGCACGTCAAAAGCGTCATGGTAATTAGTGACTTCATTCATTATTGTGATCTGTTCTTTGGCTTCGAGTAAATTTAGTAAATTCAAGTGCATCCTTCTGTTTCCTTCTGCTTCCTTCCGTTTTCGGCATTCTGTAGATATGAACACTCTAAGAACTGATCACATAACACATTTAATAAAGTATATTAAGATTTTTTTCTAATATTTTCTTCATTTTCTTGTCTTTTGAAGGATATGGATATGGTGGATATGGTAAGCATTATTCCTTCTATACCTAGATCTACATCTTGATTCCTGGGACTGAAAGCAATGTCAACTGATTACTTATTTAAAATTTCTTACTAAATTGTTTTCAATTTGACTCAAATAGGAGGATATGGAGGATACGGAGGTTATGGAGGTTACGGAGGGTATGGTGGATATGGTGGATACGGAGGATATGGCGGATATGGTGGATATGGAGGATACGGTGGATATGGTCATGGGTAAGTCCTTTTTTATGTATAATTCCAACTTATTTCATTTTATTCTTCCTTAATAGACACCATGGTCATCACCATTGGGGAAAATAAGCTGAACATTCAGCAATTTGAGCAAATTTGACAAAATTTTTCAAAAAATTCATTGTAATTAAATTCTGTAATAATTTTTATTTTCAATAAAACTTATCGTTTTTGGACTATTTGGAATGCACACTGTAATAAATCTCATTCATTATTAAATTATACAGGGATTTTCCATTGATATGAATCTTCAACTATAATGTGTCAAATCCGTAAATTAATTTAAATTTAATTAAATTAACTACAGCAATTAGAATTGTAAACTTTCACACGTTAGATTAACAAAATTACATACTTTGAGACCTTTTTACGTCAAATCATGTGCTTTATATCTCCATCATCACAATTGAACATTCCACTTAAATAGAAAGTATAAAAACAGTCTTAACATAGTCGAGCTTACACTTTAGATACAGTTCTAGTGAATATTTCTAAGCAGAAACCTTAAAATATGAAGTTCTTGATTATTTTGACATTTATTGCAATTGCATTCGCGATGGCTTCTGTGGACGTCAATCAGGAACAAGAAGCTGATAAGACTCCGTTGAATGTTGCTGATTTGGAAATTGACAGTGCGGATGTTAAAAATGTTGAAGTTCTTCGTGCAAAACGCGGTGGTGGTTAGTTGTCTATGTTACTTACTTCGCTGGCCATACAGATCAAGTGTGATCCATGGTCTCACTCAGTCGGTGCCTGAACTTGGTCTCTATCACTGGCTACCGCTTATATACGAATTTATAGCGATGTGATTAATTTATTTGACAAATTTTCAGGACGCGGTGGTTATAGATCCGGTGGTTATGGATGTGGCGGTGGATATGGAGGTAGTGTGCCAACTCCAACTTGAGAAGTTGTTTAAAACAATTGAATTGTTTTTGTAGAGCTATTGTCAGTTAATAAATTAAAAGTGCTTAGTATTCTATTGTATCCAATAAAATTGTGTGTTAATTTAGAAGATTTCAGTATTTATGGACCAATCCCTGCAACCCTGAACACGTCCCAGACTGCCATGCCTTCAAAAATAAGTGTTAAATTAATTAATGGTGCTAAAGCCCTATTGCTTAATATACACAAATAAATTCAATAGTGATTCCCAGGTTTTCCCCCAAAAAATACTACAGTCATTAACAATCAGAACCGGAATCTGAACAAATCAGAATGAAAGAAATTAAATGCAAATGTATTCAAATTAACACAAAATTTTCAATTTATGAGATGTAAAAATCTGTAGTTTTCCTTCTTACTAAGATCGTCTTAGTCATTGTTCTTGTTTTGATTCATCCGATTGATTAAGAAGAGTTGCTTAATCATGACTATGATAATTTGTTGACAATAAGGACGGCAAGAAGGTATGAAGCGTTGTCTTGTTGTTCTCAATGAATTGGGAAGCATGTGTTGTATAGTTTGGGGTCCATGGTATGTTAGGTAACATAATGATGAACATATTTGGTCTTTAAACCCTCCATGGTGCAAAATTTGGTCACAAGACTCACATATTCAATTCGAACCGTAGTCACAGACCTCCGTACCTCCTTATGGGTTACGTAATAAGCGAACAGACCCTATCTGTTGATCATCACATCTTAAAATTCTCCTAAAAAATGACATTGACCCCTGAAAATCAACAAAAAACTCAAATTTAATTTTCAAAAATTACTATTTTATTATTTGTTGCAATTCTTGTTAAATTGCAATCAGTCATGATGTTGCTTATCATCATCCATCATCAATTACATTCGAGATCCACTGCTGACTGACATGACACTCATGGATGTGCTCATACTCTCAACGGAATTGACTTTGTATATGCTTGAATTTTTCTTTGTAAGAACTTGTGGATTTTGGAACTTAAGAACTTCTTTTAAGTCATTGTCGCACTCGATTGATACCCAGGCTGATGATTTATCGGTCTTGACACGGTATCTGTGGTCGGCAAACTCATATTGGTAGATTTTCTTGTTTTTGTGAGCATTTGTGAGGATTTTCTTGACTTCCTCGTTGAATACAGTCAAGGCACGCTTCCAGGTTATGATACTATCGTTCATATCTTCTGCCGTGAGTCCCATCAAGTAGCTTAGACGTATTCTCTTATTTTTGGATGTCAAAATCTTCCTCATAACTGAATTTTCCGTCACTTCAATGTAAATTGTCCATTTTTCTTCAATTTCTCTAGTCGTATGGCTTACAACGTCATCAGATGTGAGTCCAAAGCGTTCCATGAATTTAGCAACCATGTCATCGACTTGTTGTGGCTTAAACAAGAATCCCTCGACGCATATGTGACGCTCAAGTTCCTGTTGATGTTGAATGTTCTCAATTCTTGTGGTTTTGTCATTGCCTTTACGAGTTTGTGTTGCAGCTGTGATGAATTTTTGGAGAGCATCCTGGGTGTCGATTACCGTCCATATTGAATTCCTGTTAAGCATAGCTTCAAACAGACCTCCATTAAGTTGGTATGTGAAAATGGCATAAGAATATTGAAGTTCACGGAGTTCCTTTTCAACTGATGAATTGAACTTGGTCAGACGGTTGTGGACGAATATCCATTTTATTGGTTTTTGGTCGATGTCTTCAGGATTGTAGACAGCAATGAACAGTTCCTGACTCATCTTATCCTTAAATCCAATTGTTATGAAGTACTTCCCACTTTGACCTTTGAAAATTCCATGATTTTTAACACTTTCAGTACTAATTCCAGCCTTGTTGATCAGTTCCATCCAATAGTCCTTTGCCGGTTGATTATTAAATCCAGTCACGAGTACCTCCTTGTCGATTTTCATTTGGTCATTGTAATTACGTTCAGCCTCAATATCCAGTTGTGATTTTTGATGATTTTTATTGAATGTGCTTGATGATTTGATGATGATGTTCTTTGGTGGTTTCTTTTCGACGCGAGTCCATTCTAGACTTGTTGTGCTTTGGGTTGTGCTCATGGTGTGAGCGTTGGTGATGGGTTTGTGTGGTTTTTGTAGCTTTATGTCACTTTTTGATAATTTTTAGGTAATTTTTGATGATTTTTTGGCACTTTTTGAGATCTTTGAGTTATTTCCTTAAGAATGTTGTATTATTTCGTAATTTGATGTCACTTTCTTTAGATTGTAGCTCTCAGCAGTCAAATTGTTGGGATTACACAATCAACTAAGCTGGGTTTACACAATTTTCACTCAGACTCGCAACTTTCGGATTTCTTCCAGGTTTTTGATGGGATTTGTTACAAATTAGAAGACAAATTCTCTCAAATTTGACAAATATTCAGTTGAATTTAACAAAATTTAATTTTTATTTTGCTGATTTTACAACTAAATTCCCACAAAAAATTGACAAGACTGCGCTTAAGCAGCGAAGCTTATTTTAATTCCGCTTTAAACTGTCATAAATGAATTTAATTAATTCAGTTCCTTCAATGAATAATAAAGAACTTTATATTCAATTTTAAGAAGCTCTGAGAATTTTGGTAAGTTAGTGTCGATGAGCCGCTGAAAGCAAACTGACTTTTTCAGTCACATTATCGCGATTATAAAGAGAAAAAAAATTCAACGCCGATTTGTTTATTACAATTAGTTGTGAAATTAAATGTATTTTGTTTTCTATGATGTACATCATCGAAGAAAATAATGTGTGAGTAACTTGAAAACTCCCCGAGTTTTACTTATTTCGTGACGCTCTTAGGCTCGTAGAAGTGGGTGAATGGGGAGCTGTGGTGTGGGGGTGGGGGGGAGAGGTTGATTGGATGGGATGAGATGGGATGAAATGGTTTGGATGAGCTTGATGGGTTGGACGGGTTGGATGGGTTGGATGGGTTGGACGGGTTGGATGGGTTGGACGAGTTGAATGGGCTGGATGGGTTGGTTGAAAGGAATGGGTTGGGATGGACTGGATATGATGTGATGGGATGGGATGGGTTGGATATGATGGGATGGGATGGGTTGGATATGATGGGATGGGATGGGATATAAAGGGTTTGATGTGATAGGTTGTTATATTTAGCAATGTCGGAGTGTTTTCAAATATTCAAAAAACTCTAGAAAATTGAGAAACTTCCCTGCTAAAAAGGAAGGGGACCGTGGGTCAAACAGTGCATTTATCCAGTTACTTGATGTATTAAGTAAATTACCCCAAAACTCTCATATGGATGAGAATAAGGGATTTTTGATGAATATGACGAAAAAAAGTGACAAGAAATTATGAGTGACTAAGTCGAGGTTTTAACGGCTTTGCGCCAATTTTGTGTTGTCAATTGAGAAATACAGCGATGAATTGCGATCAAAAAAAAGATGATGAAACAATGTATTATGTTTATTCATTTTTAGATTCATATTTCTAATTCTAACTTAATATACAGTATAATACAGCACTGATTTACCCTAAAACACCCATCTACATAGCACTTTCTATCATATCATCATCAAATTTCCTTAATTCACTCTTCCAAACCATTTCATCACCATTACCAACTTTCTTTAATTCATCATAAACTTTAGCTGAATATTGAGGCATGTCAACCTCCTCGATGTCATCCATTGCATCCACATCAGCAACAAAGCACTCATTCTCATCATCAAATGACGCAATGTTGACAAATCTGTAGCCCCAATAGATTTCACGTGCAAGGTAGCTTGTCCTGGCTTGTGTTGTATGTCCTGAATAGCTGGATTCTCCTTTGTGGCCGATGATAATCTCAAAACTAGACAAAAAATTGTCAAAATTGTTACAAAAATGATGAAATTTTCTTCTTACTTCTTCTCAGCAAACTCTCTAGGTCCCATCCCGTACAGCGGTGAATTTTCATCAATAATGTGACATGCTGTCTGTGGCCATACCATAAATAGCCGTCCACTACCCTCAATCTTCAGTCTACTCTGTCTTTTTTCAATGTAATTTTCCTCAGTCAAAACATCTTCAAATAGATAAGCTCTTATCTTACTATCTATTGACCTTGTATGCCTGAAATCAGCTAGTCTAAATAGTAAGCAATACTTATCATCTCGTAAGCAGATGACAGCATGCTTGCTGAATTCATTGTAGACATGCTTTGGTGGACGAGTAAGTTTTTGGATAACAATGCCTACAATTGCTGAATCAATGATGAGACCAAAGACAAGTTGGATTATTAAGGCTGTTATGGCTGATGGACATTCTTCGGATGGGTACCATGTTCCGTAGCTGAAATGTAAGGATTTGTTGCATTAATTGAATTGTCTCTGTGTCATGTCGCGGTGTCATGTCACTGTGTCATATCTCTGTGTTGTGTCTATTATGTCTCTGTGTCATGTCTCTGTGTCATGTCTCTTTCATGTATCTGTCATGTCTCTGTCAAGTCTCAGTGTCATGGTTCTATGTCATGTCTCTGTGTCATGTATCTGTGACATGTATCTGTGTCATGTCTCTGTGTCATTTCCCTGTGTCACGTCACTATCATACTCACCCAGTTGACACTTGTGACTCAACACTATGCAAAAAGAATCCAGCAAAAGTTCTAGCTCCCATAATGCAAGGATCACGGTCACCAATCATCCGTTCTCCAGTTACTTCATCAAAGACCAGATCACCGTGAGTCAATGCAATCACATAATAAACAACAGCAAAGAATGTCCAAGTCGTGAAAAATGTCATAATGACAACAAACAGCAATTTACGCCACGGCATCTCCACTAATGTATGCACAATGTCCTTTGCAAATTTGATAAATTTTTCGGGTAAATTTTCAGCCTTTGTGTTACGTTTGCCATGTTTGAGTAGAAGTCGTTCGACTTTTTGAGGTGGATAGCTTGAATTTCTACGTGCTGACATGATACAAGTGATAAATGAGACTAAAATGATTTTTTTGATGCTGAATATTTTTTCATTGTTTGAATTTTTTTTATCTCTTTTATCAAAAGATTGTGTGACAATCAGATTAAATTAAGATAAAATTGTGTGCAGTTGTGATTTATCGTAAAAATCTGAAATTTACGTATATATCCGATTTAACTGTATCGGATGGTATCATAGGATGGTGGATTATGGATTATGACGAAGAGAGAGGGAAGTAGGGAAGATGTGTGGATCACAAAATTCACAAAAAACCCTATAAAATTGAGGAAAAATCAAATCACTCCAAATACCTCCCCAGGTCATGAATTATAGACGATTTATTAGGCCTACGAATAGTGTAGTCATGAAACAGTAAGTGAGTCTCCTCAGTTACTAAATTAAATAAAGTTATGGAAGTTCACAGGGTGACCCAAAAATGTGCTTTCCAAAAAGCTTTCATTTTGAAATTTTTTGATCCGTTGAATCTACAAAGAATTAATTTTATACCTTGATGATAAGCCTCGATCAAAACCATACTCGATAAACATTTCACTGAATTCCATGTCGCAGCACACAGGTTGCCCACCACTGCATTATCAAATTCAAATCACGAAATTAAAAAATCTTGATATTTATTCATAATATTGTTTATTATTTTAATTTATTATAGAATATCAATTCTGTCAATATTTAATACAGTTCATAAATATAGGATTCTCAAGTTCATCAACCTTAGTTCACAATTTTCATTTCCTATTGCCTAAAAAAATCTAAAAAGTTCAAAAATTTCAATTTAAAAAACTTAAAAATTCATAAAAAAAATAATAATTTTGAAAATTTTGCATTCTTAACTACATTTGAGCAAGTGAGTAGCTTGAATGACTATTCTATTGTTGTCCATATCCTGTGTAATACTTAATGTGAATTTCTATATTTTTGATATAATACCGTTGCACCTATTCCTAAACAAAACATCACAATTTGTGAAAAATATGGAATTTTCCAATAATTTCTAAATTTCATCAATGATGTTAAGTATGTTTCCTTCCAGTCGCTGTATGGTGGGTACCGGGCACTAAAAATAATGAGTAAAAATTAGTAAATTGATCAGTGCTGTCCAATCTGTGTGTCACGGCACACCAGATGGTAAGCTATGTCCAAAACCATGTGGTTCATGACATATGCACACTAATGTGCAGCAACACTCAATTTTCTACAAACTTACTCTCCCAACTTCTCGACAAAAAAGTTAATTGACTTCTCAAGGCATCCCTTCTCATGTGTAAATGTATCAAAGCTATTCTTACCATGATACTGTCCCATTCCACTAGGTCCAACGCCACCAAATGGAATATTACTTGCAAAGTGCTGAACAGTGTCATTAACACAAACAGCACCAGCTGATGTGCTTGCAATCATCAAATTCTTATCTTTTGCATTGTTTGTGAAGATGTACATGGATAGTGGCTTGTCACGGGCATTGATATAGTCGATAGCATCATGTACGTCATTAACTGTCACAATTGGCATGATTGGACCAAAAATTTCCTCTTGTAATGCTGGATCGCTTGGATTTAGGTCTATTAAGAGAGTTGGTTCGATGAAACGGTCATCAGGGTCATGTCGGCCACCAGCTGCTATGGTTCCGTTTGTTAAGAATGTTGTGAGTCGTCTAAAATGCAAAAAAAGTCAAAATTCCTTCAAAATTACCAAAAATTCAGCATCAACTCACTTAAAATGTCCATCAGTCGCTATTCTTGCATAATCTGGACTCTTCTGTACATCCTCACCATACCATTCCTTAATCACAGCCTTAAATTCTTCAACAAATTTCTTCTCAATCTCTTTGGTACACAGAATATAATCAGGTGATATACAAGTCTGTCCAGCATTGCTATTTTTGCCCCATAAAATTCTACGAACAGCACGTCCAATTTCAACGGTGTCGTCAACATAACATGGTGACTTTCCGCCAAGCTCAAGGGTCACGGGTGTCATGTATTTTGTAGCTGCTGCGTAGACAATTTGACCGACACGTCCTGATCCTGTGTAAAATATGTAGTCGAATTGGTTGCGAAGTAGTTCGGTGGTTTCCTCGGCACCTCCTGAGATGACTTGGTAGCAGTCCTGGATGGGATGGGGGGATTTAATTTTGAGGTTAAGTTGGAGGATTTTGAGGTTAATTTTCACGATTTTGAGGTTAAATTGAAGGTTTTTTAGGTTAATTTGTAGGATTTTTAGGTTAAATTGCAGGATTTTGAGGTTAAGATGCAGAATTTTGAGGTTAAAATGCAGGATTTTGAGGTTAGTTTGCAGGATTTTGAGGTTAAGATTCACAATTTTGAGGTTATACTTACATTATCCAAATACTTCGGGATCTTCTCAAGCAAGAACTTTTCACTATGAGACGATACTTCGCTAGGCTTTAAAACAACACAATTTCCAGCTGCAATAGCTGCTGCCATAGGAACAAGACTAAGCTGAATTGGATAATTCCATGCACCAATTACTAATACAATTCCATACGGTTCCTTATAGACAAGAACGTCATCAAACAGGTTTGCTAAACCTTTTGTTGGCTAAAATTAGATAAATTGTAATAAAATTATAAAATTGCTCCACTTATTTAAAATATAGCAAGTTCATAAATGCATTAAATCATTCAAAACCGCCTCAATGTATAGCCAATAATCAACAATTATGAAAATTACCACTGCATACAGCATGTTAAACATTATAATAGTCACTGTCGTTAATTAAATAGTGCATTTATTTTTTATTTTAGACGTGAGGCTTGGCATGAGGTCTTTATCAATTACATCAAGGACATGGCTTGTGGATAATGCAGACTTAATGCAGATCTCGAACTTGACATTCGTTTTATGCTTAATGTTGCAGTTAATATCAATGTTTGCTGTCTAAATTGGACAAAGGGGTATGAATGATGCCGTCGGGGCATTCCTCTACATGATTATATCACTATAACGTCAGCAAGGTGTCCCAATGGCTACTTTGCATTACAATGACGAAGCTTGACAATAATGAGGAGGCTTAAAGGAGCTCTGACCGAAAATTGAAGCTAAAATCTAGCAGATTAATGGATTTTGAAGGGGAAAAGTCGAGGAGGAGTTCCACACTCCCCTCTGAATACGTCCCTGCTGCACTCCTCCGGACAACCTCATTTTCAATGCCAATTCAGACAACCTGTTCAACACAATGCGGCGTACTGCATTTATTGTCTTAAAAATGGATCAAGCTCAACTCCAACACACCCCTTAAGGCACCATTTGTTCGATAAAGCTACAACACAACTCTACATACCCTTGCAGGTGCCGACCACTCATCCATATGCGCCAACAAATGCAGAATCTCATTAACCATCACATTAATCTCAAAAACAACTCCTTCTTGTTTTGGTCGCCTGAAAAATCCACAAAATTAAATCAATTTATAGCAATAATCAAGAAAATCAGCAGCCATACCTCAAATCAGCATTTAAAACACTACAAATCTCATCTCTATTTTCTTCAAACATTTTTAACATTGCCTCAAGTTGCTTCTTACGAAATTTAATGTCTTTTGTTTTGCCGCTCGAGAATGTCGAACGAAGTCGATCCATAACATTGCTGTAGGCGTTCATGTCTGTTGGATCTGTGGATGTCGGCTTGTCTTTGCGATGTTTTTCAGCTGATAGAAAATCAGTTGATAAATTCGATTTGATGTCGTCTGCCTGGAAATTATGGGAAAATTAAGGTTTTTTGCTTCAAAATTGGGGATAGAAGTTGGAGATTGAAAGTTGTTGGATCAAGCTTTGTGGAGACTTACAGAAATCGCTAAATTATTCTTATTAAAACTCTTCATCATTTCCATGTTAGCAACTTATGTGAAATACTCAAAATTAGACACAATACTGACTACTACCTTAATTATCAGCCATTAAAAAGGAAACTTTTTATTGATAAAAATAATAAAATTTGAGAAACTTTAAATTTTGGACATAAAAATCCAGTGTCTAAGCCATGACTTTCATCATCATTTTTATCGCTCAATAACATCATTTACTACCTCAATCATGAAGTTGTTACTGTTATTCTGTGGATGAATTACTTTCATCAAAACTCATTACAAAATAACTGTTGTGATCAATCTTCTCAATACAGAACAGATTGTTGTGATATAACTGGGTAGCTGTTGATCATTTGAATGCTATTTTGAATAGTATTGATGAATTTTTGAGCAGATTTTGGTTTCTAAGGTCGGTTATTTAAGCTACCTGAGATATTCTTTCTTATATTACCCGGGAAATCCTGTCATACTCGGGAAATCCTACGATATCCCACATATTCTAGTCTATTCGTTTATTTTTATTATTTTTGTACCCTACGTCCTCTTTCAGCCCAAGAGTTCATAGGATAAGATGGAGTTAAGTAACCTATAACAGCCCTGCTTACTCCGGAAGTCTTAATCTCGACAAATTCTCGAGGATGAGACTGAAACCGCATAAATTTGATTAATTGTTCGACAATATCGTGGATGACCAAAGAACTCTTGAAAACAAGCTGTCGATAGAGACAGTATTCTACTTGGTATTGGATATACACAGTCAGAAGCCAGCAATATAGTCAACTTAAAGCGCCATCTGAGGGAAACCATTAATCACAATTCATCTATACGACCAGCGAAGTAATTAAGTAAATTAGGCAATATAACATGCATTCCTCAACACATCATCAATCCTAAGCCTCACATTTAGATGATTCTGCAAAATATCAACCAAACACAATCAATTCACACCTTCTAGAAGCCAAACTTCCCAAACATTAAAACAAGTTTTACTATAATCCCCAAAAATACCCAAAAAAATTATTGCAACTCATTCAAAACCTAAAAATAGTCAATGTTTTTATTTTCTTTTTACTGCTATGACCTTCATCGTACTTGATGTCGACTACAATTATTGTCTTTCATTTATTAGCACATGTTTGTAGACGCCAAAGACTTGAATTTTGTGGTTTAATAGAAGAGACAAATTGAAATTTAATATTTTTTGGATATTGAGACATAATGGAACATGTATTTGCAATTATTGCAAGGTAGTTGAGGCGTTTGGAGTGGTTTTATGATATAATTTGTTGGATAAATGGTGAAATTGGGAATTAGAATGGGGATTTGGTTCCATAAGTATACTGGTCAGTTGTATAATCAATCGGATACGGAAGTCTTACTATTGTACTGCTAGATATGTCTTCATATGAGTAAGTAAAATAGATCAGTGAATATCTAGAAATTTCTTGAGGAATTTTAGGTTTTAGTCCCGAAAAGTCGACGCAAATTGAAGGATCTTGTCAAATAATTGAGGAATTTGATCCACAGAACTCCCCAGAATATGACCATTTCCCATATTCTGCTCCCTACTCTAACCCCAAACCCAGCCCCATCCTCATTATCCACATCTAAAGCAACCATGAAACATTTCATAAGAATCCAGCAATAAATCCACAAAAAATCATAAAATGAAATTAATTTTTTTCCGTTAGAGATTCGACACCCAAGGTCATGTCTTTTATCATCGACATTGGACATTAAAAACGGATAATATATGTTAAACAAAGATGAATCAGATCGCTAATTACCAAAAGACATTGACTCATGTTTTATTAATTTTTTGTGTACACAGATGCTAATGGTTGGGAAAATAAATATTTGGAGTATCACAAGTCGGTTAATCAATCAAAAATCTGACACCAAGCCAGATGTAGCCATCTGGTGATGTCAACATGGCAGGTAGGTTGCCGAATTCAAACGCTACGCAATAAGTAAACGCTCCCATAGCAAATTATCTCACAAGAATCCACAGACAAAAATATTGCATAATATTATAAAGATAAATAACTTGTTTGATCTGTTCAGCTCGTATTGATAGTTTTCGGGTATAAAATGTTAACAGTTGTATCATCAAAACTTAATTTCGGCATTCATCTTCCTGATTTTAATAATATTATCATAAATGTGTAGTAAAAATATCAATGAATGAATCTTTGTGTATGCATCTTGAGTTTAATGACAGTGAGTTCAAGGTCCGATGAATTTCACATGTCTGACTATGGTTGTGTGAAATTAATAACATGAAATGTAACATCTTCACAAAGAGGGAAGATGACAAAACCTGCATATCTGGTTTTTTGATGTTGTAAGGCATATGCATCAGGTAGAGAATGGTGTGATTAAGGGTATTAGTTTGGGTATGGTCATTTGGTGCTTTTTGGATCGATTTCTAACCGAGGACCGAATAAATCAAAGACAAAAGACACAAAAGTCTGAAGATACCCAAGACCAAAGACACCGAAAAGATCGAAGACCGAAAATCGAGACCGAAGATCAAAATTCATGATTTTCCAGTCAGTATCCAACCCTTGCCAATTAATTTAATTCTTACATCTGAAATATATTTTCCATCTTTTCGATTCCTCAACATTTTGCTGTTTCTTTCTTGTTTAACTGATGTTCTTTAACTTTATATCTTATAACACGAACTGCGTGTGATTCGGTCACTAATTATTGCTTATATTCAGTTCACTCTTATTGTATATCCAATAAAATCACAGTCTAATCACAAATTTCAAACATTTTTGCTTTAAAATCCACAAAATTCAATTTTTTCTTCTTAAATCCACGTAAACAACACACAAAAAATAACAATTCAGTCTATCCAGCTCAATATTCAAACCACAACTATCTCGCATAAGACCCAACGCACAACAAGAGATTATTATGGCCAAAATGATCATCTTCAGAGAAGCAAAAAACGAGAGATGAGAGAAAATAATGTTTGAACCATGAAATGGATGTGCATAATTCTGTATCGATGTGAGAAGAGACGAATGCGCGGTTAATGAAGAAAAAGAAGAAATGAAAAAGACTTGAGAAGAGGAAACGAATGTGAGGTAATAACGTAAATACAGATATGAAGAACGTAACGCGAGTTGGTTTGATATTTGAACATGTGTTTAATAATATTTTGTGGTTGGATGGCTAGATGATCGTCTAGCGGAATTCGATCTATGGTCTTCGTGTCTTCAATGTCTAAATCGATCTTCGGTCTATGGTCTTCGGTGACTTCGATGTCTTCGGTGTCTTCGGATCTTCGGGTCTTATTGTCTTCGGATCTTATTGTCTTCGGTTCTTAATGTCTTCGAGTCTTATTGTCTTCGGGTCTTCAGGTCTTATTGCTTTCGAGGCTAATTGTCTTCGGGACTTCGGGTCTTCGGGACTTCGGATCTTCGGTTTCTTCGGGTCTTCGGTCTCCATAAAGCAGAGTCACGTCGGTCTGGACTTATTTTTCTGCCTTTTCTCCCCCATCTCCCTCTCCGGTATTTGGATCAAGTACGCTTAACCATGCACCGCGCATAAAGTGTACTCATTTCAATGAACATGCTCTATGCATGAACAGTACAACAACTTATATGGAATGTATGACCGAAGGTCAAGTTCAATGGACTACTTTTTTCACATTTTTTTATAGTTGCTTTTATAGCTTTTTTTCATACCAATTTTAAATCAGTTGATTTACTTGACTTTCAATTTATCTCAATCTTATGTGGCATTTATCAATTATTCTCTTTTTATTTGAGTTTTTGATGCTGTATTGACATGATTTGGGTTTGATAATTTCACTTTTTTGGTGAATCTGTTGAATTTGTGAGAGATGGCAGACACTAGGATTTAATCGAAGTAAAATAAGGCGCCAGGACAAGGTTTTCGGATAGACATCTTCTCTAAGGTATGCCCTAGGGTATGCACTAAGGGTAGATGTCCGGGTAAGTACATGCCCACCAAGAAATCGACATGAGGTTGATGTCAATCTAGTCTTGGATCGGATTTTCGATCGAATGACCGATTTGTGATACTCGGAAAGAAACATCCCGAACAGGTCAGTACGATAGATCAACTTCAGGGCACCCTCACGTCTTGCCGTTGCATTCTTACGCAGCATCAAAAAAATGCGTTCGAAACTTCTAATTAGAGCTTGATTTTTACAATTTTATCATTAAACTAAACATAAAATCTGTGAATATTAATTCATCTAAGCACATGACTTGCTCTGTTAGCTACTTAACGTTATTTTTTACATAGCTATTAAACATCCACAAACTTAATTAATAATTCAGCTTTTAATGATTGAATTAATGCATTAATTACTTGCATTCAATCTTAATATCGATTAATGTTTTCTAGTTTTAATGCTAATTAAACAAAGAAAAATAGTTGTATTAGCAATTCGCATGACGACCATGTTGTCCTTGTCAACATTCATGAGAGAAGTCAACAGCTGATTGTTAATAATTTAGAACTATTCAGGACGATGGTTTGTCATCAAGTCATTTAATGGACATAATTTTATATTCATATTTGAAATGGTATTTTGCATTGTTCGGGCATAAAGCCTGAAGGTTCTGGAAAATTGTGAAATTTTAATAGGCACTGATTGGCAGTTTTATAGTCTTTGATGATTTGGCTAAGGAATTGGTAGACGTTGATTTGAATTCTATAAGAATTTAGATGAATTATTGATATAAATTCTTAATTATTGAACAGATTTCAACTTGATTGATTGTATGGATTGATTCAAGGACGACAAGTCACACCACAAGCGCATTAGCGATTCTTAGAATGGATGACTAGGAGTGTATTCACAGATACATGGATTTAGAGGTTCAAATACTCCATATCCATAAGATTCTTCAATTTTCTAAAATTATAAGAGTTAAAAATCTCAAAATTGAGCCCAATCCCTTCAGATCTTTGACTGTCTCTACCCCTTAGCCTAAATTGACTGTCCATTAAGACTCAGACTGACTCAGACTGACTTAGACTGACTTAGACTGACTTAGACTGACTTAGACTGACTTAGACTGACTTAGACTGACTTAGACTGACTTAGACTGACTTAAACTGACTTAGACTGACTTACTCTAAGACTGACACTTCCTTGAAGCTCAGAACTTGAGTAAACGTCCATAGATTATTCTAATATTTACAATTCTCTTTTTTTCTCCTTCACAATTACTTAAAATATAAAAAAAGCACTTTTGAATCAGCAAAAAGTATCAAGTTTCAACAATTCCATACGTCACGGCAATCAAGTACACTAGAAGCACATGTACTGAAGATTAAAATATATTATTTTAATAATATTCACTGAGTATTCAATGAAAGTTATTTTAATAATTTTTAATTTGCAAAAATTAATGTGAAAAGGTGGAAAATTGACGATAAATTATCGCCGATTAGCTTTGGCATTGAACTTGCGTGTTCAGATGTGATGATGATTATGAGTGGAAGTTGTGAACTTCCTGATTGAGTGTCAAGTTAGTCAACTAGATAATTATTAAAAAAATTGAAAAAATTTAAAATTTTCAATATTTTCATGATCAACACTCAATGTAGACACCTATTTAATCACATATTTCAAATCACTGAGCAATCAAACAAGACCAAAAATTTAATATTTTTTAATATTTTCTAATTTCAATGCAGAATTAAATTACATACAACTTATATGATTATTAGTTCAATTATGGGTCAATATTTAATATTAAAAATAATTCTGCATATATAATTAGTCATAAATTAATGTTGGTGTGCTTAACGAACTACTGACATTGCATTTTTGCTGCATTTTCGAATTTATTTTGATTGAATTTATTTTATTTAACTTTTTAAAATAAATTTTCATTTTTAACCGCTTAAGACCGACTTAAGAGTTAAATCTCAATGAATTGCTTGGAGTCATTAACTCACTTAATTGAAATTGTCTTATTGGTCAGATAATTGAAGCTTTATCCTTGAATATAAATTCATATTTTTGTTCCTTAACTGTCAATTTAGTCACAATTGTGGACTGTGTCTTGAAAGGCTTAAAAAAACGTAAGTCAGAGTAACGAATCCTGCACCAAGTTAGAGTCACACAGTCCTAGTGATGGATTTTGGAACGACTAGCCGACTTATCCAAAGAATTATTTAATTGAATGTGTAGAAAAGAAAGCCAAAGCGCTTAAATTTCTGAGCTGGCAGAAGGATAGAGCCAAATTTAGACGTTCTTTGCCCGAGGCAATGGGATGCGCTCCAATTAATTTACTGAGAAACAATCGAAATTATTGAGAATCACTGACTCAGTCTAACAGCAATTAGAAAGAATTTGTAGATGTTTAGGATAAGATTTGCTTATATTATATAACTAGCTTTGTGAATAATGTTAGAAAGAGATGAAAATATTCTGAAAAAATACTTTTGAAACTTGAGCTTGTGTTGATCCTGAACAAAATCTTTTTATTTCTAGCTTTGTTGAAAAATAACTGAGATTAATCATACTTAAGTTTGGCATCAAAAATAATGATGAGACATATGTTTATACAATTTATACTTAATCTCAAGTTAGTTGCAATTTTTTATACAAAAATTTGATGACATACGGGGTGTTAATTCTGGTTTTTGATTTGATTTTGAAGTTTACAATCACTTCAGAGTTGTTGGGACTTCGGGATTCCAAATAGACTCCAAAGAACGATTCTAGTGGAACTTTTTGGAGTCGGACTACCGAATGGAGTCCCGACAACTCTCATTCACTTATAACGTTACCCAAAAAATCGACTTATTGACCTCCCAACCCTCAGTTCATTGTATGAATGACCAAACTTCATCCCCTTTGATTTTTAGAGGCTCTAGACTCAAAATGAGTTCAATTTACTATTTTACATCAAAATTATTAAGCCACAATCACTTTCCTTAATTCACTTATTAATAATTTCACTATTCAGAGCATGAAAGTCCATCAAATGACTCCCCATGACGGCATATTCCATTTCACTTGATTATTTTCTAATCTCACAATTTTGAGAAGATTTGTTCACAAAGTTTGACCAACAAATTTTTTTTGTAAGCTCTCCAGTCACCGCTTAACATTAAAAATCAACAAAACCATCAATTTACTCACAATTTAAATTAAAAAATTCCAAGAAATCAGCAAAAAAAAAAGTCAAAAAGAATCCACTTAATAATAATCCAATGCTTAATAATGACCTTTGAATTTGCTTATATAGTCCCCGGAGTGCCTTAAACAATTTTAAATGAGCAATGAAGTCTTCCAATTTAAAAGCTTACACGTACGACTTATTCAAACGATAAAAATGTACTGAGTGTACATACAGAATGTTGAACACTCAATAAACAATTTTTATTTTGTGAGCACGCGCGATAGTAAAAAGTGCCGAAATGAAGGTAGAAGTTGAGAAATAGAAATTTTGAGAGACATTTTCTCAATCAACAAATTTAATGTGTTTGTCAATTAACGCTTACTTATATACAATCAGCTGACGCAGCGAGCTCAACGAGTGTGAATTGAATTGACTGAACCGGGCATGCAGGCATAATATTGAATTTTTAATTGTACTACAATTTTACTTGTAATTTGTAATTTATGGAAAGTTTTTTCGTGATAAGAAATTTTTGGTCTTTTTTTGTTGTTAAATGTTGAGAAACAATGGAAGTATGTGTACATGTGTCATGTTTACACAGTTGGTAGTTGACTAATGAATTAATGCATTTTTCTAGAAATGGTCTAGTCTGGGGTGTACTTAGGGGGGTAAAGGGAGGGGGATTTGAAGTCATGCTCCTAATTTTCAGCAATATTTTTGAATTTTCAAGGATTTTTTGACTCAAGAGCCCTAAATGGTCAGGGATGCAACCAAAAGAGCTATTCCCTGATTGCAGCTCATCTCTTCTTTCCACTCTCCATCTTACTTTAAAAAAATCCCCAATATGCATGAAAAAAACCCCAAAAATCCCCTCCAAATTGATGTTTATGATCATGATGTGTCACTCGGGGTTCCTGGGAGAATAATGACTGCTCTAACCACCATGACTATGCCCCAGATTCAACAATTTGTTCAAGAATCAGATTACATCTTCAGTTTTCGACCTTTAATTATATACAAAGTACACATTACCTTCCTAAACAATAATTCCTCAATATCGACACAAACCATCAAAGCTTACAATCCAACATGACAATCTTTAATTAAATTCAACATTAATACAACATAAACAATACCAAATTTCAAAAGACGACGCAAAAATAATTCTTAATTACCAATTTGTCCAGCATATCTGATCTGAGAAGTCATTCAGAGCTTGCATAAAATGAATCCATACATTGTTGCCATACATTGTTGCATTAAATGAAAGAAACCACAGATTGATCATATTTTGACAGCGATGGCGATAAATTATGAAGAATAAATATTAACAAGTGCTGCCATCTGTTATTGATCAGCTGAAAGTGCAGCAATATTGTGTGCAATAAGATTTCAAGCTTTTGATTATTGTGTTGTTTTGGTTGACTGTATTGAAATTGTCATAAGAAAATTGGTAAGTGGTTTAGAGCTACCCTGCGGAGTTGAACTCTTCCACACTGATTATTGTAATTTTGGACCAAATTTGTCAATTTTATGATGGTTTTTTGTGACAAAAATTTCAAAAACTTGAAGATTAAGTTTTCAAATTATATCTTTAATTTCATCCACATATATTCAACTACCCCTTCCACCTTCTCCACAGGTTTCTAGACACGTCTCTGGAGTCAGTTTCAGATCAATTGCTGTACATCTTTCCATCTAGCCTAATTATTGGAGTGGAACTACAAAGACGATATAATTTGGATAAAGATGCCTAATGTACATATCAGGAATGTATCCAGAAGACACACGTTGTAAAAGCGACCAAAACCACAGCTCCAGGTCAGCATGACACTCGTCCCAGGTCAAATCCGATTAAATCCAACTTCAAACTAGAGTCGAGTCGCCATGAGGCATGATGACCCCATTTCAGGAGGTGTTTCCACTTGACTCCAGACTCTTAAAGTCCCACCCACATTGTCAGATTTTTACATCATCTAAACACACGTGAAATGCAACACGATTAAAATCACCAAAAATTAGAAATTCATAATTAGTATAAAATTAAATTAAAATAAAATTAAGAAGAAAATAATGCAAATTTTTCCTAACAAATTTACATAAAAATCAGCAGACCGACTAAATTAAACATCATCAGATAATCGCTACATGCTGTTTAATTGTTTGTATAACAATTTAAATAAATACAGAAGCTATCTGCATAATGATTTAATGCACGGTAAGTTAGTCATATATTAAATGCAAATTGTATCATTTTTGGAAGTTTGTGGACATTTTGACTCTCATGCTGCCGAAAAATTGATAAATCTTCAAGTTTGCTGCCTTATCTCTCATTTAAATCTTCTGAATTTCACATAAAATGCCAAAATTTTCACTTCATTAATACATCAACGTCAGCACCAAATCATCTTTAACAGCTTTGCATACTGGATTAAATTATTTTCGGCTTAGTAAAATTAATTCTTTTGAAATTTTCATCAGCTTTGGTTCATCGATATTTTTTTAAAATTCAGTCTCGTTTCTGCACTTGAGGAATGTGCAGTTCATTTGGATATTTTTGTTGAGTTTTTGTTAAGTTTGAAAATTTTGTCAAGGTTTATTAAGGATATTGAGTGTTAAATTTGTTTATATTGTCTGAAAGTTAAGCTTTTGTCCAAAAACTAAGCTATTGACCAACAAATCAAGCAAAAAATGATAAAAAATTCTAAAGTCAATGACAAGTTTCCAATCGATGTGAAAAGTGTGATTCCAAAGAAGCGAGATGAAGTATTGAATGTGAATGGTTGGGGATTTAAGGACTCGTATTTTACTATGAAGGATGGAATTTTGACTTTTAGTGGAACGAGGTGAATTTTAATTAATAATCCGCAACATACAAAGAGTCCGCTTTTAGGTATTGTAGTGGCATTTCTGTACCATGAAAGCATGCTCTTTGTCTGTTAGGGATTTTTACTGGAGAAGATCCTTACTTACTTCGCTGGCCGTACAGATCATCTTTGATCCATGACCTCTCTCAGTTAGCATTTAAAACTGGTTCTTTCTCTGACTGCCCATAGCAGGAGACATGATACAAGCATCCAAAAATCCAAATCGGTTAATCGACCGAAAATTCAACTCCAGGCCGATGTAACTCTGACTTGATGCTGAATTCGGCTTAAATATAACATCATGCCATGTTCATGCCAACTCGGTGTCGAATTTTAGATCGATTAGCCGACTTGCACTTTTCAGGAACGTCCTGAGGCTGGTTTGAATCTGATTTATCAAATTCAACTCAAAACTAGCCTGAAAATACAATTTATTGCCACCTATACCCCAAATTCAATTTGAAAAACCCTAATTTTAATCAAATTACCCTCTCTAGATACCCACTATCTGATATGCCCTTCAAGAAAGCCCAACAGCATCTCCTTAGCCTCCTCGACACCGACATATCCAACTACAAAACAATAACCAACCCAATTCATCTCGAATCTGACTACCCACCAGCAGTGACAAACGACGAATTCATCAATGATCTAAAATCATCAAAAATCGAATTTTCAATCGACTTTAATGATCGCTTCCACCGATGTCGTGGACAAGCCATGAAGGATTTTTACATATTAAGGTACGGAAAATTTGAGAGAATTCCAGACATTGTTGTGTTTCCAAAAAGTCATGAGGATGTCGTTCTGTGCGTGGAACTTGCTAATAAATATTGTGCAGTCATCATTCCATACGCAGGTGGAACTAACACAATGTTAAGCTTAAGTCACAGCAAAGATGATGAAAGATTTTTCATATCACTTGACATGACTCAAATGAATCGAATTTTATGGATTGATAGGAAGAGTATGTTGGCATGTATGGAGGCTGGAATTGTTGGAAAGGATATGGAAGAGGCGCTGGAGAAGGAAGGACTGACTGTTGGACATGAACCTGATTCTATTGAGTTGTCAACTTTAGGTGAGGAATTAAGGCTTAAAATTATGTGAATTTCTATTAATAAGGCACATCCACAGGTGGTTGGGTAGCAACACGATCATCAGGTATGAAGCAACAAACTTATGGAAATATTGAGGATATTGTCGAGAAAATTACACTCGTGACCAGCATTGGAGTCTTGGAGAAAGACTTTCTAGCACCAAGAGTCTCAATTGGACCTGATTTTCATCAAATTGTACTCGGATCGGAAGGAACTTTAGGTGTCATCACAAAAGTTGTCGTCAAAGTTCACAAGATACCAGAAATTCGTCGATTTGGAAGCATTGTCTTTCCGGACTTTGAGCACGGTGTCAAGTTCATGCACGAAGTCAGCAAGTGGCCATTGAAGCCATCAAGTTTGAGGCTTGTTGACAATTTTCACATCCAAATTGGAATGACATTTGAGAATCATCCATCATATTTGTCAGGCTGGATAAGTGCTGTTAAGCAGTATTTCCTGCTGAATGTTTATCGATTTGACATCAAGAAGATCTCATTGGTGACTTACTTGATTGAGAATAATAAGGAGGAAGCTGATCGTCTGGAAGAAAAATTCAAGTTTGCAGCTAAGGAGTTTGATGGAATTTTAACTGGACCTGAATATGGCACGAAGACATATTTGATGACTCTTGTTGTCTGTTACACGAGGGTAAGGTACAAAATTGTAAATTAAGCATATCCTAACCTCAAAATTGGCTTTTCAGGACTTCTTCTACGACCTTGGCTTCCTATTCGATTCACTGGAAACCTCAGTGACATGGGACAAGCTCTGGACACTCATAACGACCATAGAAAGTGCTTGGAAGCAAGAAGTTGCAGCCAGGAAGCTCAAAAATGCTCTCGCAATCCGAATATCCCAAATCTACCACAGCGGTGCCTGCGTATACGTTTATTTTGGAATTGGACCAACGGAAGTTCAAAATCAATTTGAAGTTTTTAACGAACTGAATAAGATGCTGAAAAGTTTGATGATCAGAGCTGGCGGAACTCTGTCGCATCATCATGGTGTTGGGAAGAAAAACATGGAATTTTATCCAAAAGTTGTGTCACAAGTTGAAGTTGACATTTTTAAGGCAATCAAGAGACAAGTTGATCCGAAGAATGTATTTGGTGCTGGGAATATGATTGAGTATAAGTTGTAGGGTAATGGGTATGGGCAGGGTGTAGGGTTGGGGGTCAAACCTCAATTTATGCCTTTTTGTATTTTGTGTCCTTTCTGTCGTTTCTGTCGTTTCTGTCCTTTCTGAAGGATTGAGGGTCACTTCTGGTGTTACGTAATTGACGAACTGTCCCCAACTTAACCAAAATGTCATCAAAATTTCCCTAATTAACACAAATATGCAGCACAAAGTCCAATAAATCTTTATTCATAACTTTACATCCAAAAATTCAAAAAAAATCACACAATTTTAATTATCCCTTGCTTATCTGAGTTCCATTAGCCTTAAGTCTCCTATTTTCCTCAAGCAGTTCCTGTAGCAAAATTTTGTCATCCTTTCCAGTTCTAATCCATCCATAAAATCCCAAAATATCAGTAAATATTGAATATTCATGAAGATTACAGCCATTAATTCCACCATATAAGGATGCTGACACAATTCCTCGCAGGTAGTGCCTGTTGTCATGCACAACTATCAATCCACTGCCACTGTCACCTGTGCATACACCAGTTCCATTGGCAAATCCACCACAAAATGCTCGATTACTGATTAAGGATTGTAGAATTTTATTTTCAGTTCCACATGCTTGATAGTCGTGGATTGGTGTCTTTACAAGCCTGGCAATATCCTCAACATCTGATCGTTCACTTTTACCAAATCCAGTGACATATCCAAGATTATTATGTGCAATTTCTGAGCCTGGTTTGACCAAACAAATTGGCTGAATAAATTGTGTAAATGGAATTTCATTTTCTAGTTCCAATATAGCTAAATCAGCATCATATGAGTCAACATTTGGATTCCATTCGTGATGAACATGCGTAGCTTTAACACCGACAGTGATTTTACCTATTTCGTGACTTTTTGATATGTTGTGAGCTCCAAGTATGACGGAAATGTCACGAGCCGCAAAATGGTAAAGTCCTCGTTTTCCTTCAAGGCAGTGAGCGGCTGAGAGTTTAGAATTCAATGAGAATTTTGTGGTTATTAAATAATTAATGAATTTTTGTACCTGTGATGACTAGCTTGTGGGATAAAAGTGTTCCACCACATAGAAATTTGCCGTTGTTTCGGATCAATGCAGCGTTCCTGTGGATGTAAAAATAGTTATTAATATCCAAGCTAACAGACCTTGTACGTTGGCACAACACTTACCAAGGATGTGCACCATGTTCAGTTTGAGTTCCATAAAATGCTGTCCCAAATACCACTTTTGATTTTCCACAAGAACGTGAACTCTAAATTTGAAGATAAATGATGGATTTTGTTAGCAAATTTTAAATATTGGCAGGTTTAACGTATTTTTGAGCAGTTGATACTTACTTCTAAGACATTCCATAATGATGATGTCCCTGTGCTTACTGGAAATTAGGTAGAAAACATAAGTTTGTTAATAATGTCAAATAGTCACAGATAGTAACACATTAAGGGCACTAAGTCGACTTAAATCAGGTAAAACTCAAGTTAAAAGCCAAAGGACAGACAAGGGGTTCAGACAGGTGTAGACAAAGGTTGATGGAATGGGTTTGACCCCTAGGGTCTTCCTGAATAAGCCATTGACAAGCAAAAATCTGAAAATTTGTTTAATTTTTGCAATTTTTAACAAAATTATTGAAAAATTTGTGAAAATTGCTCAATTTTTCCAATTTTCAAATGTCCGCCATGCCTGCCTTATCCAGCACCTTAACTAATCCAACTCACATTCATTCCTAGGCTGATAATTCTCAAAACATTTCTGCAACTTCCTCTTCATCAAGTCACGTCTTGTAATCTCCTTTTTAAAGCAAACATTATCACGCATATCCAAAGAGCTAACAGCCGTAACATCAATCAGTTCCTCATCAAGTGCCTGAATTTTATTATTTTGTAAATAAATTTTAGTCAATTTTTTATGTTCCCAAAATGAGTCAGCATGTATTGTCGTCAATTGATTGCCATTAAGCCAAAGCTTTTCCAATTTTTCCAGCGATATGAAAATATTTTCTGGCAGTTCCGTAATTTCGTTGTCATCTAAGCTTAAATGCTCTAAATTTGTCAGGGTTTCAAACCAGGCTGGATTAAGGATTTCAATGTGATTTTGACCGAGATATAAAGTACGAAGCTTTTTGAGGGTTTTGAAGACTTTTGATGGCAGGAAGTTGATCTCATTTTCTTCAAGGAGGAGCTCGTCGACGTCATGCTGGTTCAGGAAGAGGTTTTCGGGTAATGTCGTTAACTTGTTCTTGGATAGAACAATTGTGATAAGCTTAGGATTGTCAGCATAGAAATCAGATGCAACCTCAACAACGCCTGTCTCATAAATCCATGCTTCAGTCAAATTTTGGCACTTTTTCAGCATATTTCCATCAATAAAGTCAATTGCATAGACATCAAAGACATTGACATTCTTAAATCTTTCACAAAATGGGAACTGCGAGACTGTAAAATTTGATATTTTATTGTTGGTTCCATGAAATCTGACTTTGTTGATGTCATTGTCGTTAATGTTTGTCAACTGCTGTTTTTTGATGATGTCAGTGTCGGGACGAAGTTCACACTCGTAGCCGATGTAGTTTAACTCGCGATATAAACATTTAAAGCACAAATTTAAATGAAAATTGTTTAATAAAAGGATGAAAATTAATTGAAATTTAAAATTCATTTTTAAGGGAATTTTGAAGGTCAGCGTGGAAGTTTTGATTTTGTTATTAATGATTAATCATTTAAGATTTGGTTTTTTCACTTTTTTCTTCTTTTTTCTACTGTCTTCTGGATTTTTAGAGATTTTTTAACTGTTTTAAGTACACAATTCAATTTAATACACAATTTTAATGTAATTTATAGCTGTGACAAGATGATCCTTAGTGAATTAAAACAGAATTTCACAATAATTAAACAAGTAAACTAAATGAAACTCATCCGAAAGACGAGCAAATGAGCACTGCGAGATAAGTGCAAAACAGCAACTTTTCTCTCAGAGAAAATCAGACTTAATAAATATTAAGAAGAAGGAATTGAGACTTTTTATTTTGCATCACAAAAGTGAGTCTTCAGGAACAGTGAATCACCAAAAATCATAGCAAATGTGGGAAATTAATTTATTTATAATTTGTATTAATAACCAATCCAAATCTACAAATGCTACAAATATCCTTATCATCAAATATTACAATAAAATAGTCCGTATGTTTCTAATACTACAGTCGTGATAATACAAGCTAAGTGAAAAATTCAAAGTCGTTCCTGAATGTGCCCCCAGAAGCGTTACACAATTTTCTAAAATTTCCTGTATTAAAAAACCAATTTTTTTTCATTCTTGCATGACAATCTCTTTAGAATTGGATTATCATTAATCTAGATAAAATTGTACATTTTACAATAAACATGCAATAGAGTTTTATAATGATTATTTTAATAATTTTCAGTATTTAGCATTCATTGCTACAAAATAGACAAAATTTATAGAGAAAAATTATGAAATTTGATGTGCAAAAATATTTTGAATCTTCAACAATTCATGGACTTGCCTACATAACTAAGCGATATCACGTTATCGAAAGGTTGAAACATCTTGATTTTTAATTTAAAATATTTAAATTTACCTAAATTTTCAGAATATTTTGGATCATCGCTTTACTATTTTCTGTCATATGTGCTTCAAGTTTCATAGTGGAACTGATAACGAAGATCAAAGATTTTCCAATTGTCACATATTTTTCAGATCAGTCATTTTCTGTGTCGGAGGTAAAATGGAAGTCGATTTGTGTCCCAAACATTCAGCAATACATCAACCCAACCTCTTCTTCTCCTTCCTTCTTACCAATTTTTCTATCTCCTTCCCTATCCTTCCCTATCCTTCCCTATTTCTCCCTCCTGTATGCACCCCTGATTGCAAAACACAATATTACATACATTATTTTTCAGATCAATTTCCCAGCAGTCACAGTATGTCCACAACCAAATTTTGATTTTTCAATGGGAAATCGACCAGCTATCCGAGACTATAAAGTACGATCTCAACATGAAAAGCACACATTACGATTAATTTATTTAGAAAGTCAAGAAAATGGACCAGAACTAGCCGATGAGATAAAGTACAATAATTATAATTATTTTGAGTATTTGGATGGGATTGATAATGGAAGAATTGCAGTGGATGATTTGGGTGTTAAGATGTAAGTAAGTGAAGGGGGACTGGATGGGGATTAGGGGGAGTTGGCTTGGTAAGTAGCATGCAGGCAGCCCTCCTTGCCCTGTCGTGTTACCTACTAAGTGAATCGATGCTTAAGAAGGAATTGTTGAGGATTTTTGTGCCCAAATCTTAGACTAAGAGATGACAAGAGCAGGGAGGAGAAGGATAGGGTTTGTTGACCCCCATACGTCCAAAATCCAACCCCTAGCTTCAACCCCTTACTAACTATCCATTTTTTCAGCCTCAAACGTCTTCAATACATCGATCTGCTTACAAATCGCGGAACTTTCAACAAAATCAACATTTCAATCCCAACTGATGACTTTCTAGAAGTCGCTAATCATTTTGATAAAGAACTTGCATATCAAGTGACTTTACATTGGATTAACGAGGAACAGCAGTACACAACAGAGATCATCACACCTTGGGGCTTGTGCTTTACTTACAATATAGCATTTAGTGACGATTTATTGGATATAAACTCTACATCTGATGACTTTCACTATGTATATACAGCACGATGGTATGGAGATATCAATGAAAGGTTGAAAGATTTTCCAGACAAGCTCGGAACATCCGAAGCAGGTTTGAGGGCGAAATTCAGTCCTGATCTTACAAAACTTGGCGATTTAGTTCGTGCACAGTTTACGGTTCTGTTGCATGATCCTTACGAGTTGCCATCGAAAAATTCTAAAATTATCAATTTTAACATTTATTATGAGACAAATGTGCTTGTTGTTCCACAGATGAATTCAATTGATGAGTCACTTGTTGAGTATGAACCTGAAGAGTAAGTTGGGGATGGGATGTAGGTTTGGGTTCATATTTGAGAGACATATGGCAAAGATATTGACGCAAATTGTGGTTTTAGGTCATATTCTATAAGATCCTGCCAAAAACCAGAGTTAAGTCGTTTTAGGACCCAATTTCCAGCCATTTCTACGTCATATACCTTCCACCACCTTCCACAACCTCAAAACTAATTAACTCACCTCATTTCAGACGCAACTGCTACCTAGAAAATGAAAAAATCCTCAAATTCTTCAAAGTCTACACAAAGAACAACTGCGAATATGAATGTATGTCAGACTTAATGCTTAGTCGTTGTGGCTGCGTTGAGTTCTTCATGATTAGAAATTCATCAACTCGAATTTGTTCAGCAAATGAACAGGATTGCTATAAGAAAGCTGAAAATGATTTTGAGGAGCTAAAGAGCTCTTGTGGATGCTTAAATCCTTGCGACTATGTTGATTATAGTTTTGAGATAAATGAATATGGAACTGTTGAGTAAGTTACTGCAAGGAAGAAGCTAGAGCTCCTCCCCTCCACTAGGTTCTTCCTGCTTATTAATCCAAACTTCATTTCCACATACAGCACAAAATCAAATCATTATCGTGAACAATTTGGCTTTCAAGTACAATACAAGACAAATGAAGTCAACCAGCAAGTCCGGAAGAAGCAATTCAATTGGCTTGACTTTTTCTCGTATGTTGGTGGCATTTTGGGATTATTTGCTGGATTTTCAGCATTGTCGTTTGTCGAGCTCATTTATTGGTTCACAATTCGATGTTTTATAAGGAATACTAAGGCATTAGATTCAAAAGTCTATCCATTTGAAGCAGTTGAGGAAAATAAATCAAAATTCAAGGAACTTTTGGAATCATTTTTGAGTGAATCGAGCATTCATGGGTTGGGACTGGTTTGTGAGTTTTCGTGGATCAGCGGGTGAGTATTTTGAGTTGAGCAGGTCCTTAGAATACTGAACTAATCTTAAAATCATCCTCAAGACTAATTTGGACATTCTTCATCACAACATCAATGACTTTATGTTTCCATCTGATATTGAGTACACAAACAAGTGCAACTGACAGCAGAGTCATTGCATATGACGATAATTACAAAAATGTTGATGATGTAAGTGGAATGTGGGTCGGATTGAGTGCTTAGGGCAGTTGTGGTCAGCCTGTTTGGAGCCAAAATTGTGTCGAAATGCCATGAATTGTTTATCGTGTGTTGTTTAGGTTGAGGCTTACTAAAGTGTGCCGTAAAACACAAAAGGTTGCCTACCACAGGCTTAAGGTTTTCTAGAAACAATTTGTAAAGTCGGTACTCAAGTGAAGGCTTTGATAGTCAATTTAAAGGAGCATCCACTAGAGTCTGCACTAAAATAATAATTTCTAAATTTAAAGCTTATCAACTTTGTTTCAGATTCCATTTCCAGCTGTCACAATTGTTCCAGAATTCACACATTCATTACACATAGTTTTTAAGTCTTTTTACAACATTATGGATGACTTGATGGGTAACGATACATCCAAAGATCGCTTTTTAATGTAAGTAAATTGATTAAGTCCTGATTTTGACATCAGGAATGCTTATTATGCCTGTGATTCAGAAATTAATACTGAAGTTCAGATCATAATTCAGAATACACCTCAAAAACTAGAATTCCAAAAAAATCCGTAGATTTGCACATCTAAAACTCAGTCTTTAACATTCCCCTGTGACTTTGTGATCAATTTGACACTTCCTCAACTTTACTTCGATCAGATTCCTATTTTATCTTCCATTTTATAGCGACCTAACCCAATATGGATTCTGTAATGAGCAGTATGATGGATATATCAACGACTTTGACTTTAGCTACATTCCATACATTATCAGAGCATTAAAAAATAATTCAAAGCTTGACTGGTTCCGTCAACAATCCACAATACTCAATGCAAAGTATCAGACAAAATTTGCAGAAATTCGAACATCTAAAGGCATGGGATTCAGCTTTAATGTTATTGGAGCTGATGAAATGTTCAATTTTGATGAGTAAGTATGATTTAGGGTCTTGCGGTTCTCCCCAGCTACCCTAAGATGAAGTTGCCTTATCCTTAATAATTTCAGAATCAGCCGGGACTTCAACTACACCACAAACATAACTACAATGCCTGATTCCCGTCAAATTCCAATAAAACCCATCAAATATCCTCTAACATTCAACAGACAAGACAAAGCCATTTTCACCGCGATCATCAAAGCACCAATAAATGACATATACCAAACCATGACCTGCATTAAGCAGTCATTTATTGTTCATCATTCAGATGACATGCCAACATTTAGTCAACGAAGAGCTTTCTTAAATTTTGACTATGGAACAACAGTTGACGTGACAGTCACACCACAAATTATCAGAACAGATGAACAAATGAAGCATTTAAGGCCCGAGGTTCGTGGATGTTATTTTGAGGATGAAAAAAAATTGAAATTTTTTAAAAAATATTCACAAAAGAACTGCAAAATTGAATGTTTAACAAATGTCACGGAACTAAGTTGTGGTTGTGTCCATATATATCAGCCATTTAAATCTATTGATGATGTGTGTCGAAATATCTCAAGATTTGATGACAATTGCTTTCAAGATGTTCAGCATCAAATTTATGTTTTTGAGCAATTTTCAGCTGACCAGAACTGCTCGTGTCTGCCACTCTGTAACTCAGTGACGTACAATATTGACTATAAAATCACAAATAATACAGACGATAATGAAGCTGTTATAAATGTAAGGATGAACATGGACGATATTGTGTTGTACCGAAGATATCAGCAGTTTACATCCTCGGATGTTGTTTCTTATGTCGGTGGACTTTTGGGACTGTTTGCTGGCATTTCAATGCTGTCAATTGTTGAATTTTTCTACTTTTTTACAATTCGAGTTGGAGTTAATTTATGGAGGATTTGGCGCATTCCGAATTAAAACAGCTGTGATGACAAGTCAATGTCCTGTTGATGTTTTGTCTGTGCATTTTATGCTAATTTATCTGGTTCTGTAGCCAACTTGCTAACAGGTTTTATTAAGAACTGAATAAAAAATTTTTTTTGGGGATTGCTAGCTTCTGTCATCAAATGCGTCATCAAATGTGCTGTATCATGTGGATAACAAAGTATATCTTAAGGAAAAAAATCTTTATTCTGCTCAGTTTTGTGTCGGTCTTTGAACAGCAATCATGAATAACAAAATGTGTCGAGTGCTTTAGTTAAATTATTAGTGGAAATATCAAAAAGTGAATAATCAGCCATGGGCATTAAACAGTCAAAAGTGAAAATATTTAATAAAAAATCCACAAAAAATAAAAGTGTAAAAATTAATTTGGAGGATGGAAATGCTGATGGTGAGTCTTGTTGTGTTAGTTATTTCGTGCCTGGAATTCCTTTATTGTGATAATAAATTCTGTGTTAAAAGTGTGTTTGTAATGGATTTATGTCAGGCACTGATTAGACGACATTTAGTCAGTTAGAACTTAGAGTTCGACTATATTGACTAGATTGTCTTCAATGTGATCTGTTGTTCTGTCCTTTAACGTCCATTATGTTACTTCGGGATGACTTACAGTAATCATCCCTAGCAGACAAAGATCATGATTAAACAAACTAGTTAAGCATGTTCTCAGCTTAGTCTGCCTGCTAGGGAATGTTTTTATGACAATCTTATGCTACAGTATAAGCTTATCCATCTGACTCTGTTGCTGGATCTGTCAGATAGCTTGTCATCTTCTCTGTCCGGTCGTTAAGCTGACATTCCTTCATAAGTGTTCTGTGTCAAGTAGCTTTTGGAGCTTCTGGTCGTCATATGTCTTGAGGAATCCAATCAAGGATGGTGCAACTTGCAATTGTGATTCTATCGCAGACATGACATTCTCTCTGGCATTCTTCCTTCAAAGTGTATGTCCTATTCAGTCGTACTTCTTTATCTGTATCTCCTTATTGATGCCTTGTTGACCTGATATTTGCAGAAGCTTCCCATTTGAAGGCCAATTCTCTGTATTCTTCTTCCACCCAATTTTAAGAATCCTTTAGCAACAGCTCATAACATATATATAGCCATGCTAATGTTATTCGGGTTATTAACATTGACGTCATTATTATTTTATGTTAATATTTTATTAATTTTACATCACAATCTAAATCAGTGGTGAATAACCTTTTATTTTTAAAGACACATCTTGATAATAAGCCACGCCTGAAACCGACCACAACAAATAATTCAAGGAATTTCTATAAATATTAGTTTCATTTCTTTTTGAGAATCTCCTGTTTTTGTGATTTCATTCTACTCATTAGCATATATCCATTGATCAAAACATTTGAAACAGACAAGTTTGACGTCATTTTTGGCATTTTGCATCTCTTTTTGCTGTTTCATTCATCGCACGAACAAATGTCACTATCCTCTCTAGATTGTCATGAAACTGGTTTACGTATTAGAAGCCAATAACTCACGTGTTTATTTAAATTAATATTCATATGAATACTGAATATTGGACATTGTTTTTATTCTGATGATGAACCACATTTTGCATAATTTTGGAAAATACAATTCATTTACAGTGTAGGGAATAATATAGTATTAAATAATGCAGTGCAAGCTGTGTGCTCCCAAAAATGCTTAGAAAAACCATGAACAGTATGCCAATTATGGCTTCAGTACGATATGATGATTTTAGGAATGATAATGATTTATAGATTGTTGTGACATGTTCAGTAAGAGATGTTGGGGTCATAATGTTAATGTGTGAGTGAATGATGCTTTATTCATGTCTACATACTGATTGCAGGGAGAAAAATGCACTGAAATGGCTTAATTTGTCAATTTTAATCTTATTTATCGTGAGAAATGTTCTTCTCGTTCCCTCACAGTAGTGTTGATGCTTCACTGCTCTAAATGCTTCTCGTCCGTTGTATTCAATTAATAGAGTTATAGCATAAATACATTAGATATAAATTAACAATTAACAATGCATTTTCATATAATTTTCAGCTCAGTATGTTAATGAAGCTGGTGAATTCGATGACGAAATTGAAATCAAGAGGTTTAATCAGACGTCACTGAATTTAACTGAAAGAATTGATCCTGTCAAAATACCGTGTACCAGTAAGGATGATTTCTTACAATTCTCTGAATCCAGCCACGGAACTGAGCAGTCAGACTATTTGTTTATCAAGTTTATATTCCCTGAAACTGTACCTGAACTAAAAGCAGAAGATCTTCAAAAATTTACCGAAAAGTATAGCGAACAATCTCCTGTGTATATTTTGGTGTCTGAAAATGAAGAAAAATGGACAATTTTGTGGAAGTCACAGGAAAATGAGAAGATCTTCGAACTCAGGCATCCAAAAAAGCTGAATTGGGAAGAAAGTTTGAAGTTGTGCGAATTTGCGGCTGACTTCTTGGCAAAATCTCTGAAGAATAATCACATAGGTAATTAGAAATTGACTATTAAGACTTTTATCAAAAATTATCGATCAATTCCCTTTACATTTAGGCATCATCAGTCAATTCTCATATCAATCTGATTTAAATTTAATCGAACTGGATTTACTGGCTGATTCTCGTGACTTCAACTTGTTGCTGCTCGCTGCAGAGAACGGAAACACAGAAATCGTCAATATTCTCATCAAACTAAAGATGAAGACATGCTCAATGGACAACAAAGTCAATGCTCAATCCATGGCATTTGATAATAAACATTTTGATGTCCTGTACATTTTGCTACAGAATAATTTGACATTTCCGCAATCATTTGAACCGAATGAATGTACCGGGAAGTTAAAGGAGTTTTGTGATGAGACTGAGGAAGTTCACAAGCTGATCAATTCCAATGAGAGGAGCCAACTGGAGGAAATTTTGGACCAACATCAAGATTTGCGTCATTTTTTCAATTTTTCGAATAAGTCAGCATTAATGATGTCATTAGAAAGCCAGTCATTTGAGGTTTTTGACTTACTGCTGCGTAAAAGGCATCGATTTGGTTCCCATGAAGACCCTGCTGAATATTATGATAAAATTGGTGATGTTAGATCCAAACGACAGATCCGAGATATTCAGAACAAATATTCACAGCCATTTCTTGAGAAGCATATCCACACACTTGTTGCCAATTCCACAGCATGTTTTGATGAAGAAGAAGTCAAGGATAAACATGATACAGTTAAGAGAGCCTACGAGCTGCTGAGTCAAAATATTTTCACTAAAATTATCCTTCAGATTGTGGCTGCATCTAAAAACTTTAACATTGTCTTCGACTTTAACCGTGAAGCTGCCAATGTTCTTGACCCAACAGCTACTGAGGCAACCCAAGGAGTTTGTTACATTTCTGGTAAAATGTTCATTGGAGCTAAGCAACTTCTTGATCCTGCTACAGAGCATGAGACATTCGCTGTATTGATTCACGAATTGTGTCATTTTGCAATGATTCAAGTCTTTAAAAATCAGGCTAATCCATACACAAAAGACGACAAAAAGACCATGGCGGAATTCGAGGAAATATCAAAAATTTGTGAGGAAAATGCGGAGGCTGAAGAGTTCATCGGACTCGTCTACATTTGCTATCCAGAGGAAGTTTATCATGCTGAACTGATTGTACGTGTTGTGCATTTACTTGCTCTTTACCGCAACTTACCTGAAAAACTAGCCAAAGTACGGACAACTTTCATCAAGCTTTTTGAATTCTACGAGAAAAAGATCGTTCCAAAATTGCAGCAGGCATTACCAGAGATCGAAAGTCGCGATGCACAGGTACTTAGAATTAAGGATGCAAAAATTTCAAAATTAAAAACCATTTCAATTATTGGTGGTATTCTAGGTGTTGTTGGGATAATTATTGGGATTTTTGTTGCTTGCTTCCTTTATACACCGACTTATAAATTTAATGAATTGTCTGATCAGGACAAGATGTCTGTCTTTAAGGCTCCTGTATTGTATAAAGGAATAAATGTTGAATTTGGGAATTTGTTTGCTAAAAACTCGACCATTTATGATCAATTGACTTCCGACCACATCCATAAGATGATTAATAAAGAGGCGTTAAATTTGACTGATCCATACTTGCGTTACGCATCAGAAGTGATTTCACATTCGTGGGAAAATATGACTGAAAAGTTAAAAAATAAAGTTTTAAATTCAAATTTTACTTTCCAAGAAGAAAGCGTAAAATTTGACAGAATTAATTCATATCTCTTAAATTATTTGACATCTGATCAGATTGCTATTGTCTTAGATGGGCAGGAACTTGTCGTGCATGAGATGATAAAAAATGAAACTAAATTTTATGTTGAGCGCAAATTTGAGAATGAATTTATTCGTGAAATTTATTACAACTATAAACAATTTGTAGACGGAAAAAAAGATATAAACTGTTCCTCAATCAACTTGCCAAAATCTAATAAAACATTTGAAATCTTTTATCAGGAATTCATAAGTCAAAATGTGTCTGATCAGATAGAAACTATCAATAGAATAGGGAAAAGTGGTTATTTTAAAAATTGTGTTAAACAGGATTCCTTTAATGAGGAACTGTCCTCAGTTTCTGATCCCCTTGACTTTAAACAAGTTCTAAATCTAGCTTCAAATTCAAAATTGTTCCTTTTATCAGGCGAAGCAGGAACAGGAAAGACAATAACATTTGAACAATTTACAATAAAATTCAAGAAACTGTTTGTAACTCGATGGGTTTCGTACATTGATTTGAAGGATCATAAGCATCTATTTGAGGGCATTAAAACCTTGAATGATGTTGAGAATATGCTTGAAATTATTTTTGGACTTAGTTCCGAGAATGAATTTGAGAGAAAAATGTTTGAAGATAGTTTCAAGTCAGGAAATTTGATTTTATTGTGGAATGGATTTGATGAAATTTCACCGCAATTTAGTGAACATGTTTTGGGTATATTGAGCTTAATTAAGGATTTTACAGAGAATGTTCAGTTGGTATGTACAAGACCACTGTATGCGTATCTGTTTTGGTATCGTTTATCAGCACAAATCTTCAATTTGATTCCATTTAATCAAGACGAACAAGAAAATTTCATCAAAAAATTTTTAATATCCGAAAATGTTGAATTCAAAATTCCAAATTATCTCGAAAAAGTCCAAAAAATTGTAAATTCAACAGGGTCAAGACAAAGCTTTGACACGCCATTAATGTTAGGAATGATCACAGAACTAATCGCAAGTGATGAAATCATTTATGAGTCAGAAAATATTTACCAAATTTATCAAAAATTCATTAAAAAGAAAATAGAAATTTGGCAAAATAAGAGCGATTTTGCTTTAAAATTTTATAGCAGTTCCCTCACAGATCACCGAAATTTTGATATGATGAAACTTTATCAGTTTTTTGCACTTTTATCACCTTATGATATTTCCATAACACATTTAATGAAACTAAAAATAATACGACAAAAGATTCCAGAGGAACTGACAAGTGACGAAATCTCTCGAATGGGAATTTTATACATTAATGGCAAAAATAATATCAAATTTGCACACAGAACTTTTGAAGAATTTTTCATAGCACAATATTTGATCGAAAATGTTTACATCGCGGATGAGCCTTCGGTAGGAGAAGCGGAATTACGAGTTATGATTTTTACGCGTTTTTATAGTTATTCGGGAATTAAAAACTTTCTTAATTCCTATATTCAATTTACTGAAAATTCAAAACCTTTTGACAAACAAATTTCGAAACAATTTACTACAAAATATCAAAAATCGTTTATGGAATACCCATATTTGATTCATTTTCCCTTCTACTTCTTTAAACGTGATCCAAAAGTGTTGAAAAAGTTGCTTCAAATTGACGAGAATGAAACATTATACACCAACTCATACCTTTTTAGATACCCTATACATAAACCCTCTGCGATTAAATATGATCAGTTTAAAAGTCAAGTTAGACCACTTCTTAGTGATGATGAATATGAAAGACTTATTCGGGGTAAAAATCAAAAAGGAGTCCTTCTGTTTAGTGAATATTTCTATCAAAAGTCTGATAGTATTTATTATAAAAATAGGAATACTGTTCATGATTTTTATAAACTTGATGACGATTTAAAGCTCAATAATGACACGACTTATATTTTTAATTCCATTGCAAATAATTTGACATTCGACGAGTTCAAGGAACTCATGAAATCAGGAATAATAACTAATAGCATTGCATTTTCAACGATAGGTAATTTAACTGAAATATTTTTCAATTATTTTACGAACAGATTTAACATATCTGAACAAAAGGAACTTTTAAATGATTCCTTTACTAACATTATCTTTATACACAAAGAATATGAATTTTTAGAAAAAATCGTTGAAATTGATTCAAATGTTGAAATGATTTTATTTGATATAGTTGATACTTACTTATTTTCTAATATGATTAGATACGAACATGTTAATTTCACATTATTGTGGAACATCTTTGTCGCCCACACAACCCGAGACATGCAAAAAAAGCTTTTAAGAAAAAGAGATTTCACTCTATATCTTACACAGAAATCAAAAGAATTTAATGTTTCATATATTTTGAATATTTATGATTCATACTTTAATGTGACTGAAATGCAGGAAATTATTCTGTCACAAACAAGTGATTTCATATTAAATATTGCTGTGCATGGAAGATACAATAGAGAATTTACTGAATATTTATTAAATCTTTTTAAAGGAAATGAAAAATCATTAAAAGAGTTTTTACTACGGGAAGTTGAGCCAACAAAATTTAATAGTTTTGAACTTTGTAATCATTTCAAAGATTACAGAATAAATACTTGTTATAATATTAATGTTTATTCAAGTTTATTGGAAAAATTAGAGAAATATTGAAATTTTTTGGCGATGAAATGTTTAGTGTAGTACCGATAAGTACTCCTTAATTAAACAATTGCTAAAAGTACTCTGTAAACCACGTGCTAATTTATATTTAGCCTTTATAACCCTTACTATGGTTTTTTTTATTTAGTTTTACCCTTTGTCCTTTAACCTTTAGTTCTTACCTTTATAAGTTCTCAAACTCAACTGTTGAATCCTGTATTAACGTTATTTTCTTTTGCCTTAAAACTCAATCCTCAACAAGGATCTAGTCCAGGATAATGTGAACTATAGTCCTTTGTGTTTATCTTTTAATTCCCTTTTTTAGGATTATTTTAATTGCAATATATTACTAACATTTATAAAAATTTTTAACATAAACTAAGCAGTAACGAACTTGATATGTGGTAGAAATTAGGTCGAATGTTGTTAATTATAGTATTAAAATTTGGATTTATAATTAATATATTATACAATATAAAATATAAATTGAACAATAAAATGAATATTCTGTATTAAACACAATTTTTAGTCATTTTTAATGTTATAAGCCTTCAGAGCCTGAAGAGAACTTCAGCTTTATGAACCATTTACTCTAAATCTAAAATTGGTGCTGCATTTTCGACAGAGTAAGTCAGGTCTATTGCCAGAGATTTCCTCTTGTGATGCACTTTGTTCCTATTCAGCTCAAGAGCTTTCAAATGAGAAACTTTAAAAAAAGAAAAATTCCCAAAAAATTCTCTTAATTTTATTTCTCTTCTCATTTGTGTCTTGACTAAAGCTTCATCAAAATATACAAAAAAATCTCTTGGACACACAAAATGTTAATGCTAAGTTTTGCGATCAAAATAGCGCTAACAAGATTTATCATAAAAAATATATCTCAGTTTTGTGTCGGCCTTTGAACAGCAATCATGAATAACAAAATGTGTCGAGTGCTTTAGTTAAATTATTAGTGGAAATATCATTAAGTGACTAAACAGCCATGGGCATTAAACAGTCAAAAGTGAAAATATTTAATAAAAAATCCACAAAAATTCAAAATAATGGATTTAAGTTGCAGTCTAGATATTTAGATGGTAAGTCTTGTTGTGTTAATTAATTAGAATTTTATTTTGTGCCGGGAATTCCAATTTTTGTGATTCATCCAAGTAAACACGTGACTGTAGACGATCGAATATCAACAAAAATACAAATTAATTTAATTAAATAAATTAGCAGGCAATTAGTTGATGTCGTAGTCTGATATTAACATATGATCAGGATTATTTATGATAAATTTAAGTCCAGTGGTGCTCAACCTTTTATTTTTTGTGAATTGATCAGAATTCTGAATTTCTTTTTGACTCTTTATATTTAATTTTTTAGTTCAAAATAAGAAGAAGTTAAATGAGATCACGACAGGATATGAGCTAGTGGATATAGATGAATTCATTCATGTGCCACTTAATTTGACTGATAAAATTGATCCTGTCATTATACAATGCACATCTAAGGATGATTTCTTACAACGGGTTAAGTTTAGCAGCTCAACTAAGCAGTCAGACCACTTGCTTACAAAATTTCAATTCCCTGATGCTGTTCCTGGACTGGAAGCTGCAGATCTTCAGAAAATTCACTCAAAATATGACGAACGATCTCCGGTGTATATGTTGGTGTCTGAAAATGAAGAAAAATGGACAATTTTGTGGAAGTCACAGGAAAATGAGAAGTTCTTCGAACTCAAGCATCCAAAAAAGCTGAACTGGGAAGAAAATTTAAAGTTGTGCGAATTTGTGGCTGACTTCTTGGCAAAATCTTTGAAGAATAATCACATAGGTAAATGGACATTGACTATTAAGAATTTATCCAAAAATTATCGATCAATTCCCTTACATTTAGGCATCATCAGTCAATTCTCACATCAATCTGATTTAAATTTAATTGAATTGGATTTGCTGGCTGATTCTCGTGACTTTAATTTGTTGCTGCTTGCTGCAGAGATCGGAAACACAGATATCGTCAATATTCTCATCAAACTAAAGATGAAGACATGCTCAATGGACAACAAAGTCAATGCTCAATCCATGGCATTTGATAATAAACATTTTGATGTCCTGTACATTTTGCTGCAGAATAATTTGACATTTTCGCAATCATTTGAACCGAATGAATGTACCGGGAAGTTAAAGGACTTTTGTGATGTGACTGAGGAAGTTCACAAGCTAATCACTTCCAATGATAGAAGCAAGCTTATATTAATATTAGATCAACATCAAGATTTGCGTCATTTTTTCGATTTTTCGAATAAGTCAGCATTAATGGTTGCATTAGAAAGCAAGTCATTTAAGGTTTTCGACTTATTGCTGCGTAAGAAGCTACGATTTGGTTCCCATGAAGACCCGGCTGAATATTACGAAAAACTTGACGATTACGACATTCAACGACAGATCCGAGATATCCAGAACAAATATTCACAACCATTTCTTGAGAAGCATATCCACACACTTGTTGCCAATTCCACAGCATGTTTCGATGAAACGGAAGCCAAGGACAAACTTGATATAGTTAAGAGAGCATTCGAACTGCTAAGTCAGAATATTTTCACCAAAATTATCCTTCAGATTGTGGCTGCTTCCAAAAACTTCAAGATTGTCTTCGACTTTAATCGTGAAGCTGTCAATTTTGTCGATCCAACGACCAATGATACGACCCAAGGAATATGTTACTTCTCTGGGAAAGTGTTCATCGGAGCTAAGCAACTTCTTGATCCAGCTACAGAACATGAGACATTGGCTGTATTGATCCACGAATTGTGTCATTATGTGATGGTCTTGGTCTACAAAAATAAAGCCAATCCATACATAAAAGATGACCGGAAGACCATGATCGCATTTGGGGAAATATCCACAATATGTAAGGAAAATGCTAGAAAGGAAGAAATCATCAGTCTCGTCTATGACTCTTATCCTGAGGAAGTTCATCATGCTGAGCTGATCGTACGTGTTGTCCATTTGCTTACTTTCTACCGCAACTTACCCGAAAAACTAGCCAAAGTACGGACAACTTTCATCAAACTCTTTGAATTCTACGAGGGAAAGGTCGTTCCAGAATTGCAGCAGGCACTTCCAGAGATCATTAGCCGCGACGCACAGGTACTTAAAATTAAGGATGCAAAAATTTCAAAATTTAAAACCATTTCAATTGTTGGAGGTATTTTAGGTGTTCTTGGGATAGTTATTGCCATTCTTGTCGCTTACTTCCTTTATCCTACAACTTATAAGTTCAATGAATTGTCTGATGAGGACAAAATGTCTGTCTTTAAAGCTCCTGTATTGTATAAAGGTATTAATCTTGAATTTGAGGATTTATTTGCTAAAAATTCGACCATTTATGATCAATTGACTTCCGATCACATCCATAAGATGCTTAATAAGGAATCATTAGACTTGACTGATCCATACTTGCATTACGTATCAGACGTAATTTCACATTCGTGGGAAAATATGACTGAAAAATTAAAGGACAAAGTTTTAAATTCAAATTTCACTTTCCAAGAAGAAAGCGTAAAATTGGACAAAATTAATTCAAATCTTTTTAATTATTTGACATCTGATCAGATTGTTAGTGTCTTAAATGGCCAGGAACTAGTCGTGCATGAAATGATTAAAAATACAACCAAATTTTATGTTGAGCGGAAATTTCAGAATGAATTTATTCGTGAAATTTACTACAACTTTAAACAATATGTAGTCGGAAAAGCTAATCCACGCTGTTCTTTAAAATACTTGCCAAAATCGAACAAAACATTTGAAACCTTTTATCAAGAATTCATAAGTCAAAATATGTCTGATCAGATGAACACAATCGATAGAATAAAGAAAAGTGGTTATTTTAAAAATTGTGTAAAACAGAATTCCTTTAATGAGGAACTGTCCTCAGTTTCCGATCCTCTTGAGTTTGAACATGTTCTAAAAACCGCAATTGATTCAAAATTATTCATTTTATCAGGCGAAGCAGGAACAGGAAAAACAGTCACTTTTGAACAGTTCACAATAAAATTCAAGAAAATATTTCCAACTCGATGGGTTTCGTACATTGATTTGAAGGATTATAAGCATCTGTACGAGGGTATTAGAACCTTGGATGATGTTGAAAAGATGCTTGAAACTATTTTCGAACTTAGTTCCGTTAACGAATTCGAGAGACAAATGTTTAAAGATAATTTCAAGTCGGGAAATTTGATTTTATTCTGGAATGGATTTGATGAAATTTCACCTGCTTATAGTGAGCATGTTTTGGGTATATTGAGCATGATAAAGGATTTTACAGACAATGTTCAGTTAGTATGTACAAGACCACTGTATTCTGAACTTCTGATGACTAGTTTATCAGTTCAAATCTTCAATTTGATTCCTTTCGACTCAGAAGAACAAGAAAATTTCATCAAAAAATTCCTAAAATCCGAAAATATTGACGAAACCAAAATTCCGAATTATCTCAATAAAGTCCAGAAAATTGTAAATTCAATCGGATCCAATCAAAGCTTTGACACGCCATTAATGCTAGGAATGATTACTGAATTAATCGCAAGTGATGTAGAAATCTATGAGTCAGAAAATATTTACGAAATTTACCAAAAATTCATTAAAAAGAAAATTGAAATTTGGCAACAAAAAAGTGATTTTGCTTTGAAATTTTATGGCAATTCCCTCACAGATCATCGAAGTTTTGATATGATGAAGCTTTATCAATCCTTTGCAATCAAATCACTTGCACGAAACAATCCATTTTTAATATTAATCTCAATGAAACTAAAAATAATGCGACAAAAGATTCCAGCGGAACTGACAAGTGACGAAATCTCTAGAATGGGTATTTTGTACATTAATGACCTAAATAACATCAAATTTGCCCACAGAACATTTGCTGAATTTTTCATAGCACAATATTTGATCGAAAATGTTTACATCGCGGATGATGAGCCTTCAAAAGAGGAAGCAGACCTAAGAATCTCAATGTTAATGTTCCTAAAAATCCCAACAGAAATTGAAAACTTTTTCAATTCCTACATTCAATCTCCAACTCCCGAAAATTCAAAACCATTTGAAAAACAAATTTCAAGACTTTTTACCACAAAACATCAGAAATCCTTAATGACTGACTTCTTTGGTCCACAAAATTTCCTATTTTTTTGTAATTTCTTTAAACGTGATCCAAAAGTGCTGAAAAGTATGCTTCAAATTGATGAGAATGAGACATATTATACGTCTAAATTTAAATATCCTAAAATAAAGCATGAAAAAGTTCAATATGATGAGTTTAAAAGTCAAGTCAGGCTATACGTTAGTGACGATGAGTATGAAAGGCTTATTAAGGGTAAAAATCAGAAAGGAGCCCTTCTGTTCAGCCAATATTGCTATGAAAAGTCAGGAAGTAAATATTATATAGATATAAATGTTGTTCATGACTTTTACAAGCTTGATGACAATTTAAAGCTCAATAATGACTCGACTTATGTTTTTAGTTCCATTGCAAATAATTTGACATTCAATGAGTTCAAGGAACTCACACTATCAGGCATAATATTTGAAGAATTAAAAAATGTAAATTTAACGGATATTTTTTTGAATTTTACTGACCACAAATACAGCATATCTGATCAAAAGGAACTGTATAGGAATGTCTTTAAGGAAGTTGAGCATTTCAATTTCCATCAATTGCTTAATAAAGTAGGTCAAATTTATTCAAATGCTGAAATTTACAATATTTTTGAAAATCATTTAGTTCTTTTAATGTCAACTGCCAAAAATGATCAGTTTAAGGTATTATGGAACTTCTTTGTCGCCCACACAACCCGAGACATGCAAAAAATGCTTTTAAGGAAGACAACTATTTATGATGACTTAATAAGCTTTCCAATCAGCTTCCTTCTTAATCCATTCATAGAAAAAGATCAATTTCCGGATATTTTGGATATTTATGAGTCATACTTTAATGTGACTGAAATTCAGGACATCATTCTTTCACATCCGAGTGATTTGTTGCTATTTCTTGTTGTTCTTGGCAAGGATATTACAGTATATACGGAATATATGTTAGAAATATTTAAAAGAAGTGAAAAATCATTAAAAGACTTTTTACTTAGGGAAGTTGAGCCAACAAATTTGAATGCTTTTGAGCTATTTGAACAGTCAAAAGATTATTATTATAGTAAAAAAATTCAAGATTTATTAGATTTTTTGGAGTCATTAAAGCAATATGTATAATGTCAAATTAGGTCTATCTTGTTAATTAATAGATTTAGAGCTTTATAGGTTGGGATTATAATTAATATATTATACAAATTGAACAATAAAATATTTATTCTGTATTAAACACAATTTGCAGCAGTCATTTTTTAATGTTAAAGCCTCTTTTTTCATCTTTATGAATTTTTACTCTTGAATCCCACCATACCTAAAATAGTACCCCAAAAAATCCAAATTTCATCAAAATCATATTCAAATTTATTTAAGAATTAAATTGGACGTTGAAAAAAAATTTCAAAAAATTTACATCATCACATCATTCGGCTCGATACTCTCCATAGCTTCCTACCCCTCGCTCATCAACTTCTTATTATTGTTTTTGTCACTCTTCAAAAATATCTCATAAGAATTACTTAATATTTTTTTTATTATTTTTATATTTGAATTTTTAAGTTTTTTTGAGTATTTAAAGTTGAATTGTGATTATGTTGACAAAAATACGCGATGGCATTGACGCGATGGTCAAGAAAATTGAGGAAAATAACCGAATGACGGAGGTATGAATAATATTTACAAAATTATCTCATCCAAATACAATAATATTGTTGATCTTCTCTTTTTTAGTTCGGCTTTTACAGTGTTAGTGCTGGTTTATTGATTTATGCTTGTTATCGTAAACGACCGCTTAAAAAATTCGTTAAAGCATCCGATATTCCGAGACATTTTATTACCGACAAGATTGTACAGAGAGGTATTGTGACTAAAATTCAGCCAACGCAGAACAGTGGACCGATATTGATGGTCAATCATCGACCACCAATTGGATTGCCTTTTAGATCCGATCAATCGCTTCCTATTAAGGTTTGTAGGGGTTTTAGGGATTTCTGGTTTGATGAGCAATTGGGTATTTAGGTCTAGATTGATGCTAGGTGTCACCTGGGTGTCTTAATTAGGTACCAAGTGGGTGTCTAGACTCAAATGCTACCTTGGTCACTGAATTCAAGTGTCAGGTCGGTGTCTAGACTCAAATGCAACCTTGGTCACTGAATTCAGGTGCCAGGTCGATGTCTAGACTCAAATGCTACTTTGGTCACTGAATTCAGGTGCCAGGTCGATGTCTAGACTCAAATGCTACCTTGGTCACTGAAATCAGGTGCCAGGTCGATGTCTAGACTCAAATGCTACTTTGGTCACTGAATTCAGGTGCCAGGTCGATGTCTAGACTCAAATGCTACCTTGGTCACTGAATTCAGGTGTCAGGTCGCTGTCTAGACTAAAATGCTACCTTGGTGACTAAATTCAGGTGTCAGGTCGATGCCTAGCCTCTCTAATCATTTAACTAATCTCAAAATCCTCTCAACAATTTCTAGATTTCCGGCATCAACATCGGCAACCTCGGCTACGGCTGGCTCGAAACAGTTGTCAAGGACAAAGAAGTCACGTTCATCCCATTCACAAATACCGGCAATAATGTTGAAGCACAAGTGTTTTTAATCGATGATCCACTCAAGAATCCAATCGATGTTGGTAAAGCACTAACGTCCATTGGATTCGCCCAAACGACAACAATACCACAAAAAAAGGATCAATATGCACAGAAATATTTCAAGCAATTACAGTCAAATGAAAGTACAGCTAAATTCTTCCATAAAGGTCAATGGTCAAACTTGCCAGAAAAATTCAGTTGGATGAGGAAGGGATGTGAAGGAATTCTGTTTACATTGATGCCGCATCATATGAGAGTTCCGGTTCTTGTTCGTAAGGTTGAAATTAAGGAAAAGAAGGGAAAGAAGACTGTTAAGTAAAATTTGAAAGATTGAGAGAAATTATGGAGGTTTTGGTGGGGAAAATGCAATGGGAATGGATGGTGGGGAGCTCATGGGGAAGTGCCATTATGGATTTGTCCAGAAGTCCTGACAACTTTACATGAAAAATTGAAATTTTGATACTAAAATGTGATTAAAAATCACTTGGAAGGATTACAACAATGTCCTAAGTCCCTCTAAGCATGGGGACCACAAGCACCCCTAACAGGGGTACCTTAATACCCCCCTGAACCGATCAACCCCTAAATTAAAGTCAATTTGACCCAAAACTCTCCAAAATCATTGCATTTTTCTACCTAAAAATTCTAAATTTTCTAAACTAAAATATTGATTGTTGACATTTATTTTTGTGCATTATAACATGAAATGACATTATAACAGAGCAATGTTTATACTAGTTTTATAAATAAAAGGATATAAAATCTATTAAAATTTTTTTTTTTAAATTTTTAATTTTTTAACTGAATTTTTTTGAAATTTTAGTTCAATTTTTGACATTTTTCGACTTCTTATTTGAATTTAAAATTGAAGATATTTAAGATTCCAAGGGACATGGTGCTTACTTCCTCCGCTTGTCATACAGATCAACTGACCACGACCTCCATGAAGAACTTGCAACTATTTTGAACACATTAAGTCCAAAAAAATCTCAAAAAAAGTTCCAAAAAATTAAAAATTCATCCAAAAAAAAAGGCGACCGCCCGAGCAGGGACTTGAACCCTGGACCGTTGGATTAAAAGTCCAACGCTCTACCAACTGAGCTACCCGGGCAGATGACGTGATCGTGGCAAAAATCGAAACTCTAATTTTTGGCAAATTTTATTTCGAAATTTTAAATAAAAATTGATAAAATTTTGATAATTTTAAATTATTTGTTAATTAAAATGTGACATTAATGTGTCAATGAGTCATGCAAAATATTCACAATGTTCCGAAATATGGAGGGAAAAAAATGAAACGATGTTGAAAATAGTGATCATGTTGAAGCACATGTGATGAAAAGTAAACAAGTTTTTTTGTTGAATTTCAAATGTTTGAGGAAGGAAAAATTAGAAAAAAAATAAAGAATTTTAAGAATTTATTTAAATAAAAATTAAAAAATGAAAATAAAATTTTCAATTTTGAAACTTTTTATTTTGCTTTGTAGATATTAAATTTAAAAAAATCTGAAAAAAAGTAAAAAAAATAAAGTTTTTAAAAATTCAAACAATTTTCAACATTTTTTAAAATTTAAATTTAGCTTATTGAGAATAAATTTCACAAAATGTCACACAAACCTGAAAAAGAAATTAAATTTTAAATTATTTTTATAAATAATTTCATAGTTCATTAAATAATTCATAGTTAAAATTTGATAAAGAATTTTTATTTTAATTAAAATATACGAATAAGTATTTAAATTTCTGATCTTTGTGAAAATAAAAAAAACATTTAATATTTCATTTATTAATTTTAAAAACTTGAATCTTTAATTTTAATTATTAACTATAATTTTTTGGAAACTTTTATAAATTTCTAATTTTTTTTAAATTCCTTTACTTTTAAACTTTTTAAATGTTTAAAGTCTTTTAAGTCTTTGAAATTTTTTAAATTCATTAAATTTTTCAAATTATTTGAATTTTTATAATTTTAGAATTTTTTTATATTTTTCAAATATTTTGAATTTTTCAAATTTTCTTAAAGTTTATTAATTTTTAAATTTTTGAAATTTGTTTATATTTTTAAACTTATTGAAAATGTCAACAATTTTTAAAAGTTAACAAACTTTTTTTTAAAGTTTTCTTACTAAATTAAGTATATTTTGTACCTTTTTAATTTTATTTAACTGACACTTTTGAATTCAATTTTTATATTTAACTTTCTCAATCTTTTAAATTTCAAATTTTAAATTTAAAACCATTTTAAAAAATTTCAATAAAACTGAAATTCACAATTTTAAAATTTTAATTTCTCAACTTTTCAATCAAACTAACTTTCGGATTAATTTTAACATTTTCCGGTTCCTCATCATCCTCCATCGATTCCTTCACCGTTTCATATTCTTCATAACTTTCCTTAACAAAAAATCCATATTCTCTGAATTCATTCAACAATTTATAATATTCAACAGCACTAGCCTCAAATTGATTCATAATTGGCATCACAAAATCCGTAAAATTTGATTTTCCATCCACAAAATCCACCAAATACACAACTTCAATTATATCCTCAAATGCCTTCCTTGCTGGCTGCTTAAATTCAGCTTTAACAAACTTATTCTCACGATCAAATGCATCCTCAATCTCATCAGCAATCAAGTCAATTATCCGTCCAACAAATGTCGTATTATTAATCAAGTCCACCGGAAATTTGATAAAAATTGAGGCATAAAAGACTTTTTCCTTAAATTTTTCAGTTCCACTCACAAATTTCATCGGAACTTCAAGTCCATTTTTATTTAAATGAAATCGTCTCGAAACTTGACGAAATTCTTCAGCTTGTGCTGCATCAATGGTCTGTGGACGTGCTGCATCAACAGCAACATAGACACCGGCACCAATAAACAGCATCACAACCATCACGAAGATTAAAGTTGTTGGTGACATTTTATGGCCCTTTGACTCTTTTGATGATTTATACTCAACTTCCACTTTCATTTGACTTTATTTTTGTATTATGGCTTAATGATGCTTGCTCCTTGACTTTTGGCAAGTGAATGAATAGTTTTTGACTGTACGAAACTATAAAGTTTCTCAATTAATAACAAATACAATTGAAAGTTTCACTCTTTTGTTTATGGATGTGACTGTAAATGTGACTTTGTTTTGTAGTAAGGCAGTAAGGAGTCGAATTACAAGAATTATTGCCGGTTGCTAGTTGATGTGGTGTGGCTGTATGGCTGAATGAAATGAATTTCAATGAACTTTATTGGGTCGGGATTGAAATTAATTTGAAGGTTATGATACATGACACATGGCATATGACACATTGACACATAACACATGATACCATGACACATGACACCACATATTACAAGAAACATGACACAATGACACAATGACTCCATGACACCATGACACCATGGCACAATGGCACAATGACACAGTGACGACATATGACAACATGACACAATGACACATGACACAATGACTCATGATTCAATGACAATATGACACAATGACTCCATGGCAACATGACATCATGACACAATAACTCATGACTCAATGACAACATGACACAATGACACAAAGATACAAAGACTCATGACACAATGGCACAATGACGCAGTGACGACACATGAAAACATGACACAGTGACACAATGACACATTAATCAATTCCACATCCTTGACTTCAAAACATCACTTACAATTACCAAACAACTTCAATTCCATTCATTGATTAATGAATGAACAAAAAATGTCCAAAAAAATTGCTGACAATTTAAGAAATTTAATTCAAAAAGTTCTCACTTTGCGCGTGTGAGGAAAACTGAGAAAGTTGAAACTTCCTTGCCGAAATGGTATAAAGAGAGCTGAACAATTATTGTTGCATAATTGAAATATGAGATTAGTATTTAGTAGAATCATGAGCGTATGTGCAGTTTAACATTATAGTAGTAGATATTACAATTTGTGAGGATGTTTGTTGATGTCAGCAATTAAGTTCTGGTTCGGCTGAAATTTTGTCGAAAACATGAAATTATATGTAATAAAATGAAGGAGTTTAGATTCGACACGTGTGTTTTTTGGATAGTAGTTTTGCTAAATTTAGGGGCTGTTCACTTTTTACGTAAGGTAGAATAATGGCTTTTGACCCACCATGCCCACACCCTCACTTGATACCCTTTCTTATCTTTGTAGCAGAGATATCTATGAAAATTTGTAACAATTAAACAATGAGCCTCGATTTAGGAGCGTTAAGTAATAAGTGACCAGTCCCTTAGAGCTCAGTGACCCCTTTTGCCACCCCTTACCCTCCCCTCCATACTCTCAACCCCCTATACCTTTGCAAAAATCAAAAATTTTGATCCATTCTACGTTTTTTGCGTCATGTAATGACTGAGGGACCCAATAGGATTAAGTCACACATCCCCTTACCCCACTCATCATCCTTCATTCCATAACAATCAAACTATCGATTCCTTTAATAAAATCATCAAAAATCTCAATCATTTATTCACTGGATCATTCAATTTTGAATTGAACTTAAAAAATGATTACAAATATGACATAAATTGCAATAACTTGACTCTGAATCTTTAATCCTTGAGATTTGTTCTCCATCACATAATTTTCATTGGTAGGCACTGTCTCGACAGCTTCATTCTGATATGTGTCAACATTCTCGACTATGGAAAACTCTCCTTGATGATTTAAGCTTGGTAAGATGATTTCATTTGTGGGCATTAAAGCTTTACAATCATTCTTTTCATCACAATCCGTTGTCTCTATGATGTTCTTCCACATTGGATCATTTGGGTCAAATTTCTTGTAAACATTTTCAGTTTCATCTGTTTCAAGTTTTTCATTGTCATCATCTACTTGTTTCATAATTTCAGGTGTCTCATCGTCTTCAACAATTTCAGTTTCTGATTTCTCGTCTTGTGACTCTAGTGAGGTGTAATCTACAATTATTGAGAAGATTGATGAGATTAATACATCAAGGATCTTAATATTCTGGTTATATCGACCCGAATAGCACAAGTCCGTTAATAGATGCAAATTCCTGACTCTGCCTTTCAAACCGAACCTGTCACTAAATCAGAGTCACACCAGTCTATGGTTGGATATTTGATCGATTAATCGGTTTGTGCTATTCGGGTTAAGGATATCATTTCCAATCACCCTTAGAGGCAAAGAGCATGCTTATATAGTTTAAAAAGGCCTATTTGCCTGTCAATGTCCTGTTAGGGATATTAAAATGTACTGAGTCCAGGCATTACTCCCAACACACACACCATTCAGTCCCGGAATTAACAACCAAAATTATTCTCTAATTTCCTTACCAAAATCCTCGTAATCCACCAATTCATCATCTAATTCATATATTTTCATATCAAAATTTGAGTCAATAATAATTTTGCAATTATTGCACTCAAAAAATTGAGAAAATTGACTGATTTTCAAAACAACGCCTTGAATTGTAATAACAGGTTCGTTGTCATTTTGAGTCATTTCAGTGCTGTCCTTTGGTGAAATTGTAACATAGTTTTCTTGAGATTCTTCAGTTTTGTCGGAGTTTGTTACATTTTTTGATGAAACTGGATGATTTGAGTTATTGGATTCGTTGTTTTGTGGCACATCTACATGAAAATTGATTGTTGAAGTGCTGTGCTGAGTTTCTAAAAATAAATTGAAAAATTAATTATTTTGATATTGTTAACAATGGGCAATTAAAGCTGGATTTGGGTCTGAATCCTCAGTCCCTCATTCCTCAGTCCTCAGTCCTCAGTCCATTAGTCCCTAAGTCCCTTAGTCCCTTAGTCCCTTAGTCCCTTAGTCCCTTAGTCCCTTAGTCCCTTAGTCCCTTAGTCCCTTAGTCCCTTAGTCCCTTAGTCCCTTAGTCCCTTAGTCCCTTAGTCCCTCAGTCCTTGGTCCCTTGGTCCTGAATATTTACCTAAAAATTCACTCTGATCATCCACAAACTCAGCATAATCATCACTCCAAAAACTCTTCAGCTTCTCCCTATCAATTCCAATAGAATTATCAAATATAAATCCATCACGATCCACAAAATATTCGTCATCATTAACATCTCTTTCGTGTGCCTTAAAAAGCTCTTTCGATTTAAAATTTTCAAATATTTTATCAAAAGTATTTCCACTTTGAAGCTGCACATTCTCAATGTCAATATCGAATCCAATTGGTTGAAATCGAAAATTGACAATAAGCGCATTTGGAATGGCTATAAAATGCTGTCCAATTTTCTCAAAACTGTCAATAATTTCATCAACTTTACATTTTATTTTTGAATTTAATGCCAGTGGATTTGCAGCATAAAGCTTCTCGGAATATTCAGCAAAATCATGAAGCAATTTTTGATAATTTTTTGACTCTCGATCGGACAGGTTTTTGGGGTCGATCCATGGAAATTGAATTTCGGCAACTATATAGAAACTGAATTCCTCATCCTTGAATGGAACGACATGCTTGATGTAAATGTCTCTGGTTTGATGGTCTGTTGTGTCGTCATTTTTGACGTCATCGTAAATTTCCTCAAATTGATCTTGAAGGATTCTTGCTTGATGGGTTTGAGGAAGTTGAGCTAAAATGGGAGGGAAAATTGTTGAATAATTTGAATGTTAAGATGAGGAATTGATTGATTTTTGGTATTTTTGGAGATTTTTGACCATTTTGGCTACACCTCGAGCTACTTACTCAATAACTCACTCTAGTCGTGTTTACCATAAGTTGCATTCTTTGTACCAGAGTTGGCAGGACTTTGAAATCCGGGTTCCAAAAGCCCAAAAAGTCTGGACTCCACTTTTGGAGTCCTGCCAACTCTACTTTGTACAAGATGAAATGGTCGGCTCTAAGTCTGACCATCCTTACTCTGAATCTAGGGCAGCTACCATTCAGACAAGGTACATTTGAAAGACACCCCGAGTTACATACCAAGTGATCAGTCACCCATCATTAATATTGAATTCATATAAACATTTTATGAACTTACTTGTAGAATGTTCCTCATTTTGAGGTTCGAATTCGATGTTAATGCTTATTTTGAATGTTTCCTTATCTTCATAATTTGATTTGTCATTATTTGAAGCATCAGACTCAAAGTAATCTACAATTAAAGAATATTAATGACCTTACTCGAATAGCACATATCGCTTAATTGATTAATAATATTGCATCAATCCGACGTGACTCGGGCGTGGTGCTGGATTCGAATAAATGTGATGATACCGGAATCGAATTCAAACTCACCATAATAAACCTCAGACGAGACACTTTCCTCTTGAAAATACACAAAAAATTGTCTAATTTGGAATTTTTTCATCATAATTCTTATTGTCTCATCGCAATCCTGTTCCAAGTACATTGAGACCATAAGCAGCGTGGACCTACACTTGAATAATGTTCTGATTTCCGTAAATTGTTCAGGCTTTTGTGGATTATTGAACATATTAACGTCAACTGATTCCAACATCAATTCAATCGGACGATTTTTAACATTTTTAAATAAAGCATCAATGTAGGAACTGAATGCTGTCTGAAAAGTTTGAATTTCCTGTGACAAAAAGTCAAAATTTTCATCATTGGACTTCCATTTCCATTCAATAAAGAACTTAATCCACATCATTTGATCACAATCGTCATTAATTTTAGTCTGTATTGAAAAATTGTAAATTTCGTCATTAAGCTGATCGCCGTCATGCAACAAGACATGATTCCTCTCCTGTGGCACACAAAATCCACTCACAAATGCTAAAAAAGTCACGAAATTTAGTAAAATTTTAACAATATTCATCGCTTATCGACTTGCAGACACTGACTGACTCAAATTGCATCACATTTTGCTACTCGAATGACTTTTTTTTTTGGAGGGAATTGAAAGGAAATTGAAGACGGCGAATTTGTGCTGATTTTTGTGATATTTAATCTGAAAGTTTGTATTTGTCCATGAATATTGAGGAATTTACTGACATACTTTGTGGATATTTTTGGTATTAGGTGAGTTGTGAGGTATGCAGAGTAGTATTGATCAATGGTGGGCAACTTGTGTGCTGTGGTACACTAGATTGGAGCCAAAATGATGAAAGGTTGCCCATCACTGGCATAAATCCTCGGGGAACATGAGGGTAGGCAAGTTCGTGTATAAATCTTGACGGATACTGAGGATGTTCATTGATTTTGTGGATAGAGATGGATAAGGAGGTTATAAGATTGGGATTTTGGGGTAGGGAGAGAGGGGTGGGGTAACATCCCACCTGAGTACCCCCTTGAAGATCAAAATTCAATCAAATATCACTAATTATTGATTTTAGACACCAAATTAGGCCATGTGTCACATTTGATCTGCTACAGTCAGTCATGGACATAGCCTGGATATGGGTGGGGCCAGGGGGTTTTGATCTCTCACTTGGATAGACCCTTGGAATGTCTAAATTCAATCAACAATCAGCAACTAATGATTTAAGATACCTAAATAGGCTGCATACTACAATTAACCTACTACAGTCAATCAAGAACATGCCCTGGATGAGAGGTGAGGGTGTCAGGTTCAAATCCCCTAAAATTCCAATAAAACCAACTCTTTACTAATCCTTAAGACTTTATTTAACCTCTTCAAAATCCAAATCACAACATTCCCCTTCACAATTCCTCCTTTACCCCACTTGCTGGACATGTATGACATACACAGTCACATACACAAGTGTCATCAGTTGGAGGTCCATTTGGTGGATTTTGTACATTATAATTAATCCAGTCAACAAATTCTGTGACTCTTGTAAAGACAGCTGGATGTCCCAATGTGCAGCCAATAGCAGCTCTGAATGATCCAATTCCAATAATTGTTCTGATTCCTTCAATTTCTACAGTAAGTCCACTTCCTTCATCACCAGCGCATGTTGATCCTGTTGCTGTGCCTGTACATAATTTTGATTCTGTGATAACATTACCGAATGTTTGAGCACAGACTTCATTTGTAATTACTGGCATGTCCACATATTTTAAGTCCATTGAAATTTCAGCACCGACATCGTCGGATGTAACACCAAAGCCTGTTGCTGTTGCAGTTTGACCGACAAAATTGTCATTAATATTTTGAGGTAAATCAACAGTTCCAACATATGGATGATCAAGCCATTCAGGCTTAGCATTCTCAAGATATATCATAGCTATGTCATTTGACAGCACTGACGGCGGATTGTAGTCTTCGTGGATTATGACATGATCAGCTTTATCTACAGCTACAATGTGCTGAATTGGACCTTCTTCTCTATTGACTAAACCTAAATAGACTTGGATGTTGTCAAAGCGTAGGACACATTGAGCAGCTGTAAGTACCCAGTTGTAGCGGATTAAGGATCCAGCACATACGTAGAGATGTGAGTCATGGTAAACTGAAAAGGAAATTGAGAATTTTGAATTGTGAATTTGATGATACGGAAGGCATATGATGTAGAAATGACAGAAAATACAGCCACAGGTCAGCATGACTCTGGCCTTAGTTTGGTCATGCAGACAAGGAACCGAATTTTCCGCCATTTTTACTCAATGTGCTTTCAAGTAAGTTTATCAAGGCATTACTTTGCAGATGTGCATGATGAGGAAAAATTCCTAAATCAGGATATCCACCTCCAAAAATGAATTGATCGTCAGTTAATCCAGGATGAATCAGTCCAATGTTGATAATCAATGTTGATAAGAAAAGTGATTTTAGACTTAAAATTGACATTTTTATGGATCTGAAATGAGAATTTTGTATAGGATATGAGGCTATGCAGTCTCAGTGTCTCAGTGTCTCAGTGTCTTCTCAGTGTCTCAGTGTCACAGTGTCACAGTGTCTCAGTGTCGCAGTGTCTCAGTGTCTCAGTGTCGCAGTGTCGCAGTGTCTCAGTGTCTCAATGTCGCAGTGTCGCAGTGTCTCAGTGTCTCAGTGTCGCAGTGTCGCAGTGTCTCAGTGTCTCAGTGTCTCAGTGTCTCAGTGTCTCAGTGTCTCAATGTCTCAATGTCTCAGTGTCTCAGTGTCTCAGTGTCTCAGTGTCTCAGTGTCTCAGTGTCTCAGTGTCTCAGTGTCTCAGTGTCGCAGTGACTTAGTGTCGCAGTGTCTCAGTGTCTCAGTGTCTAAAGTAAGTCCTAAATTCGTCAAATTTTGCCTACCTTCCTCTCAGTCCGATCTCACAATTAACACTGATTTGATCAAAATTTACTTTATCTTTAAATTATTTTGATATAAATCATACATTGCCCTAAAAAAGCTTTTAAAGTCATTATGTGCTTATAACGATAAGATTGAAAATTGACGAAATTAAGTGAATAGAACGTTCGATATCGGATCGGATACAACTGATGTAAATTGGTTTTTTTGATATGATGATAAGGAAGCATGATTTTATAGTAAATTACTTAATGGAGAGTTGGTGGACAATGTGTTGGTCAGGTTCTGATGTTTTCAGGTGGAATAGATGAAGCTGATGGAGTGGATGTAGTGCGCAGAGATTGAGCGGCGCAAAGATAGAGCAGCGCAGAGATTGAGCGGCAAAGAGAAGGAGCAGCGCAGAGATGGAGCGGCGCAGAGATTGAGCGGCGCAGAGATGGAGCGGCGCAGAGATGGAGCGGCGCAGAGATTGAGCGGCGCAGAGATGGAGCGGCGCAGAACTGGAGCGGCGTAGAGATGGAAGGAAGGGAAGTGGGTGGGTATGGAATAGTCTAAGGATATTTCAAGTTCAAACACTTTCTTTGAGTTTTGCAAAATTTTAATACAAACTTTATTATTTTTCACTAAATTACATGCATTTGCAGCCCTCAAAATTCACTTTATATCTCCTCAATTTTTCCAGAAGTAATTGACTTTTGGTTTAGATTTTGTTGGTTCTATTGGAGCAGGAGCTGGACAAGTGATGCAATTACAAACACAATTACATCTTCGATCATCAGGTGGTGTTGTTGTTTCTGGATAATCTGTGGTTGTTGTGTCAGTTCCAGGTGCGTCTTCAATTTCATTTAAAATCCAGTCGAGATACTTTGGAACACTTGTAAATATTGCTGGAATTTCTTGTTGACAATTTAAAAGTGCCGTACTTCCGATACCGACAAGAACTATGTTATTATCATGAACGGATACCAATGGAGCACCTTCATCACCAATACATGTTGATTTACCTCCAGTAGTGTTTGTGCAAATATTATATTCAGTAACAACTTCAGGTGCGTGACGTTGGATGCACTGATCGAGATCCATGACAGTCATATCTACTAGTTGAAGGGTCATTGACTGAATAGCATCAGGTCCATCACTATAAAAGCCAAATCCACTTGCAATTCCCAATTGTCCTTCTGGGATTAAATTGGCATCCGTAAGTAGTGGAACAGTCGAAATAAGTCGAAGGTTTTGTTCATCAGTTATGTCCAGTATGCTTTCGTCTGATTCCTCTAAATAAATCAGTCCAATATCATTTGTGTGTGATCCTCTTTCAGGATTTTCATCATAATTTTCATGCACAATAATATGCTCTCGATTTCTAACCCAAAAGATTGCAGGCTCAGCACCATCAAGTCTATTAATAACACCAAGCCTAACAATGACGTCTCTAGCATTATACAGACATTGACCAGCTGTAAGTACCCAATTGTATTTGATTAAGGCACCGCCGCATAATCGTCTAAAGCTTCCATTTGATGGTTCAACCTTGACATGCCATGACACTGAACCAGGTTCAGCATCCCATCCACCAGCAATTCTTCTACATTCCACAAATGAAATAATTAAAATTATTGAAAAAAGGAATAAAATTTTTTGCTTCATTTTATGTCCACTGACTTTAATAAACTAATTTTCAGTACAAAAATGTGTTATATTTTGGGTATTATATGGCCATAAATGTTAGATTTGATGATAAGATAAAGTTAAGGAACAAGTTTAACTAGGATTTTGTACAAATATGACTAACTGACGTTAGTGAGACTGTTTTTAGAAATTCAATCATAATTTCAAAATTGGGGGGATTAAGGGGTAGTGATTTAGATGGCGTTGTAAATTATGGATGTAGGTCGGGATAGGGAGGATGTTGAGTCATTATTTGTGGAGCTGTAATTAGCTTATTATTAGACTAGTTGCTGTGGATCTTTTGATTTGAACAATTTTAAACCAAAGACGACGGTGGTCGGATGGGCTGGGCACCCCGCCTAATCCTCACTCTCTGGCTATATCCCAGGTTGGTCCTGAAACTGAAAATCTCAAGCGTAATCAATTTCTACATCCAAAAACCCAGGCATAATTGAAGAATTACTTTCAAAATTGAAAAATTCTGAATATTGGTTTGACCCTCTCCCCCGTCTTGCCTACCCTCCATCCTGCTATGAGCATATCCTTCCCACAAACCATGACAAAATCTTCAAACACATTCAATATTTTCTTTCAAATTTTATTCAAAATTTTTTACAATTCAAGCTTTCTAGAATCAACAGCCGGACATGTGTGGCACACACAGTCACAAACACATTCTTCAACATCTTCAGGTTCCTGACTTGTTTTTTCGTCAATCCAATCTAAATATTTAGTAACTCTTGTGAAAACTGCTGGTGCACCGACGGTACATCCATGAAAGTATCTTAAACTTCCAACTCCAATAATGAAGTCTTGATGATTTGAGCTGATTGATAATGGGGCGCCGAAATCACCTAGATGGGATAGAGATAGAAGATTGGATTTAAATAATTGACATAAGGGATGTAATGAGCATAAATTGGACATGATATTGCTCAAAAAAGATGTATCGTTAGGGATTGCTTGACAAAATGTTGTTTTTGGACATAAAGATGGACCAAAATAAGCCTTCGCGTAGCCTTTTAGCCGAATCAACACTTTTGCCAGACTCATGCTATCCTGAGACATAATTTGTCCTCTTTTCTTCGCCGTGTGGCTTCCCGGCTTCCAACTTCTTTGAGCAGCTCGAGGCAAGCTACACTAAAGCAGATAACTCGATCAGCATGCCTTAAAATACAATTTCCTTACCATGACAAGTTGATCGTCCACCATGTGTATTTGTGCACAGCTTATTCTCCGTAATCACATCCACATAAGTTTCATTACATTCAGCATTACTCATAACAAACATTTCAACATAATTCAAGTATTGAGATGAATGAGTTGGTGGATCATCTGTGGCTCCAAATCCTGTTGACAGTCACAAATTAGAAAAAAATCAATTTAGTCAGCAATTAAAATCACTTCATCTTACCTGCAGCATTTGCTGGAAATCCAACAAAATCAATATCAGCATAGTCAACTGGCAAATGAATCACATTAATATTCGGAATATCCAACAAGAAGTCACCGCCATTTTGCATGAATACAAGTCCAATATTGTCAGCAAATGGATCCTCGTAGTTCATTATGTCATATCCTTCATGGACTATAAAATGATCATAATTTGTGACATGTGTCATCCATGGAACATCAAAACTCAAACGATCGATGACTCCAAGGTATAGAAGAGCTGATGAGGCACATACGATGCAGGTTCCTGACTGGATGAGGATAGGATTTAGTGTTTGGTCGGTTGATTGATCCAATGCTCGAGATCAGGCTGGTTTGACTCTATTTTGATGCTGGAATTAAGCTGAATAAGTCAGAGCCACGCCAGCCTGGTTCCAGATTCTGGATCAATCAACGGATTAGTCCTATTCAGGGCTTCAAGTGACCCTGCATGTCCAGAATATAGTCCAAAAATAATACAAACCGTCAACACCCATTTAGGATTGATCAATCCACCGCTGCATATTTTCAGACCCAAATCATCATGCAGAGCCATATGGACATGCCATGGAAATTGTCCATGTTCAGCAGGTAAGCCGCCAGCAATCCTGGAATCTCTGCCTTCATTTGAATCTGAATTGCTGTTGCTGTTAAAAATTGCAGGTTGCATGAGACATGCCGGTGGCTTTTGACGTCCGTACGCGGTTGAAATCAAGGAAATAATGAAAATTGAGATAATTTGCATCTTTATCGACATGCTGTCGTGTCTACCTTTAATAATTGACTGAATTTTTTTGTATTTTCGGACTAAAAAAATTCCGGAGTGATTTTTATCATTGTACGTACATTTGATAAGGTAATCCTGAAAATACCGCAAAAGAAGCTTATATCCAGTTATCAATTAAGTAATTTGTGGTAATAAGGAAGGAAGAGATTTATGATGAAATAATTTTAAAAATGTTTATTTTTGGTGTAATTGGATCGAAAATATTGTTTATTTATTTTAATCATTAAGGCTGCATGTCTACAGTCAAAATTAATAATTATAGAAGTTGCCATCGACATTTTGACGACTGAAGCCATGATTCGTAATCTGAGAATGTGGACCAGAATTGATGAGTTTGACGCTGTGAGTTGAAAGACGTTCGGTGATGCCTGGAATAAAATTGGGAAATTAGACTCGACCTAGACTCGACCTAGACTCGACTGGAGCTCAACTGGAGCTCGAGCAAGACTCGACCTAGACTTGACCTAGACTCGACCTAGACTCGACCTAGACTCAACCTAGACTCGACCTAGACTCGACCTAGACTCAACCTAGACTCGACCTAGACTCGACCTAGACTCGACCTAGACTCGACCTAGACTCGAGCTGGACTTGACGCCACATACCTCCTTTTATCAGTGGATGACTCAAGTAAACTGGTGGCTTGATGTTGACATCTCGTGTGTTTTTGAGTCTTCTGAATGTCATTTTGTCCACTGTTTCTGGCTGCTTAAATACTTCCTGCTTTTTAAGGAACAAATCATTTGAATGATCATATTCGCTGGCTAAAATTATGTCAAGTGAGTCTTTTGGTGATCTGGAATTGGAAAATAATAATTGAATTGGTATGAAGCTATGACTCTGGCATGGATAAGGGGAAGTGTTTGGACCAGGACTAGTGTGAGTCTGGTCGGTGACATGATTTCACTCAATCTAGACTCAAATAGGCCTTTCGGACTTGAGTTGACTAGACTAGACTTAAATTGACTTGATTTTACTTGACTTGACTATTTTAAGTCAAATTTTGCACTTCCAATTGCCATAATTTGCCATAAAATCAACATAAGACCTTCACATCCTACCTGACATTCAGAAAATTAGCATGTCGCCTTGCAGAGCTTAATGTATTGTGATAATACAGCCTGAAATGTGGATCCAAACTTTCATACCAAGCCTTTCCATTTCGGATCAATTCTTCCTCTTTTTTATGATTCTGTATTGATGGTGGACGGTCAAGTCCACGGTCCTTGTAAAAGCCTTCGTCATTAATGAATGGCTCGAAATTCTCGTTTCGGATTCTTTTGATGGACATCGTTATTGTGTGACTCATTTTGGATGGGATTTAGGGTTTAAATGGCGAGATTTCAATGATTTCTGGAACTGATTTAGGTCCTGGATAGGCAAAAATACTCAAAAATTCACAAATCACCTCCGCACTCTTGGAATTCTTCTAGAAACTACAGCAAAACATCCGAAAATGTTTTCACTTGAATATAATTTGGTTGTCAAGTTCATTTATCGATTAAACCCTCAAATATGAATTTGTAAACGCATGAAACGAAAAAAGTTCATTAAAAGTCAAGTGCAAAAATATAAAAAAGGGGAAAATTTGTGTTTTTTCACCACTGAGAATTTGAATATTGACTTTACTTCCATTTTTAGATTTTAGGTGAATTTTTTCAATTTTTTCAATTTTTTCAATTTTTTCAATTTTTTCAATTTTTTCAATTTTTTCAATTTTTTCAATTTTTTCAATTTTTTCAATTTTTTCAATTTTTTCAATTTTTTCAATTTTTTCAATTTTTTCAATTTTTTCAATTTTTTCAATTTTTTCAATTTTTTCAATTTTTTCAATTTTTTCAATTTTTTCAATTTTTTCAATTTTTTCAATTTTTTCAATTTTTTCAATTTTTTCAATTTTTTCAATTTTTTCAATTTTTTCAATTTTTTCAATTTTTTCAATTTTTTCAATTTTTTCAATTTTTTCAATTTTTTCAATTTTTTCAATTTTTCCAATTTTTTCTAATAATTTCACACAAATTTGTCATACCTGTAAACAATCACGTCGACCCCAGACACAACAATTTCAATTCTCTAATATCAAAAAAACAACATTTAAAAATTCCACAAACTTTGTCAATATTTCCTCGAAATTTCCTTACATAACGAAAGTTCAAGCACATCAGCTCCGTTCACTAGCAACTCAAATTACAACAAAATAAACAAAAAGTGTTACAAACTGAAACCGGGTAGAAATTTGATGCATTTGTTAAAAAATTTAATGACTGAGGAAATTGTTGCTGTAGTAGAAAGGAAGAAGCATTAATAAAAATATAGTTGACGGCATGGATGGTCGACTCGCATGTGAGGTGATTAATTGCGAAAGTTGGGAAAATTGTTTAATTTGTAATTTGTGTCGAAATTGTTTAAAATTTGAATTTTGAATTAAATATTTGAATTTTTTAAAATTTCTGAAAATTGAAAAAATTAAAAATTTAAAATTTTAAAAATTATAAAAAAACTCATTTATTTTTTATCAATTAATTTTATTAGAATTAAGTTTTATTTAGAATTTTTTAATTTTTAAAATATAAATTTGAATTAAAAATTTCAAAAATTCAATTGAAATTTAAAAATTTAAATGTGAATTAAAAATATGAATTTGATTTTTAAAACTTTATATGAATCTTAAAATTAAAAACATTTTTTAAATTTTGGAATTTAAAATTTTCATTTCAATTTTTAAAAATAAAATTTTTTAATAAATCTTTAAGTTTCTTGAAATTTTTTAAATTTGAATTCCAAATTTTGAAAAATCTTTAAAAATTCAATTCAATTTTTAAATTTCAATAAAAACTTTATCTCCACGCTTTCGCACCACCACAATGACTTCATCGTCTTTAGTGTCATCAACCTTACTAGTTTGTGGATGATTCTCACTTGCTGCAACTACCAAGTCATCAATTTCACTTAAATTTGTAACTTCACATTCAATATTGTGAGTAGCACTTCCACCACATGACTGCGAACTTGACAAAAGTGATCGTTTCTTGACATTTTCAATACATTTGTTATTATTTTCAAAAATATAAACTGAAGTTGATCCACGATTGAATTTGTCACTTGGTTTGCATTCATCTGATGATGTGGATTCGAGTGGAAGTTCTGCTGATGTTTCGGATTCTTGTGAAAATAGATTTGAAGGTTTTGAGGATGTTTCTGGTGTTGGAAGGCAGAATTCTACAAAAAAAAAGGATTTAAAAATTGAATTTAGATTTCAAATTTAAATTTAGATTTCAATTTCAAATTTAGATTTCAAATTCAAATTTAGATTTCAAATTTAAGTTTTGATTTCAAATTCAAATTTAGATTTTAAATTAAAATTTACATTTCAAATTTAAATTTAGATTTCAAATTTAAGTTTTGATTTCAAATTTGAATTTGAATTCAAAACCTCAAATTTAAAAATTTTAAATTAAAATTTTTTTAAATTTCAATTCCTCAAAATACTCACGACTGTCACATTCAACATGATTATCAAATTTACTCAATTCCTCATTTTTAATTGCCTTAAATTTAAATCCATCCCGAATTATTTCAAATTCATAAAATTTGTTGTACAACAGCATCCAATTCTCAAGTTTCTCATACATAGTCTGTCCAGTGACATTCTCAGAAGACTCAGCTACTAATGTGACATAAAGGTAGTCAGTCGTGGAACTTGGAAGGACATTTTTAAGCATAAAACTTCCTCGTTGGATTGAATTTTCCTTATTAAGTTGATTGTCAAAAAAGCTGATCAAGTCCGTGTCGATTAATTTTGACAATTCAGTGAACTTTTTGGATCTGGAATCGACGAAGTCATCATTCCAGTCATGCTTGATTGTCAGGTGGATTTCGAAGAGATTTCCAGTGTAAATTGCTTTTGTCTCAGCTGAGGTTAGTTCTGTTGACATTGGAACTTCCAAGGATTGCTGAATTGAGACATTTTCTGTGGAATTTGCTTTAATTTCTTCAACTTTGTCAGAATCTTCATTGACAAATTCATTAAGAACATCTCGAATATTCATTGTTGTTGTTGCTGGTTGCTCGTCGGACAGACCTGGCTCTGTGGTCGGCTCAGTCACACTTGATTCATCAGTTTTAATGTAAGTTGAATGACAACAACTTGAGGTCAAAATTATGACAAAAATTAAAATTTTATAAAAGTTTGACATTTTCTTGATTGACGGAACTGAAAATTAAAAAAATTGAAAAAATTGAAAAAATTGAAAAAATTGAAAAAATTGAAAAAATTGAAAAAATTGAAAAAATTGAAAAAATTGAAAAAATTGAAAAAATTGAAAAAATTGAAAAAATTTAAAAAATTGAAAGAACTGAAAGAACTGAAAAAATTGAAAAAAAATTGAAATTTCTTTAAATTTTTAAAAATGACAAAATTATGATTTATCAAATTTAATTTAATTTATGCAAATTTAAAATTTAATTTTTTTAAATTTTTTTTAAAATTTAACTTTCTTAAATTTCCAATTTTACATACCGTAGCAACTTATGAGTCTAAAATTGATTTGAATTTTTCACTTTTTTTTTATTAATTAAATTTATTTTAGTTCCAACTTTTCACGCCAAGCTTTAAATGTCAACTAATTACCTTAATCGTCAATTGTAATAATCGAAAATGAATTTATTCATAAAAATAATTCTTGCTGGATACGCAAAATTCAACTCGGAGTGAATGAATCAATTTCCTTTCAGCTTTTTTGATGACACAAAAATGTTGCAAATTTTTTTACTGCTTTTTTTTACGTAAGCACTTAGACAAGTGAAACGCGAACGGAAATGGAGTGAAATTTAAAACATTTTTTACAGACTGCATTTTGGATTCTTATTTTTTTTTTATTTTAAAATGCTCAAAATTCACATAATTTTTAAATAAATTCAAATCTAACCTAAAAAATTGTTTAAAAATATTCAAAAAAATTGTAAAAAAAATGTCAAAAAATGTCTACAAAATATTTCCACCTTCAAATTTCACAACCAGCCTTACAACGGCCAAAATAATTAATAAAAGGACATTTGTACAAAAGTCATAAAGCAGCTTCGGTGAGAAAACGGACCAAATGAACAAATGATGTCTAAGCAGTGTGATGATGACTAGAAATACAGTTGCTGGAATGATTGTCAAGAATGAGAGCCACTTGCTGAGCTGTTGGATTAGCGTCTTTGAGTCAATCATCAGTCTGTGGGGTAAATTTGAGGTTATGAGTAATCTAGGCTGATTTGAACTCTTCAATACGCTTAATACCCTTAAATTCCCTCAAAACCTCCTAATGGGATACCACCCTATCCCACCAATAACCCCCAAACCTAAACTTAATTCTCACCTTTTTGAATCTTCAACTAAACTAATTATAAGTAACATTAAGGCTATAATTTGACCATTAAAGGTATTTATTGCAGAGAATATGAACACAATTGCCATATTAGCATGAGCCTGTCCAACGAATCCAGCATTGGTGTCGACTGTTGCTAAACTATTTGAATTTCCCTGAAAAATAATAAAAAGAGAGCATTTTCTAAGTCTTACGTCTACGTCTTACGTCTTACGTCTACGTCTTACGTCTACGTCTTACGTCTACGTCCTACGTATACGTCTTACGTCTTACGTCTTACGTCTACGTCTACGTCTTACGTCTTACGTCTACGTCTTACGTCTACGTCTTACGTCTTACGTCTACGTCTTACGTCTTACGTCTTACGTCTTACGTCTTACGTCTTACGTCTACGTCTTACGTCTTACGTCTTACGTCTTACGTCTTACGTCTACGTCTTACGTCCTACGTCTTACGTCTACGTCTTACGTCTTACGTCTACGTCTTACGTCTTACGTCTTATGTCTTACGTCTTATGTCTTACGTCTTATGTCTTACGTCTCCGCTTTACGTCTCATGTCTTACGTCTTACGTCTTACGTCTACGTCTTACGTCTACGTCTTACGTCTTACGTCTACGTCTTACGTCTTACGTCTACGTCTTACGTCTTACGTCTTACGTCTTACGTCTTACGTCTTACGTCTACGTCTTACGTCTTACGTCTACGTCTTACGTCCTACGTCTTACGTCTACGTCTTACGTCTTACGTCTACGTCTTACGTCTTATGTCTTACGTCTTATGTCTTACGTCTCCGCTTTACGTCTCATGTCTTACGTCTTACGTCTTACGTCTACGTATTACGTATTACGTCTACGTTTTACGACTTACGACTTACGTCTTACGTCTTACGTCTTACGTCTACATACCTGATAAAAATAAAACATTTTTCCAAGCCACCAATGCATTATTATTTTGGCGACAATTTTTTCATGCGAACTCTTTATCATTCTATTGCAGGCATGATTAGTCAGCATACTTGTAACACCCAATGCAAAGCACATCATGAGGTTTTGTGGCTGATGCAATAGCAATGAAACTAGCACAAAAATGACGAAGAAATGAAAACCTTTTGACTTTCCACGCCACTTAAGCAGGATGTTAATGAATGCTAGGAGGAGGATGTTGATCCAGAAGATTGTTGTGGTCGAGAGGTCAACTCTGAAATGGGAAATTTGAGAATTTGTTAATGTTGGGATTTTAGAGGTAAGTTAGCATAATTGGAACTGGATTCTAGGGCAGTCTAGGACAGGAGACTGGGATAGGGACTGGGATAGGGACTGGGATAGGGACTGGGATAGGGACTGGGATAGGGACTGGGTTAGGGACTGAGACTGAGATTGTGACTAGGATTAGGACCAATACCATACCTTTCAGTGATCATCGACCTCGAATGATGGAAATACAGCAGCAGACATCCAAGACCCACAAAAGGCACTAAAACGTTATCCTTAACATGTCCATAAATCAGCCAAACAGCAGTCACAGCTAAACTAATCAATATTGTGATATGCAGCAGTTCCTCATTGTCCTTCTTGTGCAGCCAATCACCAATATCCTGGACATTAATCCACTTATCTCCTGTTTGATTCATTCGTCTGATGACGATGTGCATGATGAGGATCGGGAAGCATTGAATGATGACCGAGAAGAATGTCTCGAAGCTTTTACGTCCACGGAACTCATAAAATGTCAGAATTATGAACATTCCATTGCAAAAATAATACCAAATTTGATGTTCTTCCTCAATAAAGGAACTGCTGCCAACAGAAATTGTAAAGAAAAAATGTCCAATAAGCAGGAGGTAAAGGATGTCATTATCAAATAGATGCAGCTTGTATTTATCCAGCTTAAGCAGCATAATGTCACCAACAATTCTCACAATCACTGACATCAGGATGATGATCAGGAACGACCAAAAGTCATTTTTTTGATCAAAAATTTCATTAAATAAAAAAAATTTAAGTCCACATCCAATTAAAGCTATTGGAATGAATTTCATAGCTGACAACTTCATATCCTTGACTTTTGAGATGTCCGACGGAATCACAAGTGTAATTGAGATCAATATATTGATGAATAGTCCGGTTAGGACATAGAACAGGTTTACTTCTAATGACTGCTGTGCTAGTCTTTCGGATATGTCTTTTGATGACTCCATGAACAGCTTTGAGGCTTGTTGGTAGGCATTCTTGTTGTTGTGGTCTTCGGTGTAGATCTTGTGCAACGACATGGCTTTCTGCTGCTTCAAGTAGAACTCTAGAATGGCAAAAGATTGAATTTTTAGGTTAGGTGTAGGTTAGGTGCAGGTTAGGTGTAGGTTAGGTGTAGGTTAGGTGTAGGTTAGGTGTAGGTTAGGTGTAGGTTAGGTGTAGGTTAGGTGTAGGTTAGGTGTAGGTTAGGTGTAGGTTAGGTGTAGGTTAGGTGTAGGTTAGGTGTAGGTTAGGTGTAGGTTAGGTGTAGGTTAGGTGTAGGTTAAGTGTAGGTTAGGTGTAGGTTAGGTGTAGGTTAGGTGTAGGTTAGGTGTAGGTTAGGTGTAGGTTAGGTGTAGGTTAGGTGTAGGTTAGGTGTAGGTTAGGTGTAGGTTAGGTGTAGGTTAGGTGTAGGTTAGGTGTAGGTTAGGTCCTAGCTATTTATAGGTCAGGTCACTCACCTTCCGACTTGTCAAACTTGATCATGTTCAAAAGCCTCTGATTGACAATCTTCAGCACTTCAAGCTTCTTACTATCGTCCATGTCAAGCATCATTTCAGGAATTAGAGCACCAATCGATGACTTTGGTATCGGCAATCCACTCATGATTGAGAATGAAGTCGCAAAGTCAATTTGATTGTAGAAAATTTCACTGTTGGAAGTGCAGTTCCGACCAATCATTAGGAATGGGATGTGAGTTTCTTGAAATGAGTTGCCGGAATGTCCACCTGTAATTTAGGGGATAAGAGGTTGGGTTAGTGTATAGGTAGGGTTGGGAAGACCTGATGCAGTGGTGGACAACCTTTTTCATACTTTGGCCCCCAAGAGCGTCCGCAGCCAAAAGGTTGTCCACCACTGGACCAATTCATGCTTACCAGCGTTCCTCATTCCATGATCACTTGTCAAAAATATCACAGATTTATCCACACTCTTCTCATTCCATTCAGCAACTTTTGTATGTAAAATTTTGACAACTTGATCCATTTCCTTCAACTTTTCAGGCACCAACTCATGAAATGGATTAAACACATGTCCAATATGATCAAGTCCAAGATAATGAAGAATCAACAGCTTCCAATCATTCTGCTTCAGCTCATAAGTCAATGACTTTGTGATGTTCTGGTCGCCTTCATAAAAGTCATTGACAAAAAATGAGTCAAAATTTGCATAAGTTCGTGTGAAGAACTTATCGGGAAACATAAGCCATGTTGAGTCACCGGAGAAGACTATATTTTGGAATTTTATATGCATTTGATGCAGGAATGTGTCTAGGTAGATCTTAGACTTGCCGAGGTTTCTGGCGACGTCCAGGAATGATGGGACGGTACCTAAAATTGATGAAATTTGGGATTAGTTGGGTTGTTTGAGTTTGGGGAGGGATAGAAGGTTGGTATTGGGTATGGTAGCATGGAGGGGGTGTCGACTGATAGGGTAGAGGGTTAAGGGTGTTCTGGCAACCCCCACCGACTCCCTGAACCCGTTTCTTTGGACAAAATTCTTCAATTTACTACCCTTCAGCCATGGTTGCTGTCATCAAGCCTCACATTGTCCCCAACCCCCTCAAAAACCCCAAAAACCATCCCATACTCACCAGACGTAAGTGCCGTAATTCTCGGTTTCGTTACAGTCGGTAAATTAACCTTCATCTGCAGCATACATGCCTCATTGCCAACCAACAACTCATGAACAAATGGAAAATTGTTCTTATCAATAATCAAGTCCAACCTCAGTGCATCAATCACCATCAAAATTGACCGATTTATTTTCGGTAAATTTAATTTTTCAATTTCACTATCGGATAAATTTGATGAGTTTTGAATGACTGAATATGGAAAGAATCCAATACAGAAGATGAAGCTGGATATGACACTGGATATAAGCAGACAAAAGTAAAAGTTTTCACTTTTTAAATTCATTTTCTGTGAATATAATAAAATTTTGTAAATAAACACATCACTGTGAGTTGGGTTGACTGATTATTGGATAACATAATGGATGGATTTGACTGACTTACCGGCTTTTGATGAGAATTGTGGATGACATTCAAAATTGTTGACAAATTTCGAATGGTTGCTTAGTTAAAATCATCAAAAATTAAATTTTGATGGATTTCAATGATTACTTTGATTAAAAATGACTGTAATATTCACAACACAAAAATTCAAATTTTCAAAAACCGTTACCAAAAATTCCAATAAATTAATTTTTTATTATTTTAAATTTTAATTCCTAAATATGTCAACTATAAAACTATAAAACTTATGACTAATTTAACCTAACAGTCCACTGACCAGAGATTTCTCTGCTTTAGCACCTGCATTGGCACCCGCTTTAGCACCACCAGTTAATCCAGCACTAAGTCCACCTGTGAGCCCTAACAAGCCATTCAAACCGCCAAGTTGTCCTGTTAATCCACCAGTAAGTCCACCAAGAAGATCTCCATTATCAAGTGCCGTAACCTTACCAGTTGCCGTTCCAACTGTGTCTAAAACACCACCAAGTACTTCATCAAGTCCACCACCTACCCGACCAAGTCCATTTTTCAATGTACCATCGACATTTCCTTGTAGAACTTGATCCACATTTGCGACATTATCTAAGTTAGCGACCTGATCCAAGTTAGCGACTTGATCCAAATTTGCAACCTGACCGACTGTACCCTTGACATCACCAAGAGCACTTAAAGCACCACCGGCTTGTCCCTTTGTTTGTTCAAGGTCAAGAAGCTTTTGGTCTGTCAGATCCAGTCGACCGGTCAAGCCACTTTTAGCATCTGCATTTGCTTGTGTATTAGCTTGTGCATTTACTCCTGGCTGGACATTAACTCCTGGTTGTACATTTACAGCTGTTCTGTCTAAAAGTGCAGATTGATTGATTAGTCTGCGGTTTTGTCTATTTGGATTTTGTCGTGGTGCTGGCTCCTCTGGGGTTTCTTCAGGTGCTTGAGGAGCTTGTTGTGGCTTCTGATTGCCCTTTTTGGGTTTTGGTTCAGGTTCCGCTTCTGGAACGGGTTCTTCAGCTGCTTCTGGTTCCACTGCTTTTCCTTTTGTGGCTGTCTTAGCTTTAAGCTTTGTTTCAGTCTCAACCTCAGTCTCTGGTTGAGTCTCAGGTTCCGGTTCTGGTTCAGCCTCAGCCTCAGGTTCTGGTTCAGGCTCTGCTTCAGGTTCACTTTTCTTCCTAGGTGCTTCTTCTGCTTCTGACTCTGTATCGTCAGCTGGCTTTTGGAGTTTCGTGTTCTGTTGCTTTCTGGTTCCACCATTGACTGACTCTTCACTTTCTACTTCAACATTTCCTTTTGCTCGGCTTGAAACTCTTCTGTTATTGGGACGTGTAGCTGTGGATTGAGATTAAATGATTAAAATTTGAATGAAGGAAGGAACTGGCTTGTAGCCTTGGACTAGCTCTAAGGCACAGCAGGTCAGAGCATCTAAAATGCAGGTTGAACCCAAATAAGAAGCCATTTAGGCTTCCAAGTGTCTCAATTTAGACTAAACCTACCATCACCTCCAACCAAACTCTTAGCAGCACCAGCAGCATTTAATGCATCTTCGATAGCTTTAAGCTTTGCATTAACAGCATCCTGGAATGCTTGATCAGCTGCACTTAGTGTTTGATCTACAGCATTTTGTGCAGCAGTTGCTGTTTGATCAACTTCACTTCGAGCATCTGTCGCAGCTTGATCAACTTCAGCTGATTTTTGATCTACGGCAGTTGCTGCATTGTCGGCAGTATCAGCAGCTTTCTCAGGTCCTCCAGTTTGGTCAGCATTAGGAGCTGATTTTGTTCGATCATTGGATCTTGGGTTAGTTTTGGGTTCATTTTGTTGATCCGGACTGTCACCTTCACCTTCTGACTCGGCAGCAGCCTCAACTGCACCATTTACATCGGCTGGTTTTGCGGTAATGGAAGCAGCTGTTGGGATATTTGGGGGGAATTAAGTTAATTTGAATTATTGCACAATTTTTCACTTTTTTGATGGGAATTTTGGGATTTTTATGAGAATTTTTGAATAAAGTCACTAATTACCAAGAGCCACAACTAGCACCGTCACTAAAATCTTCATTTTCTATTAAATTATTCACAAAATTTTCACTTTTTCCAATTTATTTTCCAGTATTTTTCTCACACTGTACTTTAATTTTAAACTCTCAAATACCAACTGTTCAGTCATTGAGTAAACAATCTCAATTTTATAGGAAAAATTTCTGGTCAAAAAAATTTTTACGATTTTATCGTGACATTAATTAAGTCTATTGTACATCCAGTAAGATGTTGCACGCTGTAAAGAATATTGCAAGACGACTGAACTGATTCCAAAATTTGTTAACAAATACAAACACTAGCTACACGACTTTTTGGACTTTATTATCGATTTTTTGAGGAATTTTGGATGTGACATCACTGAAATTTATGGCATTTTTAAGCCATTTTGAGCAGCATGCCATCAGACTCCATTTTGAAGCACTTCCAGTGACTTAACTGTCAAAATTTCCCAACAAATTAAATTGTAATATCAAATTTAATTATATTTATTCAACGAAAATTCAATTAACAAGTCTGATAATAAATTCAATTTATAGTCACGAAATATTAAGTAGAAGCTACTTATTGTGGTTATACAAGTCTGAAATAGAAGCACATTTTTAATAACTGACCACACTCAACTGTCAATGGTTGATTGTTTTGAATTAGGGAGTTGTTGAGGAGGTGCGTAGGTAATAAATATAATAAAGTGTAGCTTGATCTGATAGATTCAGAGCATAGCTTTGTAATCGACTTAGAGCTAATGTCCGATTAATAATTGAGAATTGATTAAACAACCGCACTTGAACATAGACTTATAGATTATAATGAGATATGAACCACTCTATATGTAGATGACTTTAAACAATCATTCAGGACTCAAAGCCTTAGAAAGTAACTAAGAATATTAAAATCCCGTATAGTATACTATGGGGTAAAATGGGTATAAGATCTATTGGGTAGGGTGACAAAATTTCTATTGAGTTCTCGACTTCTGAAAAATAATCGGGACATTTTTATGGATTTGTCGAGACACAGCAGCAAGGGAGAACAGTATAGCAGCGATTTGGTCAAAATACAGCAGATGACCACCGTAGATCTGGGTAACAAGGCCTAAATAAAAGAGCATTGATGGCAAAGGTCCAGAGTTCAATCCTAGAACACACTACAGAAGGATTCCTTGAGTAAACCGTTATTCGTCGATTACACGCCAATCTACATGAACCTGCAAGACTCCCCAAAGACCGAGATGCCTTGAAGACATCATGATGGCTGATTTTGGCCCATTTTATGGCTATAAATACAGTTCATTGCATTGTGTCGCTAGTGTTTATTATGACTTTTAACCAAAGTAGACATGACTTCAATTAAGGTGTCTAATTGAACATTTTGAGTACGGAATCCCAAAAGACTCCCAACTATCCCTTCCACCACGTCATTCAAATGCTTTCACATATCATTTTCATTATTTATTTCAAGATAAAAATACAATCAAAGCTCAGCAAAAATTGATAAAGACTAAAAACTAAAAATCTAAACTCTAGAAAATCAGAAGTAAAACTAAACTTCAAATCTCATTTAAAAGTGAACGATTTAAGTTATTATTCCTGTACAAAATTTGTCAACTAAAAAAATCCTTTTTTTGACATCGCAAAATGTCAGGTAGGCACGTGCAACTGTTCGATCAATTGTGTCTATTGTTTTTATGTTTTAACTGCTCTTGCTCATTTTTTTTACTTAAACAAATTATATTTTAACGGTATTTTAATTTTTTTATGTATAGCCTTCGATTTTGAAATGCCACGAGACAGCGTGCCTTAAAAAAAAATCAATAATTTTGTTTTGAAATTGACAATTTTTTCATCTTTACGCAACAACCATGTGCAAGCTGTAAATTCAGACACTCAAATTTAATGACGAAAATACGCAATTAAAAAATTGTCGAACGTGTTAAACTCAAAGATCATCCCTTTTAATCACCTCAGCATGTTCAATGTACAAAGTACGATAATTCTTCATTCAATTTATAAAAACAAAATGAACTCATTCGAGTGTGTAAAATTAGCGCACATTTTCATTTAATCCACACACTTCTTTCTCTTTAGAAATTTGATAAGTGTCACAACAAACTGTAAATGACGATAAAGCGTTGATAAGGAAGTTAAGTGTGGATGAAGCGCTTTTGTGGTCCAAAGGTTGATTGTTGCATGTAAGAAGCTGATGTACAAGATGTTATGGACAAACTGAGTGATATAAGGTACATAATATGACTAATCCCATTTGACTAAGTTCGGTTAATCAATAATCCGACTGAAAGTCCGACCACATGTCAGTTTGACACTGATTTCAAGTTAGATTCAGTTTAAATCCGGTTAAAAGAGTAAAACTAAAATCCGGTTAAGATTGACGTGACTTTAACTTGGAGTCGGATTCAAATTAAATCCGGTTTATCGGCTAACCGACCGAAAATCCGACCCCAGGTTGATGACACTGATTTAGTGTCGAATTCGGTTTGAATCCAATTAATCTGTTCATAAACCAAAAGTTGGATCACTCCCGACATGACTCTGACTTAGTGTCAGATTCAGTTTAACTCCGATTAATCAGTTATCCGTCCCAAAGTCCAACTAAAGTTGCAGTGATTCTGACTTGGAATCGGATTCAGTTTTGATGCGGTTGATCGATTAAGCAACTAAAAGTCCGGTCTTAGGTTGGCGTGACACTAATTCATTGTCGGATTCGATTTTAGTCCGGTTCATCAGTTAACCGACCGAAAATCCGGCTCTAGGTTAGCATGCCTCGGACTTGGAGTCAGATTCAGCTTAGATCCGGTTGATTAGTTAACCGATCGAGAGTCCATTCCCACTGATACAGTGTCGGATTTGGTTAGAATCCAGTTAATCAAATAATCGACCAAAAGTCCGACCAAGGGGCGCTGTGATCTTAATTCGGTGCTGAATTTGCCTAAGCCAGTCTGAAAAAATTCAGATCTTCCGCCAAACCTCACCCATCCCCCAACTTTTTCCAGAAAATTCCGCATATAATCCGATAAGGTTGAATATTTGTCTTCACTTCTTCTTATCACTTCCCGATTGCAAGTCACTTTAAACCGTTGGAATTCATATTGGTATTAATCGTATCAAATAATTGACTTACCTATCTAGACAAGAATTACTCATTGTTTACAGAATGAAAAGAAAAAAAAATATGCGATATAAATACGACAGCATTTTCACATTACGGTTCAATCATAAGCTTGAAGCAGGCAAAAGCATTAAGAACAGTGAAAATAAGTGAACAAATTTTTGACAGACAAAGTCAAGTGAAAGTGAAAACTAAGTGAAAATTAAGTAAAAAAATCAGCATTTTAAGCTACAAAATCCAATTAAGTGTACATCCATAAATCAACCCCAAATCCAACACCAACAATGATAGAACTAACATTCCTAATATCAGCACTATTTGCTGTTGCCTTCTACTTCTTCGTACGTTACCGTCAAACATACTGGAAGCGCCAGAAAATTCCATACGTAAAGCCAAAATTCTTTTTCGGAAATACAAAGGAAGTTGACTCTGAAATTCATCATACAGTCTTTTGGCGTAGTATTTATCAAGAGTTGAAGCCACAAGGACCTGTCGGTGGATTTTACAACTATATAGATCCAGTTGCAATCATCACCGACCTCGACTTGCTGAAGCAGATCATGATTAAGGACTTTGCATACTTTACTGATCGTGGTAATTATCATAATGTCAATCAGGATCCAGTTAGTGGACATTTAATCAACCTTGAAGGTGAAGACTGGAAGTTTATGCGAAGCAAGCTCTCACCAGGATTCAGTACTGGAAAACTCAAGCAAATGCTTCCAATTATCGACCATCAAATTGACATTTTATTAAATGTTATGGAAAATAAAATGAATTATTGTGGACAAATTGAGGTTCGTGACTTAATGGCACGATACTTAAGTGACATTCTTGGAATCACAGCATTTGGTATTGAATGTAATTCATTGACGGAAGAAGACTCTGAGTTCCATAAAATGGCAATTCATTCGTTGGCAACACAACGATACAAGAAGAAGACTTTACTCGAAAGCAACAGAAGTTTATGCCAAAAACTAGGCATTATAAATACAGAAAAGACATCCTTGAAATTCTACAGTGATGTTGTGGACGGAATCTTACATTATCGAAGGACGAACAATGTTGAGAGGAACGACATCTTGGGTCTTATGCTTAATTCCAAAGACACATCAAGAGTCATCACAAGAGATGAAATTTTAGCACAAGCAGCTGTATTTTTGGTCGGTGGACATGAAACTCAATTGGCAGCCTTAAGCTACACACTTTATGAGCTTGCCATACACAAGGACTTCCAACAACGTGCTAGAGATGAGGTTGAGGAAGTTTTTGGAAAGAATAATGGACAATTGACGTATGAGGCACTTGGGGAGATGAAATATGTTGAGCAATGTATTAATGGTGAGGCTTTATATTGAATTTTGGTAGTTATTGAGGTACTTAATGTGATTATTGTTACAGAGGGCTTACGTAAATACTTCATCTCATTCAGTGCTAAACGTGAGACAAGGAAGGACTATAAAATTCCAAATACGGATATGGTGTTGAAGAAAGGTGAGGATTTGTGGATGTTTGGGTGGGTTTGAGGGGATGATTGGGTATAATTGTGATATTGTCAGTAGCAAGGTGTCTAGGTTAGGTCAAGTTTTGAGTTAATAATCCCAAAAGGCAGCTTTAATCGTTAAAATCACCCAGAAAGCACATGATGTAGGAATGTGAGCAAAAATCCGGATTCAGGTCGACTTGACAAAGACTTAAAGCAGAATTCTGTTGATACTAGTCCGAGGACAGAGTCTTGTCGGCTAGGGACTGGATTTTTTGGGTATTTCAACACTTTCTGCCTTCTAGATCAAGATGTTGCTTCTAGAATATTGTTCAAATTGCATAAGTCGGTTTATCAATCAAAAATCGGCCCCCAGACTTGCATGTCACTATCAAGATGCCAAATCCATCACCAAATAAGACTCACATCATCCTTGAGCTACATTTTGAACCAATAAACCGACTTATGCTACTTAAATCCTCTAATTAATCAACCTCATTTCTAGAACATTCATCCAAAATCTCAAAATTCTTTTAATTAATCCCACAAAAAAGTTCATTTTCCTCTTCAAAATTTAATCTACGATCATTAAAGATAGGAACAATGAACTCAAAATAAAAAGTCATTTTAATAGACGTGATTTAGATAAGAATGCGATTTTTTTCACACTTTCTGTGTGCTATTTTTGATTAAAAATTAGGTTAAAAGGCTTGATTATCGGACATTTAATTGTTTACAAAAATAAGTCTGAATTATATCACATCAAATTGCTTGAATTGCACGTTCCCACTTGACTTATGATAGTAATTAGTACTTTGATCAACTAGAATGTAGGATAGTCAAGTGTTATGAAGCACTAAGAAGATCTAAGTCTAACTTTTTTATCAATTTTACAGCACTTGAAGATTGTCTAATTATACCTTTTTTTTTATTGTCATAGGCACTTTATTCCAAGTTCCAATCTACGCCATACACAATGATCCAGATTATTATCCAAATCCTGACATGTATGATCCAGATCGATTCTCACCAGAAGAGACAGCAAAACGTCATAGCTTTGCCTTTATACCATTTGGTAAGTTGAATTGTTGTAGAATTGGGATATGTTGGGTGATTGGTACCAAATTGGGATTTAGGACGTCGTAACTCTTATTTTGAAACTCGAATCGGGTTCCAAGTTAGAGTCACAACAGTCTAAGACTGGATTTAAACCGAATCTGGCTCCAAGTCAGGGCTATGCTGGCCTGGAACTGGATTTAAACCAGATCAGACACCAAGTCAGAGTTACGTCAGCCTGGGTCTGGATTTAAATCAAAACTTGTTCCAAGTTAAAGCCAAACTGACCTGAAATTTGATTCAATCCAAATCCAGCACCAAATCAGAGTCACATCAACCTAATACCCAATTTTTGATCAATTAACCGACTTAATCTATTCAACCCTAAATTACCTTAATTCCAATTTTCACTAATCTCCTAATCAACTCACAGGCGAAGGACCACGAACATGCATCGGTAAGCGTTTTGCACAAACGGTGACAAAATCAACAATTGCTAAAATTTTGTACAATTATGAGCTGACAGTGGATCGTACAAAGACATCAATTCCATTGAAGATTAATCCTGAAATTTTATTCGTCACTCCAATGGATGGAATTTATGTTAATTTGAGGAAATTGGAGCGTTGAGATTAAAATTTGAGGGTTTTGGGACAGTAGAAAGAAATTGTTGGAAATTGCAAGAATTTTGTGATTTTTTTTAGGTATTGAATGATAGAGTCCAACCTTTGTATAAGCTTGAATAGTCATAATTATAAACTATATTAATTTTGATATAATTATGTAAAGTTAGTAATTATTCTAAAATAAGAATAGTTTTTAAGGCTCAAATATATGCATATATGCAGAGTTGGCAGGACTCCAATGTGGAGTCCGGACTTTCGGAGTCCGGACTCCGAATGTCCGGACTCCAAAAAAAAAAGTGGAGTCCGGACTCCAAAAGTCCGGACACCCGTGGAGTCCGGACTCCAATGGAGTCCGGACATTTGGAGTCCGGACTCCGAAAGTCCGGACTCCGGGACTCCGGGAGTCCGTGGAGTCCCGTACAAAAATTTTTTTTTTCTTTTTCGGTTACACTGTGTAACAGTGGTGAATTTTTTGAAATTTTTTTCGGTTACACTGCGTAACCCGAGTTGAAAAAATTATTTTTTTGACATTTTTTTCGGTTACACTGCGTAACCCGAGTTGAAAAAGTGAATTTTTTGAAATTTTTTTTGGTTACACTGCGTAACCCGAGTTGAAAAAATTATTTTTTTGACATTTTTTTCGGTTACACTGCGTAACCCGAGTTGAAAAAGTGAATTTTTTGACATTTTTTTCGGTTACACTGCGTAACCCGAGTTGAAAAAGTGAATTTTTTGACATTTTTTTTGGTTACACTGCGTAACCCGAGTTGAAAAAATTATTTTTTTGACTTTGTTACACAGTGTAATCGAAAAAAATGTCAAAAAATTCACTTTTTCAACTCGGGTTACGCAGTGTAACCGAAAAAAATGTCAAAAAATTCACTTTTTCAACTCGGGTTACGCAGTGTAACCGAAAAAAATGTCAAAAAAATAATTTTTTCAACTCGGGTTACGCAGTGTAACCGAAAAAAAAATGTCAAAAAATTCACTTTTTCAACTCGGGTTACGCAGTGTAACCGAAAAAAATGTCAAAAAATTCACTTTTTCAACTCGGGTTACGCAGTGTAACCAAAAAAAATGTCAAAAAATTCACTTTTTCAACTCGGGTTACGCAGTGTAACCCAAAAAAATGTCAAAAAAATAATTTTTTCAACTCGGGTTACGCAGTGTAACCGAAAAAAATGTCAAAAAAATAATTTTTTCAACTCGGGTTACGCAGTGTAACCAAAAAAAATGTCAAAAAATTCACTTTTTCAACTCGGGTTACGCAGTGTAACCGAAAAAAATTTCAAAAAACTCACTTTTTCAACTCGGGTTACGCAGTGTAACCGAAAAAAATGTCAAAAAATTCACTTTTTCAACTCGGGTTACGCAGTGTAACCGAAAAAAATGTCAAAAAAATAATTTTTTCAACTCGGGTTACGCAGTGTAACCAAAAAAATTTCAAAAAATTCACTTTTTCAACTCGGGTTACGCAGTGTAACCGAAAAAAATTTCAAAAAACTCACTTTTTCAACTCGGGTTACGCAGTGTAACCGAAAAAAATGTCAAAAAATTCACTTTTTCAACTCGGGTTACGCAGTGTAACCGAAAAAAATGTCAAAAAAATAATTTTTTCAACTCGGGTTACGCAGTGTAACCAAAAAAATTTCAAAAAATTCACTTTTTCAACTCGGGTTACGCAGTGTAACCGAAAAAAATGTCAAAAAATTCACTTTTTCAACTCGGGTTACGCAGTGTAACCCAAAAAAATGTCAAAAAAATAATTTTTTCAACTCGGGTTACGCAGTGTAACCGAAAAAAATGTCAAAAAATTCACTTTTTCAACTCGGGTTACGCAGTGTAACCGAAAAAAATGTCAAAAAAATAATTTTTTCAACTCGGGTTACGCAGTGTAACCAAAAAAAATTTCAAAAAATTCACTTTTTCAACTCGGGTTACGCAGTGTAACCGAAAAAAATGTCAAAAAATTCACTTTTTCAACTCGGGTTACGCAGTGTAACCCAAAAAAATGTCAAAAAAATAATTTTTTCAACTCGGGTTACGCAGTGTAACCGAAAAAAATGTCAAAAAATTCACTTTTTCAACTCGGGTTACGCAGTGTAACCGAAAAAAATGTCAAAAAAATAATTTTTTCAACTCGGGTTACGCAGTGTAACCGAAAAAAATTTCAAAAAATTCACCACTGTTACACAGTGTAACCGAAAAAGAAAAAAAAATTTTGTATGGGACTCCACGGACTCCCGGAGTCCCGGAGTCCGGACTTTCGGAGTCCGGACTCCAAAAAAAAAAGTGGAGTCCGGACTCCAAATGTCCGGACTCCACGGACTTTCGGAGTCCGGACTCCAATGTCCTGCCAACTCTGCATATATGTATAGGAATAAGATTCAATTTTATGAATAAAATAATTTTTTAAAAATGAAATTTTTTACAAATTATTCGCCTGAATTATAGGCAAAATTTGCAGCAATCCGAGAGTTTTGTGAATTTTTTCAGTTTCAAACTTAATATGCTGGTTGTCTTGATCAATTGCGTGATTGTTGCATGATTGAAGGGCTGCCACCCTACAGAGCAGATATTGTGGATTGTCTGAGAATCTATTATTTAATACACGTATTCCGGCTTTAGGCGTCAACTGAGGGAGGACATGGATAACACTTGATCTATACGATCAGCGAAGTAAGTAAGTATTCCGGCACATATGTAGCTTGGTCACCAGCAGTAAATTTTGACTAAATGTAGATGTTTTAAGCTTGACAATCCCAAACTCCCAACTTTGACTCACTTACCTTAACAATCCTTTGATGGAAAATCATCTCATGACAAGCACCCAGACTTCCAATCCATTTTACATCATACACAATACCTAATAACCATAAAATAATAATTTTGTCTTCTTTTTTTGTGAGGTCAAATGTCAACGCAATTTAAGAACATTTCTAAATTAATTGACGAGACGAAGTGATAAAAAAAAGATATTATTATAATTTTCATTGAAAAGTCAACTGAGTTGATCAGCTGGTGTCATTGATTTAATTTAATTTAGATTTTGTTCATGATGATTTTTTTTTTTGACAATTTCGTGCTATCCACATGGATGCAAAATTTGGTTGTATTTAGAATTTGATTGTCCTCATTAAAGATATTTCGAGTTAAACACGCTACGATAAGTCTGCTTTAAGTCTAGGAATAACTTTCTGGGTCTTATTCGAGTTGCTAGCTTGGTTTATGTAATTGGTGCAGTTTGGAGGTCTTTGTCACGTAATTTGTCTGCATTAGTAGGTATATCGACAAAGATGGCGACGAAATGACTCCAACTCAGTGCTGTGTCGGATTTTAAGGTTGATAAGCCAATTTGTGGTATTCAGGTTGATTGGTTAGATCAAAAATCCTGTTTACTTCCGATTCGATTACTCCGACAATTTATCCAATAAACACGAAAAACCATCATCATCCCACATTACATTTTCATAATTTCTTTTTTTTCAAATCATAATTAAAAATAAACTCGACCATTAACATTGAAAAATGTGTGTGCAGCACAGATCTAAATGATATAAATATAACATTTCACACTATAATTAACATGTAAGCTGCTTTTTTTGGTTTTTTTATATTATTTGCTTCTGTTTAAAACACACATCTGGATGTGATAAATTCATGAGCGAAAAAATAGAAAAAAAAACATAATGTAGACATGAACAGTTTTGATGATATTTAGACTGAGTTGGATGAACCAAAGTGAAAAAATCCACAATTTTATAGAATTAGATGCAAAAATTGGGGAGATTTTTTAGAATTTTGGATTGAAAAAATGGTAGAAAAATGAAGAATTGTGGACAAATGGGGGACGGGGGACTTGGTACCCTTAAGCTTCATCTGAAAGCGTCCTTAAATGTGTCTAGAAGCACATGGCATGTTAAAGTCTTAAAACATTGTTTCCAAGCCGACATGACTCATGTTTTAAGTCGAATTTGACATAATCTGACCCATACTGAAGTCATGCAGCCTTAAAGACACCATATTCCAACAATATCACTTCATATGCCCCTCAAGCAGCACCCACACCACCCAACACCCCCAATCAATCATTTCCTCACCATCCACAACCCATCTTGACCTCTCAAATCTAATAAATTACAGAAAAATTCATTCAATTAATGAAAAATTTTCAATTCAGCAACACGAAACTGTAAAGGAATAAGCACAAAAAGTGATTATGTTGATGAGACAAATTGTCTCCAAAAATGACGTTATAATATTTTTCAGTGTCATTAAACTTCACCTCTTGATAACTTGTGTGGAATTATGAAATCATCATAACTGAATTAAAAATTAAATGAAAATATTGTGAATTTAAAATTTGTTTCATAATTTGGGAGTGGGAGGGTTTGGAAGTGAAGTGACGTTGGAAATTGCAATTTTTGACTCAAACAATGATGATTTGTAGCAAAATCATGAACCAAAATATGCAATATGCTGAAAAATTGCAAACTTTCTATTCTTTCCTAAGCGTTACGTCATTTCCGAACGTTCCTTGCACATCTTTAAATTCAGAACATGTTGCGAAGTTCTCTGAATGCTCGAATGACACAACAGAGTCGTTACGTCATCGCTTAGTCAACTTACTATCGGAATAACGTCAAAAACATGAAGTTGTCTAGCAATTTGGGATATTAAGGACTCTAGAGTCGTATTACAATCCAGGTCATTAAGGTCTTGTGCCTATAATTTGGTTACTGTGAGTCTGAAGATGTCCGAAAGTACTCAAAATTGTCGTTATTCATCAATTAAGATCTATGAAATCAGGCAAGATATGAAGAAGGGGATGAAGTAGACGCAATTACCCTCGAATCCCCCCAAATCCCCCCTACATCCACCCCTACATACAACTAACTCCACTAATCAGTTCGGCAAATTAAAATCACATTTGTTAACTCAATTAGATTAAAGATGAACTCATCAGAATCTACGACAAGGCATTGATTATTATTAGAATTCTGTTATCAATGTCGCGGTCAACGTAAACAACAAATGAACATCATAGAATAAAGACAAAAAGTGCGGCAATATGTAAATATTATTGATTATTGTTATTTTCCGCAGCAACTGCGTTAGTCCTCCTGTTTCATCGCTTCTTCAAATGAAAAAGCAATTCTAGGTCAAAAAGCAGTCAATTAAGTATGAGAATCAATGACATTAAAATTATCAATTTTCAACCCACTCAGACAGTAAAATATGAAATATTTTCTAATAAATTATATGACATTTTGCAATTTGAGAGCTGCGAAAAGTGAGAATATTAAGTTTGGGGAGTAGCTGAGCAGCCCGACCGACGCATCATGAGAGAGCAAGGGCGTACCTAAAGAGTCGTTGTTGATTCCAATGCTTTCCATACACTATAATACACTCTACACCATGACGATGACGCGATAACGGCGCACATGGATTCATTATGACGTCATAATGACAAAAACGTATCCAAAATTGTGAAAGCTGGCAAAATCTGACGTTTTTTGGACCTTTTAGACCAATAAGAAGAGGAGGGGTAGGCTGAGCCGTCTTTACCTCCATCCGAACACGTCTTGCACCATGAAGATTTCATTACATCTTGACAGGGTGTGCCACTCGGGCATAAACCAATTATCATTCATATCAATTGACCCATCGAGCATTAAAATTCTCTCAAATACTTTTTTTCGGGTATTGGCGAATTCTTTCAAGGCGGGAAATTCATCCATTCATAAAAATTGTTTACAAATATCATTTTTTTGAGAGAGAAGCTTGCATGCGGCGAATTTGACTAGTCGCTCTCTTGTCGCAAACTCTCTCAATTCGCTGCGGTGAAGTTTTTCTTCGTTACTGTTGAACTTTTTTTTTATTTTATTTTCATTTCTCGCGCTCAGTCTTTGAATAACGTTTTGTCGCGACAGTTGGACGGGGATAAAGAGTCGCGAGTTGAATTCTTAAGGAATTTAGAAAGAGTTTGTGAGGAATTTTAATTAAAAAAGTGCGTAAATGTTGAAGGATTTTGGGAAAATTTGGGATTTTTTTGATGCAATTTTTTATTTAATTTAAAAAAAATTAAAAATTGAATTTTGAAATTTTTTAAAACATTGAAAAAATAATTTTAAAAATTTTTGAAATTGTAAAAAAAAATTGGAAAAATTTAAAATTAAAAAATTGACAAATCTAAAAATTCAAAAATTCAAAATTTTAAAAATTTAAAAATTCAAAAATTTAAAAGTTCAAAAATTCAAAAATTCAAAATTTTAAAAATTTAAAAATTCAATTTTGTAATTTTTAAAAAATTCTAAATCAAAAATTGAATAAAAAAATTTCAAAAATTTCTTTAAAAAAATTTAAAATATTTTCTAGATTACAAAATTCTAATCAAAAACCGTTTCGCGTCTCCCAAAAATAACTCAAAATATAAAAAATATTAAAAAGTGTGCAAAGCTAATTCAAAACCAAAAATAAAGTCCGACATCATCATCATTTTCATTTATTAATCAACTAGTGGAAAAAGCAAACATTTTTCTTTTAAATTGTGTCGAATTTTTTTTTTATTTTATTTTTAAAAGCAAACGTGCGAAAATAAAAAAAAAATATTTAGAAAAAAAAGATCGTCGACCAAGAAAAAATAAAATAAAATTTTGTGTGTTTGTGATTCGCACATTGAGGAAGAAAAAAGTCATCATCGCACAGTTAGCAGCGACAAGAAGCCCCATCAGTAGACATCAACTGACCTTGAAGTCTTTTTCGGCGTTTCTTGTGTGAAATAATAAAAAAATAAAGAAAAATAAATCGAAATAGAAATTTTTTTTATGTGATTTTTTTGTGAAAATTGATTTTGTGGAAAATTGAGGAAAAATCGACAATTTTGTGGAAATTAAATAAATAAATTTTGGTAAGTTTAATTTTGTTTTAAACTTTTTTCAAAATTGAAAATTTTAAATTTTAAAAATTTGGATTTTAAAAAGATTTCAAATTTAAAAAAAATCAGATTTGAAAATACATCTTATAATTCCAAATTTGAAAATTTCAATCCAAAAAATATTAAATTTCAAATTTTAAAATCTCAAATTTAAAAATTTAAAAATTTAAAATTTAAGAATATAAATTTTAAATTCAAAATTGAAATATTTTAAATTCACAAATTTTAAACTTAAAAATTTCAATTTTTTAAATTTAAAAATTCAAATTTTTTTACAATCTAAAGTAAATTCTAATTAAAAAATGAACTTTTACATGATCTCATCCTCGATTACGCGGTTTAATCTTATCACAAAAGGAAATTCGCAAAATAAACAAAAATTGCTCATTCATAAAAAAATATTGAATTTTAAATTTTAAATAACAATTTTTCATTCATGAATCTCAAATTTATTGCATATTTAAATAATAAAAAACACTATAAATTGTGTAAATTTGTGAATTGGATTAGCTACTTTTGGAGACATTAATCTGATAAATTTGACAAAATTTATCACCGATTTTATACATTTTGTGGTTATTTACGGCTAGTAGTGGGACATTTGCATGTAAATTTTGCACAAATAAATTCAAATCTTCTTAATTTATGAATCCTTGAATCAATTTCCATTACTTGATATCCAACAACAACAAACTGTTTATAAACTATTAAAGTATCAATTACCCATCGTATGCTGTAATTGATATATCATCAAATAAGACAGATGATTCGCTCAGTTCCTCCATTAACACCACTTATCTGATATTTTCATTATTGCTGGTATGCCAGAGCTTGAAATTGACTAAGATATGGCATGGATTAGTCAATTGATGTTGGTTTGAGTTGGTTATACTGCGTGCAATCATAGGATCCTAGTCATATCGGCAGGACTCGATATAATGGTTGAGAGATCGGTTTCTGGGGCCTCTACCTTCTTGGACCATATAGTGGGTACACCTGGTATGGCATATTGTACCAAACAGGCGGTAAGGCCCCACTGTACCTTAATTTCCTTCAGAATATCGTATTATCCGCGCATCTATTCCAAACCAAACGACATCCGGAGAAATTGAGCCCTAATGAAAACCAAACCAACATTCTCATCATCTATGCCTCAGTATTTCCCCTCATAAATCTCCTCAAACCCATCTCTAATCCCCCTGTCTCAACATCCAATACACAAAACACACTAATTTATATTCGCATCACATAAATCACTTCCACATTGACTTCGCATTTCACATTCTGTAACTCTTCATTTCAAAAAATAGAAGATTTAAATCAAATCGGGGATAAAGCGAATCCTTGACCTAAATCTGAAGTTACAATCTCTCAATCTCGCTTGCTTTTTAAGCAGAACTATCATTTTAAATGTCTTAATGCTATTAAAAGTCCATTCATGATATTGAATAAGAATGATGCGTGCTTTATGGGTCATTTGGAAATGTGTCGGAATGTCATAGAGATTGGGGATTAAATTGTGTATGAGTTGAGCTGTGTGGATTCTTGAGAGTGGATCTAGATCAAGGATTATTTGGAATTTGACTCTTGAATCCATGTCTGGGCAGGACAATTGGATGAAATGTTGTTATAGTGTCGAATTGACGGTTAGACGTTCTGGCAGCTACGTGATAACTGATTTTGGACCATTCTGACACAACGAACAGGACCCTGATTCTATCTTCTAGCTATATTCTGCTGTTCAATTGTCCATACACAATAACAAGGAACAGATGAAGAACAAAAAACTTTTCCAAACAAAATAAAGTCATTCAACAACTATAACAACAACAAGTCGAGACAACAACAAAGGAGAAAATGACGGAAAAAAACAAGAAGACATAAAGTCTAAGAATAAGAATCAAACTAGTGAAGGAAGTCAATAAATGAAGAATACACGATGACGTCTATCATGATTTTATGAGAAAATGCGTGAAAAATGAGAAATATATTTTCTAGATGTAGTCATGTGGCATTAGCATAGGATTGAGATATAGGCGGGTGATGCTTGTTGATGGAAAATAAAATATTTTTCAAAAATTTATAAACTTTTAGGCATATTTTTGTGTTTTGAAGTATAGAAGTATGTAGCTTGAGTAATCTGTTAAATATGAGGAAAATGACTGAGATTCGCTTAGTTGAACGGATTCCTGATTTTTGATATTAAGATCAAGTGGCATGTTGCTGGAAATTTTAGATTTTTCAGTCAAAATTGGGTTCAATGAATGATCAATCCCTAACAGGCAAAGAGACAGCTTGTAGGTACCTTAGTGGTATTTTTGTACCACGAAAGCGTGCTTTTTGCATTTTAGAGAACATGTTGTCGCTAGAACGCCTTTCTGTCATTTAGATGACTTAATGTCAATACTGTGACTTGCCACTAGTTCTGGTTAGCATGTAAGTCAGTGGTAAGCCATTGTACATGTAGTAATTGCGGCAATACATTTAATTGAATCTGTTTAGCATGAAATTGATCCTGAAGTTAAATTTTGATACTGCTGAGAGGGTTTGAGGCTGATTTGGGATCATAAAATCCTGAATGCTTCAATTTGGCTTGGTCCAGCGGTTGGAGTGGGCTTGGTCAGGAGAGTGGAGGTGGTTGGTTTGAAAATTGGATAGGTTTGGAACTTAATTGCCTATTTTTTGAAAATGAACATTTTGTATGCAAAATCTCAGTCAATTACTATATCAATGAGCCATATTCACTCCGTACCTAAATCTACAAGTGTTTTACAACCCAAAATAATCAATTTCCTCGTATTTTCTATTATTTACATTTGTTTTTCGCGTAAAAAATCTTCTTTTTCATCAACAATTTTACAAAATTAATTTTCAAATTAGAAACACACGAATAACACATTTTGAACGCCTGATATGTGCTGCATAAATTTCATTTTCTTTTTTTTTTTACTTTTCATTTCTAATAATAATAAAAACTAAATGATTCAAGTTATGCAAGCTCTTCTTTTCGGCTTGTTTGTTTGTGAGGAAATGAAAATAAAAATAAAAAATTTTTAATTGAATTTTTAAAACAAAACAAAACTTAAAAAAGTGCATCTGTTTATGTTCATGAATGGTCAATAATCTTTTATGTTTATTAGAATGGCTATCAATTAACCTAGTTCAAATTTTGTTGGGTGATGACAGGCAAATGTTGAGTTTTTTGGGACTGAATTATGAGTTTTTTTTGACAGGAAGTGATGTACTTGGTTACTTCCTTGGATGGGGCACATGGGGGGTCATTGGAAGTGGCATGGGTGTGGGTAAAAAGTTAGTCAGGTGAGGTGGAGGGGGTCGGGATGGACTTGGCTTTTTTTGGTATGAAATTTCAAAATTAATTGAATATTTTGGGATTTTCGTCTTAAAAAATCCAATAAAATTAAGGAACAATCCCCAAAATCAAGAGGATTGGGTCTGACCCCCAAAAAACCCTTCCCTAACTACACCCCTCATACCTGAATACTTACTCTACATCCTTTAATACTTCCTTCCATTCAATTCATCCAAAAACACATTTAAAACTAATGTCAAACGCACATAAATGATGACGTGATGAGCTGTCTGTGCTGTTTACTAATTTCTTGCTTCTTGAATATTTTTGAATAATTTTAGCTCATTTTTGTTGTATGAATTGCTTACAAACTTATGCTAATGAATTGAGCAGTCTTTATTGTCGCACAATATACAAAGAGAGTTTATATACAGTTGTTGATTATGTTTTGTCTGTTTCCTTTGTTGGATGTGAATATTTTAGACTCTCAAACACCCTCCTTGCCTGCTTATGAATACATCTATGGCTGTGAAAAACTGTTCCTTACATTTTACGCTAATAGGCAATGACCAGGCTCTCGGAAGCTTGTCCATCTTAGATGAACTAGATGAGCTGGCTCTTCATCGTTGTTCCTAGCTTACTCAGCTCCTATGAGCATGCTCTTTGCCTGTTAGCATCCTCAAGTCTGTCTTCAAGCTTGTTAGCGTCCTGAAGCCTGTATTTAACCCTGTTAGCGCCTTCAAATTTGTCTTCAAGCCAGTTACTGTGCCTGTTAGTCTTCAAACTTAACAGGCACGCTAACAGGCTTGATCTACCCAACAATATGATAATGTATGAATGAATGAATGAACAGGCATTCTGTAAGATTTGTAAATAATACAAAAAAGTCATTCGGGAAGCAAAAAAACACGACTGGAATAAGAAGAAGTCATTCCTTCTTTGTCTCATTCTTCTCATTCAATTTCAATTGTTTAAAATTCTTTTTTGTTTAATTTTTTTGCGATATTTTTCTTCAAAACATTCATGTAAGTTTTTGCAGCAACAGTAATGCAGTCAATATTTAAGAGGAAATTTTTTTTATTAACTTGAAATTGTTCGGATTGGGTTGTGGAATATTTTGAGTTGTTATTTAAATTGTTTGAGATTTAAGAATAGAAACAAAGTATGGGATTTGTATTATGTTTTGGATATACTTTGAAATATGCATATTGAGATGAGTTTTTTTAAATTTAAAGCAATTGTTTAAATTGATCAAAACTTAACTTATAATATAAATTGGTTACTCACTTACTTCGCTTACTGTACAGTTCAAGTGTGATTCAAGTGTCTCCTTCTGCTGACGCCTGAAGCTGGTAAATTGGGTAATCGATACAAAATTTGAGGCTTTCTTTGTTGGTCTGGCCTAGCAGCAGAATTGTGGCTATTTCTACATGCTGAGGGTAAGCATGCTGTAAGCGTTACCATTCCTAGACTGATTATGAGGCCGCCATCCTTCAGACAAGCTGGTTTGCATCGGAGTCAGACTTCAGCATATGATTCGAAAACGGACGGTATCACAATAATTAGATACCGAAGTACGAAACCATTCTGTCACAGAGACTCAATTCTGTCACAACTCCACTCACAGCTACTCGACTCACTATCTTAAGTAGCTAAATTACTAATTCACATATCAACTCAGATTCTAATCATAAATCAAATATTCAAATTTAATTTTTTGGGATCATTTGCAAATTTCCGAGAAATCAGAACGTAGCAATCATCTAATCATCTCAGGTAGGACGACCATCTGCTGCATTTTACCCGGGACGCTATTGTTCTTTTCTTCTTTCCTACTGTGTCTCAACACCGTCTCAAAATGTCCAGAATTCAAAAAGTGTCTCAAGTCCTCTGATCAACTTCTGGTCAGTCCTATCGCAGGTCATTAATATTCTCAATAAAATTAGCTAAAAAACATCAATAAAGTCATCTAGTTTTACGAGATAATTTTCAAAATCGATCTTAATTTATGTTAATTATAGGCTGTATATCCATAAAAATTAATCTTTTTCGTCATTTTTTATCCAAAATTCACATTTTTATGGACTTTATCAAGAGAATTTTATGTCAAAATATTCCACTAAAATCCCCAAAAATTGATATGCAAATATTTGATCAGTTTGTATCTAAACATAATCTCAGGTCCAGTTTTCGAGCACAACAAGTCCCTTAAAATCATAAAATACCTAAAAAATTCACAAAAACGAATGAAAAAGTACAAACAGATGAGAAAAAAATTACATGAAAATATTTTTAGCACATACTTTTTTTGTGTGAAGCTGTTCCTCGCTTTTTGAGTTCTTTTTATTTCATTAGCCGGTTTATTTGACGATGAATGAGTTAAAATGAGGTGAGGAAGATTAAAGAATTGTGAATTAAATTATTTATTGGGAAATGAACGCTTTTTGGAGCAAATTTGTTGAATTTATTGAGTAAATATTGAGTAATTATGGAGGTTGATGAAAGAATTTAGCAGAATTAGGTATAATTTGCTGTATTTTGTGCTAATCAAGTTCAATTTCTGCGAGTCAAGTTCATTTTGCAACAATCAAGTCAAAAAGTCAAGAATCAAGTTTAGTTTACAAGAATAAAGTTCAACTTGAGTGCATCAAGCTCAACTTGAGAGCATTTAGCTCAAGAGAATCAAGTTCAATTTCTAGGAATCAAGTTCAATTTGCAAAAGGAAAGTTCAATTTTTCAAGAATCAAGTTCCAAAGCAATTTTGAACCTGACTTAACTTCCGAACGGTCCCTAATTCACAAAATCAATTCCTAACCCAACTGCCGTCTCTCAATACCCAAAACAATCCAATTCAGTCTCAAAAGACAATCACAAATCATAACAAATCGTCAACCTGTCGACATCAAGTTCACTGATCGCCCACGACCAATTTTAATTCCAGTTACGCAAGCTGTGTGTAAGGAAATGTTACAAAAAAAGCAAGTCAAAGACATGATTATGTTAGCTGTATGCTAATTAGCCATGAATACTAATTTTAGTTCCATTAACAGCTATTAATATTCCCAATTGTTACAACAACATTCGGATCTGTCTACGGAATTCTGTGACCTTAATGACTCAATAAAGAAATTTTTGTATTCAATAATGTCTTTTGTCCATTGAATTCTTTGTTGTTGTTGTGAATTCTTTTAAGCCATTCTTTTTCAATCAAGTGATTCTCCCTCGTGTGTATTTGGGGCTTATTGTAAGTCAATCTTGACTTGTGGATATGAGACGATGAGAATGAAAAGAATAATTTTTTGCAGTGAATTGATGAATGGATGGAGGTTGTGCATTGATACTTTTGATCTTTTTGAGGTTAAGTGTACTTGATGCATGGAAGTTGTGACTTTATGCTCTCAAGTTGAGCATTGTACTCTCAAGTTGAGCTTGATGCTTCCACGGCACATGACTTTCTCTAAGACTCTGACTCAACGGTCTCCCAGATCATCACCTTAACTTCTTCGTCTTAGTATTGTCTATGGATCCATTAATCACATCCCCAAGCCTACACCCCAGCAACCATTTAGTGTCACTCATCCTCACCCATTTCATCCTTCATCATGCCAAATTTAGAATCACTAAAAAATTAGCAACCAATTCGCAATAAAAAAGCAGCTGGACATAAATGACAGGATGCATACATCACATACTGTGTGTATCAACACACATTGTTGCTGCTGTGTATATAATTTATATTTAAAGACAGCTCAAAAGCAGCCTTTTGTTTTCTTATTTTTATAGCATTAAGTTGAATTTGTGCTGTGTGTCAGTAAGACAGGCACCACTGTCTTGTCTGTTGTTGGGTGATTTGTCAAAATTGGAACTTGTTGTGATGAGTTTGAATATTGGATATGGAAATGTAGCAGCTTTGAGGAGAAATGGACTAGATTTTTGGGGAAGATTGCCATATTGTTGAGAAAAGCGACTAGAATTTTGAAAAATTGGACTAGATTCCTCAAAAAAAAGTCTAGATTATTGATAAAATGGACTAGATTTTTTTAGAAAATAGACTAGATTCTGGAGAAAATGGACTAGATTTTTGGGAAAATTAAAAAAATCTCATCCCAAAACCACAGCATCTTACCATTTCCTTACTTTTTTCTGAACCAGTTCATCTATTTACATATTCACTTCTCATCTAATCCCAACAAAATAACCAAAAAATATTCATAACAAGAATAAATAATTTATTGACTAATAAATCTCACATCATCAAATACAATCATCTTCATCATCATCTCAGTCAGCACCACAATCGACATTTGTATTAAAAAATAAATTAATTTTGCTTTCAAAAGTAAATATTGTTTTAAACTTATTGCAAATGATGAGCGAATCGGGCCAAATTCGAGAATGTTACAGTCATAAAGTCTTGAGTTTTATGTCATTTTGGGGAAGGAAGGATTGCAAATGCTGATGTGATCAGTTTTGGATGATTTCATCGTTAAAGTGTGAATTTTAGTCGGAATTTCAGTGATTTTGATGCTTTTTAATTGATATTGTTTGGGTTTTATGGATGATTGTGGTAGTTTGCTGCTGTATTTGATGGTAGACGTCAGTAGTTAGCAGATGGTGACGCAAACATAATTGGAATAATGGGTATTGACTGCTAAGGGATCTTGAGACTGAGATTAACACTTCCCGGTCCCAGCCTTGGTCCCAATTCCGATCTGAGCCTCAATTCGTGTCCCATTTCTTATCATGGGTCTTGATCTCGGTTTCAAGTGTTCATCGAAGCCAAGACGCCGAGAATCCTTACTGTAAACTACTCAACCTCAATAAACTACTCAAATCCAATTTGTTTCAAAATACCCCAAAGTTTGACATTCAAACTCAAAATTTCTAATATAACTGACATTGAATAATCATTCAAAGCTCAGACAGCCGTCTATAAAGCTACAGTCTATCAATTCCCTTTACAATCATTCCTCAATTCTCATTACAGCTTTTTAAAATAAAGAAGAAATTTCTCCCTAACGACCTTCAATACAAAAACTATCTAAAATGTGAAAAGAAGAAGAAAAAAATTTCATTAAATTAAAATGTAGGGGTTTCAATCCCGGGATCCCGCATCCCGGGATCCCGGGATCCCGGACGTTTTTCCGGTCCCGCAATCCCGGGATTGGAGAAGCTTCAATCCCGGGATTACGGGATTGAGTATTCATTTGATGTTGATACAAAAACTTCAAGTTTAAAGTCTAAAATTTTGAAAAATTTAAGAACCACACGTTTGAAAATCATGTCTAATAATATAATATAGTAATTTCATCCACAATTTTAGAAGTTGAAGTTGAACATGAGGCTTTACAGTATCAAATAACAAAAAATGATTGAAACTTTTCTTTAAAAATTCATATTAAATTGTTAATATTTTGAAAGGCCAGAAATTAAATTTATTTGTATGTAATTTCTTAAAATTCTGTTAAGGAATAGAAAAGGTCTCAAAAATTTAGGCAAATTCTGTGTTGATTATACTTTCTTGATATCGGGATTTCCCGGGGAATCCCAAAAAATCCCGAGATCCCAAAAATTCTATTCCCGATCCTAAAAATCTATCGAGATTATGATTTTGATAAAGCATGATGTTGACATCTTGATTTCGACTTTGAAAACACAAATCTGGGCAATTTTTTGTCATTAATTTGTTTTGTTAACTATTTAGACCACATTTTTGTGTACTAGAAATGATTTTTTTCATCCTCAAAATTTCTAATAAAACTATTAGTATTACATTTGCACTGGAATTCGACTAAAACTTGATATTTTTTTCATCATCCAATCCCGGGATTAATCCCGGGATCCCGGGATTGAGATTTTCAAATCCCGTAATCCCGGGATTGAGATTTTGTCCCGGGATTGAAACCCCTATTAAAATGTTTATGATAAATTCCACATGTTCACACACAGCAAGCGACTTTGTGATTTCAATACACGCTGCTGACCCGTCATCATACAGCATAATCAATACGAAGATGACCTCAATTTGAGTTTTTAGTTTTGTATGCGTTTCGGTTGATTTTTGAGGCATAAATTCATTTGGATATTGATAATTCTATGAATTTGATTAGTGTGGGGAGGGTTGGGCTAATAGGTTATGGTCTTATGGAAGCAAGAGAGGCTTGGGATTGAAGAATGGGACGAGGGGGATTGAACTAGACTTGATTGGGGCTATATATGGCTTAATGAGGTACAAAATGTGTATTCAGTATCAAAATGACCCCTATTACCATTAAGTAACTTCTGTACATCTCCAAATTCATCCACAACACCCCCAACTATCTCAAAACACATCCCAGTAGCAAAAACAATCTCCATATTGTCACCAAACTCCAACTGTTTTTTACAACTTAATTACAACTTCTATTCACAATTCCAACTACAAAATCAGTGGTGGACAATCTTTTATAGTCCATGGCACACCTTGATGTTAAACCTTAACCAAGACTGCACACGGCATACGACATGTGGCTCATTCCATTTCCAAACAGACACACAGATTGCCCACTCCTGCTCAAAAATCATAAAACAGACATTTCAGCACAAAACATTGTCTCTGCAATAATAAAAAAAAAATAAGCTGAACCTCAACTCGTGTGTCAAGTCACTTTATGACGCCTTACATGATTCTGTCTTCCTACTAAAGATTTTTTTACTGACATTGTAAAGCTTGGGATTGTCGTGTTATTAAATATTTTGTAGTTCTTTTGTGACCGAGTGGATTATGATTAGTTTTTTGTTGATGTTTTATGACATCATGTGGCATCGTGGATGTGATGATGGCGTGTGCAGGGGATGGGTAGTTGGATGGGATTTAGGGAAAATTGTGGAACTTGAAGAAATTTAAAAAATTGGAATTTTTTTGCAATTTTTACTAATTTTTTCATGAAAAATTGATCAAAAATTTGAAATTTTAGAATTTTGAGGTTAAGGACTGAGGCTTGGCACCCTCCCTCTCTTCCATGAATCCCCCTATACCAAAATTGCATGAATTTCAGACTCCCAACCTATGAATCCTGCCTATAAAAATTCCATACAATTTAAAACAATTTAAATAATTCATAAAAAATTCATCAAAAATTCCACATAAATTTACAATATTGTTCCTATTCATCTCTTCCTTATAGGCACATCCACAACATCATCATAATCATCTCTATTTGGTAAGTAAGCGTGTCAATCTATCTCATTGTGCGTTGGCTTATTTTTTACGGTATTTTAAGTACCATCATCATGCCATTGTACAATGTTAATGATGCGGCATCAACAGAAGCTGATTTGAAGCTTTTTATTTTCAATATTGCAAAATTTTACATGATTTTCGTGAGTTAATTATACGGAGAAGTGAAGATAAGATTGAGATTGTGTTGTTGTCGCATGCATGAATGTCGTGGACTGTGGTGAAGGTAATTGCGATGTTCATGATGGCTTGGAAGTCGTGATGCAGGGGTGGATGCAGGATTTGGGGGTCGAATCTTGTCGTTTTTAGATGCCTGAGTAGATAGAATCCTGAGCAGCATACCATAGTAGTTGAGGTACCTTTATGTAGCTGTAGTAACCCTGAAACATAAAGGTACCCTGACTGCACACCTAGACGACAAATTTCAGTCGATGGTCATCGTGCAGCTCGGCTTCTATCCGCTAACTTGCCAAGAAATACCCCGAAAAAGTCCTTCAATTCCAACACTTCAAAAACATTCAAAAGTACTACCTCAATTACATACTTCATTTAATCTTTAAGTAATCCCCACTTCAATGGTCATTCACATCCATACATCTTGAAAGCCACTTACTTTGTACAACATGATTGCTTTATTTTATAACACATGCAATAAAAGAATTCTTTTAGTACATTTTATTGCAAATAATAGTGTAAATGGGTAGGAATTTAATAAATGTGGATATATTCACACTGGACCATAAAAAGGTAGGCGGGTAGGTCGAGGTTCTGGGCAAAATGGTTTTGCCCTTAAATAGGGATCAAGTACTGTTGCATTTTGATACCTTGGATACAGACCCGAGCAATAGGGGATCTCATTCGAATAGCATGACTAAATCAGAGTCTGAGCAATTCACAGGGGTTGCTACGAGGGACAAGAGAGGCACAAGACGTAGAATTGACCAGAAATTCAGCTTCAGACCAACCTAGAGGCTGACTGAAGGCCTGAAGCCAATTTTCATTGAATCTGATCGAAAAACTAGACATGTTGGCCTATTCTATTTTATGCCAATTCTCCAATCATGTAATTTATAAGTTCCTTGAACAATTTCATGCTTTTTATGTCTCTAAGAATAATTATGAGTAAAAATATTTGACCCAACTTGACTGCCATGCAACTTCATTTTGGAATTTAGCGCAACTTTCTAGCTGAAATGCACATGCAAATGATGTAAATTGTTACAAAAAAAAAGAATTTAAATTGTCATGCATGGGACTAGAATGCAGTAAATGAGGTTAGAATCATCAAGGTCTTGTGAGAAATTAGAATAATTTATGTCAAATATTTATGTTAATTTCTCAACCCATTGACATGATTTTTAATGTTTTTATGATGAAATGCAGCTTGAATATGATTAATTCAAGTTAGTTTTAAATGCTGTTAAGTCTAAGCTTCAATTTTAGTGTCTCAAAGCCAGCCCACGATCAATTATTAAATTGCCAATTTATTGCACACAATTATGACAATTCAGCACCTAAATCTCCATAATTTGCATCACAAAAGCTACTCAAAACTCTCAAAACTAACAAAAGAACTCCAAACCCAGCAAAAATAGCAAAAAATCCCATAAAACTTACTAAATAATCTGAAATTATTAACAAATTCAGTTTCTGATGCAATCTGTCCACCCACAGCCACTCAAGACCCCGAATGACACACACACGAAAATTCAATTAATAAATTATCCATTAATTAACAAATGGATTACATCAAAATATAAACTAAGACTGTTTAGTCATCTCAATGTCATTGTCGAGTCACAAATATTCTATTTTCTCTTTCATCGGTGCATCTCTGACCGTACCAAAAATAAAACACAGCTCACAGCTTGAGGGGATTGTTTGGGAATTAGGTCATGTTGAAAATGAGCAATGCAACTTTAAAGGCATCCAGCTGTTCTCATTGTGATGATTTGTAGGAAAATCATGAAGATAAAGATACAAAATTGTTAATCCAGAATTGCAGGGGGGCAGGATGGGGTCTTGGTTAATAGACGCAATATTGCACTTGGTATTGGTAATTGGCAGACATAAGTCAGTCATAGAGTCAAATGGAAGGTCTTTTCTAGCAACCTAGGCTCTAAGACGAAGCATTGTTCCCCCTAACAGGCAAATAATATGCTTTCATATTGCAGAAAGACCACTACAGTACCTAAAAGGGATATCTTTGCCTGGTAGGGTACATGATGATGATTATAAGACGCAAGTCAGGCAAAGAGTCAGCTTTAGACGCTTCTAAGTGATCCCATGGATCACAATTGAACTGTACGACTAGCCGAGCAAACAAGTTAGCAGGTAGGGGGCCCATGACCATCACATAACCTCTGCACATCCCCCAATACCATCTTTGAATGACTCAAAATAAACTGAACTAAAATAACGATAATAATAAAAAATAATAAATTTTAATCTCTCATAATACATTCGTAAAAGAAGAGAAGAGAAGAAGAACTGAATGAATGAGATCGTGAGATATTGTGCGATGCTAAAACTGAACAAAATGATGTCATATGGTGAACATTGTAGATCGAAAAAAAAGAGGAAAGGAGAAGAAATGTGAAGAGAGAGAGAGAGAAAGATGAAAAAGGCATGCGATGTTTTTTATGAGGTTTTATTATAGATTTTGTATTTTTTTATTTTTCTGGGAAGGTTTAGACGGTCGGTGATGTTGGGATGATGGATTATGTCGAGTTAAAACTGGTGAGGGGATTGTCGAGTTTTAGAGAAAGTCTACCAGAATTCAGCAATAATTGATTTAGCAACTTCTGAATTATTGAATCAAAATTTTGCTAAATTCAGCTAAAAAACTGAATTTTAGGAAAATCCGCCAAATTTCTGTCCAAATTTTGAGCGGATTTCTGATTTTTCTGCTAAATTTCTGGACAATTTAATCATAAATTTGTCAAAATCAACAAATTTATAGGATTTGTGTTAAATCTGCCAAATTGCTCTCCGATTTTCACCGGAATTTTAATAAATCTGCCAAAATTCTGGACTAATTTTTGCCCAAATCAACACAATATGACGAATTTTAGTTAAATTTGCCAAAATATTTCCGATTTTTACCAGATTTTTGACCGACTTTTATCAGACTTTTGACCGAATTCTACCAGATTTAAGATCGATTTTGCCAGATTTTTGAACGAATTTTACCAAATTTTTGATCGATTTTTACCAGACTTCTGGCCGAGTTTTAGATTTTTGACCGAATTTTATCAAAACTTTGACCGAATTTTACCAGATTTTTACCAAATTTTGCTAGATTTTTGACTGAATTATATCAAACTTCTGACCAAATTCTACCAGATTTTTGGCCGATTTTTTCCAAATTTTTGACACGCTTTCATCAGACTTCTGATCGGCTTTACCGACTATAAACAGATTTTTGAACAAATTTCACAAAAATATCCCAATTCAATCCCAAAGTTTCCACCCCTTTTCTAACTCACCAAATGTAACTACAACTGAGTTCAGCATGATGTCATCGTTAACATTCACTCGACATTAAAACTCTTTTTAAAACAAACTTAATGACATCAGCCATAAAATAAAATAAAATAAAATATTATTAATAATAAAAACTTGGCAATTTCAACTGAATTTCATTCACAATCGATAAATATCCATGTACGATCTTATTGTCATCGACACAATCGAGAGTCAAATCACTTTTTGAATGAAATTGGATATGACATTGCATGAGTCTTTCTTTCTTTTGTGACATTTGTGAATGCCAATCAAGATTGAGGATGACTTTTGAGTGTGTCGGAGTGTGCTGGATTTATTTTTATATGAGACATGATTACTGGGAATTGAGATGAATTTTTGACTTAAGAGACTTGGTGACTTTAGGATGAGTTGTGATGACTGGTTTGGGTAGACAAATTGACTGCTGAGATGGGAGAACTGTGAGTTTGAAAGGAGCAACGGAGGCATGCTCAGGGGGGATCTTAAGGAGATGGGGAGTCCAAAAGTGTGCCCCAGACCAATACACCCCTGAAACCCACATAACAAACTCCCAAAAATAGCATCAAGGAAGTCATGAACTCATCAAGTGCAAATGTCGTTGATACATCACATTCATCAGGTATGCATACTTAAATGAGTCATCGACATTAATGAGGAAAATGAGGAAAACCGTGAAATAAAAGACGAAAAAGCAAATTGACGATAGAATGAAGATGAAGGAAACTTGGCGACGATAGTCTTGACTTTTCTTCATTTTACTTGCATTTTGTGGTTGAGGTTAGTCAGTTGTTCTTAAATTTGATTGAGGAATTGAGGAAAAAGGCTTCAAAACACAGTCCTCAGTGTCCTCAGTGTCCTCAGTCCCTCAGTCTCTCAGTCCCTCAGTCCTCAGTCCTCAATCTCGGTCTCGACCTCATACTTAGTTAGTTCCAAATCCATGAAGATCTCAGAATATCCATCCAAACATCAGATTCCATTCAAATCCATTCCCATCATTAATAAAAATTAATTAAAAATTCTAAAAAATTCATCCTTGGCACAAATTAAAATCTGATAAATCCCAAACTAAGCTTCCCGAAACTGATTAATCTTAATTTATAAGAAATAAACTTCATTAATTCTTTTTTCCATCCACAATCAGCGCTTATCCAACATTCATCCTCAATAAATTTTAATTGATTAATGAATTCAGGCCAAAAATCTTCTAAAAAATTGAACAGCATGAATAAGCATCGAAAATTCGTAAACGCGGCCGATTGCATCATTGGCAATAAAAATCATTCGGCAGTTGCAGAACATGCTGCACATGTTGCATTTGCTTATATAATAAACTATCTGTGCACATTAATCTCTCTCACACTCACTTGTGTGTTCATAAGCAGTAAAAGAAGGCAAAGTGGGAAATGGAAATTAGAATTGAAAATAAGAAGCTTAAAGGCAAAGCAAATATTTAAACAAAAAAATGCAAAAAAAGATGAAAAGTACTCAACTGTGGGAAGATTTTAATTGTAAAATGATGATTTAAGTAGCTGTGTTATTAGATTAGGATCTGTAGATGTTGAAATATCGACGCTGTGGATTTAGATTCTAATGTGAAGGTGTTGAAAACCTTCTAGGTCTTCTTCTTGAGACTGAGATCAAGACTTTATAGTGATTATCGAGACTTGTCTAGGCTGAAATTGAGGGAAACCTTACCAGGAACTCAAAAAAGCACAAGTCGGTCAATCGATCCAATATTTGGCACCAGGCTGGCGTGACTATGGGTTTGTGCCAGATTCAAACCGAATTCAAATGGAATCGGCCTAGATTCCAACCAAATCAAGCCTCAAATCAATGTCACGTCGGTTTGTGTCTGGATTATTAATCGGCAAACTGATCTGTGCTATTTTGGTCAACCAGAGTTCGATGTCTAGTCAGATGTTGCATTACATTCATGATGGATTTACAAACTTGCATAATTCAAGCTAACCAGAGCTTTAAGTCGACTCAGATTTTGCGTAAAAATGTCGAGTCGAGTCATCTGGACTCCAAATTGGACTCAATTCATTTATTCGAGTCTAGGGAAACCACCCAATTCAGCTCAATTATAAAATATTCAAAATTAACCCAAAAATAACCTTAAAATTGACACCTCCTTAATATTATCACATTTAACACAATTTTACAAGCTATATTGTCTCAAAAGTGCCGTCAACTCAGCGCACAAATTATATTCTGAATTATTCATGAGAATTTGTTCATTATTGTTCTTCAGAATTGCCGCTTTTGATTTATTTGCTAAAATCCATCAATTCTCATTTAATTTGAGATTCCGTCAAATGATGCAACAGTAAATAAAATAAGTCATAGTCGCTGCTTGTTTGAAAAAAGTCAATTCAGTAGAACGAAGACCGGATTAAGATACCATATTTGATATTCTCAATGCATGACTAGCATGTGTCTGACAGGTTTTAGATCCGATGATGACTGCTTGTCTTTTTAAGTCTCAATTAAAACTGTGTTTTTAAGGAAATAATAAATCAAAGATTTTTTTAATAATGCTTGAAATTTGTGAGTGTCTTTTGTTGAGTCCCACATGCAAATAAGCTGTTAATTGCCTTGAAATGTAATTTTGCATTTATATTCACGTGATGTTAATTTATTCTATAGTTTTGAGATGTTGAGATGATTAATGGACAGATAAGTGACCATATTTGGATGGAATTAATTGATAATTAGTGCATTTTAGCACATTTTCAACTCTTTTTTTGTTGATATTAAGTGGAATTGACCATTATAAATTGAATGGAAGTGATATCATTGGATGTGATTCATGGAATCAGTCAAATTTTGGGTATTTCTATGAACAATAGCCGATATTATCATTTAGGAGCTTCAATACCGTCATTTTGGGATACTAAATCCAATTTTCCTTCATTTTACACAACTAAGAAGCAGAACAACTCAAAATTTCACAACAATCTAGTTGCATAACCTCTAAAATCAATCCTCAAAGAGAGTGAAATTCAATTCCGCATCATAAAAAAAATTCAAAAAAAGTTACGAAATCCGATAAAAATTTTATGCCACTTAAAAATTCTCAAATAAAAGAAAATCATTTTCAATACAGGTTTTGAGGCTGAAGCGTATTCAGGGGAGAGGAGCTAGTGAGGTTTTGGGAATCAAAATTCCCTCCTTTTTGGAACAAATTCTTCAATTTTCTAGGGTTTTTTTGAGACAAAATCCCAATAAGTGAACGGATCTCTATACTTAGTTTGACATAACCCTTCATTCCATCCTTCCTCCCTAGATCCTCTCTTCATCCCTCCTATTCCTCCTTATCCTTCCCCTCTCCTCCCCTCCCCCTTCTTCCTCTTCATCCACCCCTTTAACCCGACCAAAAAAACCTCTAAAAACCTCTCAAATTTCCACAACACAATTATGATAAATGAGCACACTCAAAGTCGCAGTATGAAATGCATGATGAAGATTCTTAATTAACGGAAAAGCAATGAGTTTTGTTTTGATGTTCAGTATTTTAGTATCATGGGGTGATGGAGATTATGTAATATAATGAGTATATTTCTGTACGTTATTTGATATTGAGCGTAAAATTGATGAACAAATTTGGAATGTTGCGTCAAAAAAAAGTGAAGAAATGGAAGTGATTGCTTAAGGGGAACTTGATATTGTGGAGTTGTTTGGGGAAATTGTGAGCGTTTAGGAAAGGCACGTGGTGAGGGAAAGTCGGTCAAATAGCGTATGGATGGATTTTGGAGTGTCTGATTTGAGCTCAGAGTCATGGTGGTCTGGGTGCCTTTAGGGTGTAGATGATTGGCTCTAGAACGGCTTATCACCGACCTAACCCATCTTATTACCCTTCATGTCATTCAGAAACTCTCCTCTAACCAGAACAACACCTCACAAGATCTAGAAACAACTCAATTAATTCCCATCCTTACCGACACCTTTTATAACCACTACTAAACGTGTTCTCATGCTATTACGCTGCAAAAACCAAAGAAGATTTAATTTTTCTTATATTAAGGATTGTAAAAACTGAACTCATAAATTTTAGTAGTCACAACAAAAGTGAGATATTGCTTCCGACATGAAAAAATGTTCTAACTTGCTGAACGATCATGAAAATTAAAGATTTTTAAAGTGTTAAACTTTTTAATTTGTTGAGCTTAAAAAAATTCATTACAAAATGAATATAAAATTCAAAATGTTGTGATTAATTGGCCATTGTTAAATTATTCATTGGCCATTGTTGCGAGTGTTGTATTGTTCTTTGAGAATGAGGTGTATCTAGGGGGAGGGAGGGGATGGTGACATGTCGAATCTTGTGCTCAATTTGGGGAAAATTGATCTATTTCCGATGATTTTTTGAATCAAAAATCCCAAAAAGTCTTAAATTGGATATAGTCCCATCCTGTTCTTCCCACTCTCCCTCTTAAAATTCCGTTCCTGATTGACTCCCTGTCTTTGAGCATTCTGAATGACGTGATAGAAATGGAATAAATTTTAATCACATTTTGTTGAACTTTTTTGGAAATTCTTGCTTCTTGCTAGTGTTCCAGGAGCGTGATCAGCCATTTTTTTTGCAAAGAGGGAAGGAGGGGGTGATGGGTGAATTTGGGAGTCAAATACGCCCCTGTAATGTCCACCAACCGCTAATTATCAGAAATACCCAAATAAAATTCCATATTAATCATCAATGTCTCCTAAATAGCCATGCTCAATTCCATACAATCAATAAGGTGGCCAAAATTCAAATTAAACAACCGTAAAATCACCCAAAGAAAGTCACTGCTGACTCATCACTTCCTAATGTAAAATATACAATGACGTGAGGATTTCGTGTCCAAAAGTTTATGATGCGTCACGCATTTTAGCTTCTTCGTGACCTTCTGAACTTTTTTTTGTGCTGATCATAAGAATGATTTTTTTATGGTTAACTGACAAAATTATCGTGTTAATATATAAGATTATCATGTTATATTTGGGAAGGAAATGTTTTGCTTGATGACTTGTAGGATTTTGATTCGGATGTCTACTGATGATTGACATTGATTATGTCAGGTTATGAACTGACCTAGATTAGGAAGTGAAGCATTGGGGAAGGAAAGGGTGTAAGACGAGATTGAAGACCCAAGAAGCCCGAAGAAGACCGAATAGGATCGAATAGGACCGAAGAGAACCGAATAGGACCGAACAGGACCGAATAGAACCGAACAGGACCGAAGACACCCGAATACCGATTGGATCGTCCAATACATTAAACGCCATGCCTTAAAACTTTCCAATGCTTTTAATTTATATCCTCAAATCACAAATCACCAATTATCCATATCCACCCAAACTCAACTTTCCCAACAGACATCCAAAACCCTTACCTCATTAACCATAAAAATAATTCAACGGCAATAAGTCTTTTATATTTCACTTCTCCTCATACAGCATACAAAGTATGTTTAATATGTTTCACTAAAAAACATAAAAATACCGAAAAATAACAGTTCCATTCATGGCACGCAACACACGATGAGCTCATCATTGCACGTTGATTAATTCCACTCGCATATCTTTAGTCAAAAATCTATTTAAATTTCTTATATTGTTTTATGAATGTTTTATTGTTGCTTGTTTCATTGTTTTGATTATTTTGTGAGAGAGCATAATGAGATTAATTGTGGATTACTAAAGTCAAGAAAAAAAAGGGGGAGATTTAATCAAAAAATAAAGAAAATAATTATAGTCGTTATTTTATGAGTCAATTAAGACAGTTTTAATGCGCTTTGAGGTGTGATCAGTAAGTCGTTTTGAGTTAATCTTAGATTAGAGGCTTATATGGAGTTAAATGAGATGTGTTTTGAGTGGGAACAGATGGAAATGGATTTAGGGAAAGGGTTTGAATTTGGACGGCATATAACGTTGAAGAGGGTCATTTATAATGTCCTCTTCCCTACTTAGGGTAGGGACGTTTGACAGAAGACAACAGAAAAGGCCAAAAAAGACCGATGATGGCCGAAAAAGACCGATGATGGCCGAAGAAGACCGAAAAAGCCCTAAGAAGACCGATCAAGGACGAAAAGGACCGATGAAAGCCGAAGGAGTCCGAAAAAAACTGATAAAGGCCGAAGCAAAAGCCGCACCATCAAGGTGCTCTACAGTGCCTTAGGGAGACGATACTGGTTGACTCTCAGCACTTCATACGCTTCTATCACTCGGATATATTCAAATTAAATAATAATCCGTTAAAATATTCACTGTAACTTAAGGTTTTATTGCTGTTGTTATTGAAAAATGTTAAGGTCAAGTTAACTCCAACATATGGCTGAGATAAGCCGATTTTTATGTTGTAGACAGAACTGGAATATTTAATGGAATATAAAGAAGTATTTTTATGATCATGAATATGTTTATTTCTTTAGAATTTTGGATGTTTTGTAAATATTGATGAATCTTTGTCAGGAAGTAGATTTGTCGAGTTATGGTGCTTTAACCATGAGTTGCCAGGGATCCACTGGAATCTGGGCTCTTGAAGACCAGACTGAACCAAACCTCGTTCCTCGTTCAACATCCTAAATAGCATAAATCGATTAAACTGAATCCATTCAACTCAAATTCCCTACCAATAACTCACAACCACACTTCAACTCATCATCCACATATTTTCACTCAATTTACTTTAATGTCATTAACACATTTTGAATTTTAATTCACAAAATTAAACAAAACTCCGACTAAAAACACACAGCATGTACTCAAACATGTGATACCAATTCATTATAGTTTCTTTTTATGAATTTATGCGAAAAATAGAAAAACACAAAAAGAAACGCTTCGTTTAACACATTATATTAAAAAAAAAATTAATGAGACTCGTTGCTTAAGCAAGAGTCATGCAATATCATCATAATATGATTAACATGTGAAAACTGTCTTCGGTTATGCTATTTTTAAGGTACAGTCCTTGAACTCGGAAATGAGAAAATAGTTTTGCAGAAGAAATTGTGGAATTGAGAATCAAGTTTCAGTCTTATTATGCTTTCCCTACAGATTTTTCGAGACCGGAACTGAACTTTTTCGGGATTTGTCTGTTCCGGTCCCGTTTCCGACATCGAGAAAGCAAAACTCTGACCACTCATAATGATAAGGACATCGTATATTACTTTTGATGTTGATAAATAGTTCCTATTGATCCACTGAGTGTGCCTCCTTCTCTACAACTTTATTACTCATCAGCAATATCGAAGACATAATACACAAATAGAACAGTGACTTCATTACATGACATTGAATAATAGGTTAATTAATTTATACAACTAGAGTTGTTGTGTCGCATAGACACATGAATATTTAATTAAATTGGAATGTTTTCAATTTTTCTAAGCTAGATGAGTTGAGGTTATAGTTCAAAAATGACTCTTACTTAGTTATTTACTTACTTCGCTGGTCGTACAGATCAATTGTGATTTATGGCTTCCATCAGATGATGCCTGACGCTGGATCTATCGCTGATTGCAGCTTGCCAATTAACGATTCTAATTGCAATACTGTCAAGATCGACAAATCCTGTCTGAATTGACTCTAGAAGACTTAATTCAAGTTTACTTAACTGTCTACTTAACAGAGACGGAATCAGAAGTTCTTTGGGAGAAGGAAATGAGGAAGAAATGGAGAAGATGGTGTTATTTGACCCTAGTGATTGTCGGGAAGAGTTGCCAACCTTCTAAATACGCCCATGCCACTTAATGATCCTTTTGGTCCACAAACTCGTCTCCTAAGTCAGTTTAATCAATTCAAATACTCAATTCTACTCCAATCACCCAAAATTTACATGTATACATAAAACTGTAAGAATAAAATTCCAAATAATCATTTTAATTATTCACATCTCTACACCATTCGCCTTAATGCTAGTCAGCACATATAACAGGTGTTCATCCCTTGTTAATAATTTATACCAAAATAACATTTCATTCCATTCGTTTAATTTCTTCACTCCATAAAAATTGTTCCCCTTTTTTGAATGCCTTTTATGTGCTTTATGCCTCAACGTCTTCGTGCACGTTTCAAACATATTCGTGTGTCTTATTATTTATTGCTTCATTTCCGTTTTGATATGTTTTTTTTATGGATCTGCGTACAAATTATGTTTCAATAAAAAGTGAAAGACACATTGTAAAAATTAGAGATGATAAATGTTAAGTTTGTGGTTACTTTGGTGATGATTATCAAAGGAAATGAAAGTAGTTCGTGACTTTTAATTGATAATCTGATAGAATGTTAGTTTGTGGATATAAATCATAGCTTTAGAATAGTTTTAGAGCTGCACGTTGCGGTAATTCTCAATTTAGTTCATTATAGCTACCAACTTGAAGTCAGAGTACCTAAACTATGGTTTAAGACTATCCAGAGTAGCACAAATTGGTCAATCGATCAAATATCCAGTCATAGGCCAGTATGACTCTGGCTTGGTGCCAGATCCGGCACTATGTCTATGATATTCTGGTATTAACTTCCAGCAGTAATATCTATTCATTTGTAAGCTACAATACTCACATCCTGACATTGTTCGATGAAATCAAGGTGTGAAGAGGAAACAGTTTAATTATTCCTGTTTATTTACAGTTCCAACTACTTAAATAACTTCATTCAAGGCCAAAATATTCATAAACATTTGCTTAATATGATAATTAGAATGTATGAGTTATGGGATGGTTGAGTAATGCGGTTATTGAGTTATCAGACGAGACTAGAGCTTAACCAGGAAATGCTGATCATGATATTGATAGTTATTAGGTCTGGGATGAGGTTCGGTTGGGAAAACTGGCTAGAATTGGAAGTGGCAATCAGCGGAAGCCCGGAATCTTAGGGCTATAATCGATTGTAGCTACCAGAAGGCCAACTATGCTGCATTTGGTTGCTCAGATGGTTCTGAAGGACTTCACCTCTCTCAAAATCCTGAGTTAGCTTCCCTCACAACTTCTTCCATTCACACACCTTCATCACATGTCCCTCCAATCCATAGAATCCCTAATTCCAACCCTCAACCATTCCCAATGACTTAATTAGCATCAAACACACGAGAAATTAACTTAAGCAGGCTTAAATGTGTAGAACAAATGTTAACTAAAAATATACCGTGTGTGTTCAGCCTTTAATATGCTAATGAGATGCATTGGAATGTGACGAGTCTAAATGAACAACCACAAATATGATTAAGTTCCAAAAAGGAGTTGCGTGTGCTTGTTTTAATGGAATTAGTTTTGTAATTCCTTTGTGGTGTGTATGAGTTTTTGGACTGAGGTCAGTGAACTGTTTGGTGAGGTGAGGCGACGTTAAGGACGAATTCGGGTAGGGGAGTTAGTTTGGGGGTCGAACCCCTACCCCTCACCCCTCTTTGGACAAAACTTTTCAATTTTTTGTGAAAAAATTCCAAAAACCTCCAAAATTTGGATTTTTAAGCCCACATCCCCCTACCTCATTGTTATCAGACTTGACATACTTGATTAAGACGTTCCCTGACAGTGTCATGACTTCAACTTTGTCCCATTTACCGATAAAATATGAAATTTATTGCATCGTGCAACATTCCCTTTCTTGAACCTCAAAATTCCTCCTTATTCCCACATTTTACAATCTAATTCCTCCTTATTGACACAATTCACACGATAAATTTCATTTCCACAGATTTTTTTCCATTTCCCACAAATCAGTTTGCATGTCATATGAACATTTGAACTTATCAGATTTGCCCCAGTTATTTCTTCCTTCATTTTAATTCTCATTATTTCCTTTAAAAGGCTTCCGTGTGGCACTATGTGAGCATGATTTTTTAAAAAAAAATTACAAAGTAAGGAAATGTAAGAAAGTCATGAGGATGTTTAGCTGTTAATGTTTACATGCTATTTGGTGCTGTTTCATGTGTTCCGTTAGATTAAGCTTTGGTGGGGGCTGTTCATTTGTTATGAATGATTTTCAAGTACAAAACTGAGTAATTGATCCAAAATCCGGCATCAGGTTGACTTGACGCTGACTTGGTACCGGATTTGGTTTGAATTTGACATCATGCTAGTGTTACGCTGACTTGATGCCGAAATTTGGCATGAGGTCGGTGTGACACTGGCATGATGCCAGATTCAAACTGAATCCGGTACTAAGCCAGAATCACACGAGCTTTTTTCCAGATTTTGAATCAATCGACCGACTTGTGCTAATTTGGAACAACCTTGAAGCTTCCTTCCTCAATTCCAACCCAACTCAACTCCACCCAATTCCCAACCCAACCCCAAAAACACAACCACATCAACATCATCAGAAATTTGATGCCTCCGCGTGAACAATAATGAAATCAGTGTGACATTTCCTCCTTTACTGTATTTTGTAATTGAATATTTTCACAATAACAAACAGTTTGCTTACTTCAATCGTTTGTGTTAATTAATATAATGTAATGTGCTGAAATGTTTATATGAAATTGCTGTATTTATTGAATTAAACTGTCGAAAAAATGGCTATCCCGAGAGACATATAGTGGCTGTTTGGGGTAGACGGTCTAAAGAGAATTCGAGATTCTCTAGAGAAACCGTTAGGGGCGTAGATAGGAGGTTGTTAATGCCAACGACTTCCCCAACCCCCCACCCCACATCCAATATCAACCAAACATTTCCCATAACTCATTTTTCATCAAACAATTTAACAAAACATTCAGCAAACAATAACAAACAATAAGTTGCGTATCCTTATTCATCACAATACACTGTTACTAAAGCTACACAATATAAAGAAAAAGAAGACTGAAATGAAATTGAAAATGTAAACATGAAACCTAAGAAGTTTTCCATAAATTTTTCCAGAAACGCAACAAACGTCACACAAAACCGCCCAATTTTTATCGATTGTCCTTGATATTCAATTCATTTTGTTTATTATGAATTGTCTTTTGGTTTGGGAAAGTTATGATGACTGGGTGACTGGGTTGGTGGGTTGGGTTGTGTGTTGGGTTATGGGCTGACTGTCTTTGAGTTGAATGAGAACGAATAGCAGGATTGTGTTCATGTATTGAAAATCTAGTCTAGAGTTGGTAGAACTCCAATGTGAATGCACCTATATTGGAGTCCGTACTCCATTTTCTGGTCGGTTTGATGAAGCACAGCTATAAAATGGATTAAGTCATAGAGTCAGTATGTGCTAGAGTTTACAGGACTATATTATGGATATCGACTCAAATTGCTTCCGATGACGTCCGACTTCAATAGTATCCAACTACAATGCAATCCAATTCCATTATAGTCCGACTCCAGGAACCCTCCCAACTCTGATTTGATCCTTCCTAACAACTCAGAAAATGCGCTCTAACTGACACTCTTCCTCACAACATTTCCTTCTTAATTTTTATTAGTACACAACAATGCGAAGCTTTCTTTCTTAATGGATCGTAACATTAAGTGTCTCCTCACTCTCTTTATAGACATTTAATTGTCGACTGTTCATTTTACTATAGATTTCTCCCGAATGGACAACTTGACATAATGTCAAGTCATGTCATGAATCTTGTTTGTGACTAGACATTATGACAATCTGTCCTTTCGGGTCTATGATTAATAATTCAATATTCATTGACTTTTATTAATTTTTATTCTATTTTTTCTAATTCCAGATCTTCAAAACTCATCAACCAGCTCGGAATTCATCATAAAACATTACATCCTTCACTCAATTCAAAATAGCCTGCAACATCGAATTAGTCAACCAAATTGTAATCTAAGAATCTCCCTTGACCTAAACCAACAAAATTTTTACATCCACCTTCAAACTGTCATCATTGCATCATAAAAAATTAAGGACATCATATGAAAATATTTTTAATAGTCAGACTATAAAAGTAGTCAATCTTCTTGACTCATCCACGCGATTATCATCAATTAAGAATTTTCATTGCATAATAAAACAGCAAATTTAACCCAAATATGACGGAAAAGACAGAATATGTGACGCCCAACAGGCTCGTCTCACTCAAGGTCCTCGTGTTCTTATTCTTTGGAGGTGAGGCACTAACTGAACTTCTTTTTTTCATACTAAACCAGTGGTGGGCAACCTTTGTTGATGTGACACACCTTATTGATCAAATTTGATTGAAAGTGTACATAACATGCAGCTCATGGCATTTTATAGCAGCACTTTAATGTGTCGAAGCACAAGCTAATGCCCCACATCACACAGCTTACCCACCACTGGCACCAAACAAATGATGAATTGAGTTTGTGCAAATAATGGTTTAATGGGAAAAAATTGTTGAGTGCTTTTTAACTTTATTACTTGTGCCATAATTGTTTATGCATATGGACTGATATAAAGCTTAAATGAATAGAGGATGATATTTATGGGATCGTTGGAAATGAAAATGGAAGCATTGTTGGGGATTGGCAAATGGATGTAAGAATTTAGAGCGGATTTGTAGGAATAAAAAAAATTGGAATTTTAGGTCAATGAAAGTAGATGTGAATGAGTTCGATTTGGGAGTGCATTAGGAGAGGTTCAGTCATGAGTTTAGGGCTCACAGGGTGGGTTAAGGGATCACAGGATGGGTAAGAGGGCAGGGATATTAGGATAAGAGGGAATATTGGAACAGATCGCAAACATTTTGGGTGTTTAAGCGATTTTGGTCTCGAAATAGGCTTACCAAGGGCATCCCATGTTTATCAAGGCACTTAGAGCTGACTCTGCCTCTCCTTGGATGCATCCTACCCACAAATTCATTCAAGATTCCTTCCTAAACCAACTAAATGACCAATGACTCAAAATTCTCAAATTACAAGCTATTTTTTCGCACACACAAAAAAATTCTTCACCCCATTTCACTTTATTTTTGGTATTTCCGACAGTCACAAAAATAGAAAGAAAAAAAAAACATTAAAAATAAAATTTTTCTGAAAAGCGCGAAATGAAAATATAGCAAAAAGCTATTAAAATCGCTCATCGTCAAGCCAAAAAGACGTCTAAATTGAAAACAAGACTAGATTGAAAAAATAACATGAAAAGTGAGAAAATTTTCTTTTGACGGTTGAGTTGATGCAACATGTGGAATTGTGGATTGATGATTTGGAAATTGTAAAATCTGATGAAGAAGATGTTGAAGATGTGATTAAGAATTAATGGGGATTTGGGGTCATAAGAAGAGCTGTTTATGATTTTATTAAGTAGTTTGGTGGAAACTGGAGGACTTGGGCTTATGTTGGGTGGATAGGGAGACAAAGGGAGTCTACCCTTGACTCTTGAGTAGGCATATGTACATGAACTGATGGCTCAATAAGGGAGAACTCGACCAAATTGCTAAATATTAGAGAAATTTGACCATGTTGCTCAATATGAGTGTGTTTGGTTCCATTGCTCAATTTGACGAGATTCTATCAAATGATTCAATATGGGGAGACTCGACCGAATTGCTAAATATGAGGGGAAGTCGAACAAATTATTAAGTATAATAAAAATTCGGCTTAATTGCTCAATATAAAGGGTTCGGTCAAATGGCTCAATAGGATAGGGTTCGGTCCCAAGACTCAATAAGACAAGGTTCTATTGGATGGTTCAATAAGAGGGTACTCAACTCAATGGCTTTAAAGCTTAGCTAAGTGTTAGCTTAGCACCAATTATCCCTAAAAATCCCCAAATTCGACAATTAAAACATTTCTAAAACCTCAACTTTTTCAATTTCAGCTCTCCAATGTATGTACGCCTTCCTACCCCACCATATGGAATACCTTGGATTCACAAGATACGACATTCGCTTAATAACATTTGCATCAGCACTTGTATCAATCATTGGTCCATTAATTGTTGGATTTATTCTTGATCGATTGTCCATCAAAAGACCATCAGCATATGGCAAATGGCTTCGAATTCTTCTATTCATTTTCTTCATCCTTGCTGGTGTCTTCTTTGGTTCATTGCTCCTTATCAGTCCAGGTCAAATGAAGGAAGTTGATAGCGATGATTCAGTTACATTTTCATGTCGTGACAATGGCGGATATATTTATGCCCGAAAGGATTTAACTGATGGACAATGTAAGAATTTGGAAGGTCTAACCGGTGAATTGAAGCTTATTAAGTGCTCATACACATGCGAAACACCAGAAAATTTTAAAGATTTTTCACAACGATCAAAATTACAAGAAGATCCAAACAAGTCAACAGACACAAAATCAAGTCAGGTTGATTCTGATGAAAATACATCAGCTGATTATGACTATTCAGAACTTACACCAGGTCCTGAACTTGGTCCTGAACCAGCAGCACTTATATCACCAACATCATCACCGTTAATTCCACCACCACATATATGCTTGACAAACACTGAATTTGGACATTGTCATGTATATCTTAATGAAAGTGTCATCGTATTGCCGGATGTTAAAGCTGCCAAATGGGACGACAGTCAGATTAATGAGTTTAATGAGGATTGGTGCAAGCATCCATTAGGTAAGTTGAGGTTCTAGAGTCTATCTTATTTACCCTAGAGCAGGTCTCAGTTACCCCGGAGCTGATCTCATTTACCCCGGAGCAGATCTTAGTTACCCCCATGCGGAACTCAGTTACCCCGAGGCAGACTTCAGTTACCGCGGGCGGGTCTCAGTTACTCCTTCGGATCTCAATGACCCCGGGGCGGAACTCAGTTACCCCGATGCGGTTGATTTAGAACACTGCCGAATCCAATTGTCCTGCTTTTTTGTATTGTACATAACCTAAAAGTTCCATTTACCTCGGTGCATACCTCTCCCCTGGAGTAAATCCCTATGTCTACCTGGAGTCCATACAGGCAAACTCCTATCTAATTCCATTATTAACCCAAATTTTCAATTATCATTTTAGAAAGCTTCAATTGTCACGTTCCAGAACAACAAATCAAATGGATGGAAGTCATCCATAAAATTAGATCAAACTATACATGCACACCAGCCGTTGAATGTCACATCAGTAATCCATTTGAAAAGGAATCAATTCTACGTTATATCGAACGAACTTATAAATACACCGGACAAACAATTCCATACAATGTCTATATTCTACTTAGAGTCATTGCTGAACTATTTCCAGTCATTATTCATATGCTCCTTAATATTGCTATAATTATTGCAACACGTGAAACATCTGTTGGACGTGGTAATATTGGACAACAATGGGCATTCTATCCAATTGGTTTAATTGTATTTGCAACTTTTATTGGATTGATTAATCATACCATTGATCATGCAGAGCAAGATTATAGATATTTTGTTCCAATTTTGACTTTCTCGATTACAATGTTCATCTGTGCTGTTGTTGTGTTGTTATCTGGGTAAGTTTTATATCTAAATTGCAATGAAGTTGACAGAGAAGGGAATGGGGATGGTTGAGAGAGCAGGGAGAGGACCAGGAGAGAGGGTAGGGAGAGAAGACAGTGAGAGAGGACAGAGAGAGAGGACAGGGAGAGAGGACCAGGAGAGAGGACAGGGAGAGAGGACAGGGAGAGAGGACAGGGAGAGAGGACAGGGAGAGAGGACAGGGAGAGAGGACAGGGAGAGAGGACAGGGAGAGAGGACAGGGAGAGAGGACAGGGAGAGAGGACCAGGAGAGAGGACTGGGAGAGAGGATAGAGAGAGAGAGCTGGGAGAGAGGATCTGGAGAGAGGACAGGGAGAGAGGATAGAGAGAGAGGACAGAGAGAGAGGACTGGGAGAGAGAACTGGGAGAGAGCATTAATCCACAAATTTACTAATCATTCCCTTATTTTACCATTTTAGCAAACTTCCACTCACCCCATCCGATTGGTGGTGGCACACAAAGTGCGGAATGCTCGCAATTCCAATGTCAGCCTTAAAACGCTACAAATGGGTCATTGCAGCAATCGTAACTGTAGCATTCATCCTCGGTGGATTATGGCACATCCAAGAAGCTTATCGTCATCTCTTTTCAATTGATTTAATTGAGTTTAATATTGTTGTGCCTGAAACGCCTTTGAATGCAACTGCTTTGAATGGAACTGTTCCAGTAGAGATACCTGATTTAGTTCTGGCTGGAGATTTATGGAGAACCAAGGCATTTGTTTACATTATTGGAGCTTTAATTGCAACGCCAATAATCTGGAATGGCGAAATGATTGTTGACTATTTAGGACATTCAAATATTTTCATTCTGGCTTTTGTGAGCTTTGCATTGAGATTTGCTGGACTTTACTATTATCCATATGATCACTTGTCATCACTATTTGAATTATTGGAACCATTGTCATTCTACCTTCCATGGCTTGCACTGATCCTCTTCACACGTCACTTAATTCCAAAGAAATTCTTGGCATTGGGTCAGGGCCTGCTTGTCATCTTGTTTTTTGCATTAGGACGTGCTATTGGATTCATTTTTGGTACATCCATCATTGCTGACAATAAGGCTGTATATCCGGAACCAGAAGATTATAAGACAGCTGAATTGAATGATTTTCATGCTATTTATACAGTTGGTGCTACAATTGCATGCATTGCAGCTATTATATACTTTACAATTTACCATTGCATACTGCTGCCATATTATCATGTACCAACGAATAGATTGGGTTCCAATACAGACACAAATGTCTCACCACAACGTGTGTTTCATGATGAAAGAAGTCGCAAAGGCTACTTCCGGTATTAAATTTTTTGAGTTTTATTTTTCATCTTCTTTTAGAGTTCAATTTAAATTTGTGCAAACTTTAAACAGTCATCGAACATTAATTTTTTATTAGTTATTAAGGATGGAAATTAATTGAAAAGATTTTTTTTTGTTGTCTTTTTTGAAAAAAGATTGAATTTTGTAACGGTTTTTAATTTTTTGAATCGATTTTTCAAAGATTTGGGATTTGATTTAATTTGTTTTGATGATTTTTGGAATTTAAATAATTTTTTTGAATTTTTTGAATTTTTTAAAAGTTTTTAAAATTCAAAAAAGTCAAATTTTGGTTTTTAAAACTCAAAAAATATTAATTTTAGTTTTTAAAAATTTCAAAAAATTTAATTTTTAATTTACAAAAGTCAAAAAAATCCAAATTAAACAATTTTCAGCATCGAAAAATTTAACTAAACGAATAATAATGATCTTTGAAATAATTAAGTGCTTTAAAAATACAAATTAACATAAAAAAGATTTAAAATATTTTAATTAAGCTTTAAAAAAGGAAAATAAACAAATTTTAAGTTTTCAACAAGTTCATGATAGTCATTAAAAGTGTATTTTTTGAATAAAATTAAATATTATTTTATAAAAAATTACCAAAATTTGTAAAATAATTTGGAAATAAAATTTCTGATTTAAATTTAAAAAAAAATTATAATTTTAATTTAATTGAATTTTTATAAAAAAAATTTAAAATTTTGAGTTTTTGAATAAAAAATTAAAATTTATGATTTTATTGAAAAAAAAAGTTTAAAATTAAATGCCGAGCAGCACAGTCAATCCGACACGGCAACTTCATGTCTTACTGTTAATACGGCTACGCAGCTGTGTCCTATAAACCACACTGCACTGCTCGGGAAAGTTTATGAAAAATTGCATGCCTTTTGTGCTTTCTTAAAAGTTCAGAGCTGATTAGCATGCTGAGGAATAAAACAATGAACCATACCAATTTGTATGGATATTAATGACACTAAAACAAGTAGTAGAAACAAGTATAAGAATTGTGGGGCCTTCAAATCACGCTTAAAAAGAGATTTCCTTATTTTTTAATATAAAATGTTTAAAATTTTCATGTTCAGAGATTTAAAATACATCAGAAAAGGATGCAGACAGGTCTTCATTTGACTCAATACATCTAAAGAAATGTAGGAAGAAATTGGGAGGAAAAAATTGCCGAAAATCCGATTCTAGACCGACTTAACTCTGACATGAGACTGAATTTCATGGAATCTGGACTTATACTAGAGCCATGTCGCAATAGGGTCGGATATAATTGATGTTTCCTTCGAAAACCAATAGAAATATTTTTATTAATAATCACAAACTTACAAAAAGAATCAAATGAATGTTATACAAATTTTTGAGCTTATTAAAAACTTCAACAAATAGATTAAAATAAAATAAAAAATGAAAATTAACATTAAATGTGTTTTTATTGAATCTTTGATGATTTTTTCATGCTGTTTGGGTTTTGCAGGAGTTGACCCCAATCGAGGTTGGGGTCCCTACTCTTTAATTTTGCTTCTGGAACCGGTATTTTAAATTACCCGGGATATCCTACCAAACATTATTCGGCATTTGAACCATACCCTACTTGGGATATTCTACCCTTCCCACGATATCCCATACATCCCAGGATTACTTTCCCTTTCAGGATATTCTACTCTTTTCTGGATAACCTACCCTACCCTACCCAGGTAAGCAGGACTATCCTAAGTTACTCCACTTCATCCTATCTTAGGCACCCTTGGGCTGAATGAGGAATAGAGAGGCTTGTCTATTCATGCAACTTAAGATATCTCGTGTAACTTGATAATCCAGTCCTAGTTTATCTTATCCACTATTTATATGAAATCCTTCTAAAATCCCCTTCTTCACAGCTTCCATCCCAAAATACAGTAACTCACTAAATTCTCAATTTTTTCACAAAAAAATCTTCTCAATTTACGCACAAAAATACTTTCTCATTCACATAAACATTTTATACATTTTCATATGAACAGAAGTAAAACTCATCAGTTACTAATTACACCTCAAGCAGTCCACAAGTCATTATGGCATCAACAGAGACCGAAGACGACATTTGCGTTCCATTGCCTGAAATTTTAGGCCAAATTGAGAAGCATTTTAACAATGAAAAGGAACTGGACATGACACTTGTCAAGACGTTCCTTGATCAGCTCAAAAAATATCAAAATGGACAGGATGCAATTAAGGAATTCCGATGGCTGTTTGGTCTTGGTGAGGAAAGCATTCATATGGTCGATTCCAAGGAATGCCGTAAAGTTTATTTAGTGAATTTTAAGGCATGCTCAAAATATCTTCAAACATTTTTATTAAACGCAATTAAACTTGAGTGAAAGGCGAGAAATTGTCACAAAAAATAAGAAAAAATATGTAGCCACAGAGTGACCTGATGGAAAATTTGTATTTTTGAGAACAAAATTGTGTGTGTAAAAATAAATAAAAATATTTTGTGTTTAAGTTAGTCACTGTAAAGGTACGAAAAGACAATAAAATGACAATGATTTGAGGGAAACAAAGGAAAATTTGTAGGAAAAATTGAGTTTTTCTTTGAGATTTTTAAGCTGTTGTGTAGAATTTTATTGGAAAAATGGCAGAATATGACAGTCAATTTTCATGCCAATTTTTTGGTCAAATTTTGTCAACTTCCGGTCAAAATTTATCAATTTCTTAGTCAAATTCAGCCAGTTTTCTGCCAATTTCAACCTTTTTATGGCCAACTCTGCTCCAGTCCATCACCCGGTCAGTGTGACTCTACCATGGTGTCCCAATCTGACCCCAAATCAGTGCGACGTCAACCTAGAGCCAGATATTTGGATCTATCATCTAATTAGTGTTGCTCAATGTTCCTTTCCTGAATTTAAAACACTCAACAATATCGTAAACCACTCAGTCCATCTGTTTCTCATCAATATACTCAATTATGCTCAATATTTATTTAAAACATTGTAAAATTTATTGTCAGCTGCAATTTTACGTTCTAATTTTAAACAAAAAATTAAGACTTACGCAAGTGAAAATTAAAGTAATTTAATATGCTGAATAAAATGTTAATGGTCAATGTCACTAACAAGATGCTTCTTATTTAAGTTTTTTACTTTCATCTTTGTACCTGTGAGAAAATGTTTTGTTGATTTTTATGAGTTTAGATACTTATGTTGTGCGTACTTCCTGAGTTGGATGTGGAAATTTAGAAGGAAGGGGGATTTGATGGGTTTGATGGGGATTTGTACTGATGAGTCAGGTTTTGTAGTTTAATTAAGCGGATAAATGACAGTTTTTTGTTATCCATCGGATAACAATATAATTAAAATTGACTAAATTCGGCTGAAAAATTGACAAAATTTGGTCATAAATTTGACATCGTTTTTAATCTACTAATCCAACCCTGACTCATCACAATACCCTCAAATTTCAACAAAACAATTCAGCATTTCTTCTCAATTTTCAAACAAAATCAACGACAATTTCATCTTCAAAATACAAATGGGAAGCATTTTACTGCCAATTCATGTCCCAGACCACACTCAAAAGACTATTAATCTGTCAATCTTTCATCACAAATTCTTTCAAGTCAAACAAGACATTTTGTAAAATCTAAATACATGATTTTTTTGTCACTACGAAAATATTAGAAGATTTTTTTATGTGTCTACGGTGAAAATGATCGTCTCGTATAGGAAACAGGGTAAGTTTGGAGGTTGTTTGTGCTTTGGGGTAGGAAGAAGTCATTTTGGGGAAAATATCAAGAAGTTTGGTGTTTTGGTGTCGATAAAACCCAGCAAATTGAAGAATTTATTCGAAATGGATAGACTGGCATGGAGGTCTACTGTCGGATTAATCATATATGTTCCCTCAGATACCCAACTCTGATTGAAAAATCCATCCAATGATTTGACTCGACGAGATGACCATGAAAATGAAAATTGTTTCTTCCTGTGTCCAATTTATCATTTTTATTTGCACATGATGATGCTTAATCATTTTGATACTTAGTGAGTGATCATTCATCTTATGTGAAACGCTCAAAAGAGGATGGCTTGGAATTTAATACAGAAAGAGCTGTTTATACAGTGGACGGTATTCGTATGTTGATGTTCTCGAATAGTTTTCATGGCACATTATCACTAATTAATCAAATGACATTCAACTTGATATGAAATAACTACTAGAACAATTTAATGACTAATTTCTTAGATCTAATCTGATTGATTTGGATTGGGATCGTTCATATATTATGGAATATCTACTTTTTGAAGTCTCTTCTGTCCTCTATCCTCTCCTTTGTCTCTCTTCGACTCTATCCAACTCATAGTCCCTGTCTCAGTCCTAGTCTGAATCCTACTCTCTTCGTTCGTCTCCGTTGGAGTCTCCGATCCTACTCTCAGTTCCAATCCTAGTCTTAGTCCAAGTCTCCCCATTATCTCCCCTTTCTCCCTTCTTCCCCTTCATCTCCAACTCCTCAGAGTACGTTACATAATAAGTGAATAGCCCCATTTGAAATTAATTTTCCGATTATTTTGTATGAAAAGTTTAGTTCGAAAAGTTCAACTGTTTATCATCATGCTCAAGATTTTTTTCATTATTTTGGTGACTTTTAATATTGGATTTAGTGACGACAAAAGTAAGTTTATGGCGTATTCTGTGTCTAACTCCGACCACAAAGTAAATTTTCAAACATTTTCCAGTTGACACAATATTTGATTCCGTTAAAAAGTTCATGTCTGGTAACATTGGCGATGGTGTAACACAAATTATGAGTATGCCATCAAGTTTTAAAGACAAAAGTTCAAATAAGAAAATCAGCAGCAGCAAATTAGTTAATCAAGACAGTTCAATACGTGCAGTACGACAGACTAGTTCTCCAAGCATCTTCAAGCAGACAATTTTGGCAATATCGAAGTATCTTGTGTCATTTTTATTCGGAATTGATGTAATAGGAAGTCCAAATGCAGTCAATAATGTCACAATGACTGAAAATTATGGTTAAATTGAGTCAAAGCAGTTTGGACATTAACCCACAAAAATCCAAGCTTACCTGTCAAATAAAATTGAATTTAAAGTCAATTTTGCCTGAATTGCAGCACAAAAATTGCTTCCATTTACGCATCTGTTTACATAAAATTCTGTCACTTTAAATTAATTCCGAGATAATTTTGTGTGGATTTTCATTTTCTCAGCTAGTCAGATTGAGTGATTTACTTCTGCACATGTTTTCCTTCACATTATTTGCAGTTATTCTCACTTGCTGTATTTTATTTAAGTGCTGATGTCCACAGCTTAATTCGCGAGTAATTGTTCTCCTTTTGTTTACATGAAACTGACTTCTTTTTGCAAAAACATTTCATGCAATTGATTGCAATGGAATCGAAATACCTGAAAACTAAGCAATAATAAACAATAAATTTAAATTTTTTACGAAAATTTATTTTTTACAAATTTTCAACTCAGTAACCACCGAATCCAGCACCATATCCATAACCAGCATAATATTTATCATGATGAGCATGTCCAATACGTTCAACATGTGCATGGAATCCAGTCTTTCCATCAGCATGATATTTAACAATACGTTTAGTTCCATCAGCTTCATCCAAAGTGTATTCGCCCTTAACAACATCACCGTCTCTCATTTCCCATTGACTCTTGTGATCATGTGTGTGTGGATCATTAACTCCATATTCAAATTTGTATGCTGGATATGCATAATAATCTCCTTTGTATTCACCATTCCATACACCAGTATCAGCACTGCTATCAATTGTTCCCCATGCTGATCCACTTCCATATCCATCTGATCTCTTGACATAACTCACTGAACCAGCTGAGACGACTGCAATGAATGCAATTGCGACTGTCAATTTGATTGAATTCATTTTATTTCACTTTGAATTATTGGAACTGATTGAATGAAGAACTGCAACAACTTGAAGCTTTTATACTCAAAAATTGAGTACGAATAGCAATTGGTGCTAATAAAATTAAACTTAATGCGTGTTACAAAAGTGCGGCTAGATTGCGTCAGTTCCAAACTATAAAATACCAAGTTCAATACTCAATCGACATCAGTTTCAATTCAGTCAGTCAACAAGTAACAAAAAAAAAAATGAAAACAATTTTTGCATTTGCACTTCTCATCGCTGCTGTGTCAGCTTATGGACATGGATCAAGTTATGTCTTACGACATGATCACAATATTGCAGGACATGATGATCATTATGGCAAGGATTACTTCCATTATCCATCATACAAATTTGAATATGGAGTTAATGATCCACACACACATGATCACAAGAGTCAATGGGAAATGAGAGACGGTGATGTTGTTAAGGGCGAATACACTTTGGATGAAGCTGATGGAACTAAACGTCTTGTTAAATATCATGCTGATGCAAAGACTGGATTTCATGCACATGTTGAACGTATTGGACATGCTCATCATGATAATCATTATGGATATCATTACTAAGGCTTTAAAATGTGCTGAAATGCAGCTTTAAGTCAATAAAATCTGAAAACTAAATTTAAAATGAAAAGAACTGGATTTAATATTTTTAAGATTTATTTACAACGTCAAATTTTAACTTTTTAACAAATATTTTTTTTAACAAGTTTCGTCAATATTGTACATGTCCTGCCACTAGGCTTTCGTCTGTTAATTCTTAACTTATTTTCTAATTTGATTTTGTTGATTTTTACTTCTTAAGAAATGAAATCTCCGAATTGGCACTGATTTTGGTTCATCTGTTGTCGGTTTTGGTGGATTTAGGTTCAGCATACTGAGGAAGTTCAGTTTTGAAACATTTTCAATTGTGTATTGAATTTCAGGTTCTGGCAATGGCTCGTTGGTTTTACTTTCAGTCTCATTAACGGATATCTCCTCTTGCTTAATGTTTGGAACTTGAGAACTTATTGAAGCTGCTTCTGTGTCAGTTGTTGTGACTTTTTTCAATTTCGGTGCTAACAGTTTGATCTTTTTGGACTTTGAGCTGTTCTTTTTCGTAACGGTTAGTTCCGATGGCTTCAAATCTGATTCCTTCACTATTTCGTACTTTGATGCATCATCTTCGTTGGAATCGTCATTTTTATTGGGTATGCTGACTGCCTTTGTGTTTTTCGGAACTTTGTCTTTATTCAGCCTTCGAATTACAATTTTTATTGGTCTTCTGCTGATCTCTTTGACATCCTCGGCTGTTGCAGGTTCTGGTGAGATTACAGTTGCTTCATAACTTATTTTTGTGACAGCAGATAGCTGAAAAATCGAGGATTTAGATCGTTGTGCTGACTGGATCTTCGATGTTGATTTGTCGACTGCTGTGTTAGGTTTATTCGAGGTTTTAGATGCTGTCATCAATCTTTCACTTCTTCTTTGAATCTTTTGTGGCTTTTCTGACACAAGAACATCACAATTTTTCCTCTTTCTGGTGATTTTGGATGGAATTTCGACTTTAGCAAGTTTGAGAATTTTCAAACAATTTTCCGATGAGCCAGGCTGTGCATCTAAAGTCTTAATTACTTCATATTTTGAGTTCTTCATTGTTAGTAATTTTGAAGGCATTTTACGACTTTTTGTTGTGTTTGACTTGATTTTGAGGATTTGTTGATATTTTTGTTGTTAAGTTTTGAACTCGAATGATGAAATTGTTCAAATTTTGTCCTTTTTATAGTCCTCAGGATACCAAAACTGAGATTCACAACATAAACAAAAACTGAGATTTTTGACAAAGTTTTGAGATTCAGGTCTTAACTTGTTTATTGACAACATTAAGGCATTATTAAGTTAATCTATAACTTTTATGTGAAAAACTATGAAAATTACGAAATTTCCATTAAGTTCTCGACATTAGCTCCATCTGTAGTTGAAAAGAAAGTAAAATTTTGAAATAAAATTCGCATGTTTGTGTCTAGTGTTACTACATTCGTGTACATAAGGCATATAAGCAACAAAACTAATAATTTTGCACTTTAGTTCAATAAAAACATGAATTTCGCGACCAATAAATGCAAATAACAATTCCAATTAAAAGCTACAGTAAAAATTTAGTGGTGCGTAACATTTGGTCGATAAATTTATATGCGAAATAATATCGAACAATGTCAAGGTTGTGGTTTTGTGCAAAGCTGTTCGCAAATGTGCTCGGAAAATGGTTTGGAAATTCTGAAGCTTTTCTTAAAGTAATCAAACCTAGAAGTCGACTCAGGTATTTATGGAAAGGTCAACTTCCAGCTGTGGATTAATAATAAACTGAATTTTTTTAAATTCCTTTAAATTCTTTGCTTTATTTTTCAAATTTTTAACAACAACTCAACATTTTTGGCATATTTTCCCTAATTTTCATGTCCTCAAACTTAATAACCACCAAATCCAGCACCATTTCCATAATGATTGTCATGATGAGCATGTCCAATACGTTCAACATGTGCATGAAATCCAGTCTTTCCATCAGCATGATATTTAACAATACGTTTAGTTCCATCAGCTTCATCCAAAGTGTATTCGCCCTTAACAACATCACCGTCTCTCATTTCCCATTGACTCTTGTGATCATGTGTGTGTGGATCATTAACTCCATATTCAAATTTGTATGCTGGATATGCATAATAATCTCCTTTGTATTCACCATTCCATACACCAGTATCAGCACTGCCATCAATTGCTCCCCATGCTGATCCACTTCCATATCCATCTGATCTCTTGACATAACTCACTGAACCAGCTGAGACGACTGCAATGAATGCAATTGCGACTGTCAATTTGATTGAATTCATTTTATTTCACTTTGAATTATTGGAACTGATTGAATGAAGAACTGCAAGAACTTGAAGCTTTTATACTCAAAAATTCAACTCAAAATTGAGTACGAATAGCAATTGGTGCTGTTACTTTTTTTTACAAAATTATTAAAAAAAATTTAATTTGGAATATTTCATGAAAATTTATCTTCTTAGTCTACTTTATTCAGCTTTCAAAATATCACTAGCTGAAATAAAAATTTATAGTACTTACGGATCTTCGTTTTTTGAACCTGCAACAGATATGGCAAGAAAAAACCTTTGTTCTATCTTCAAATGGGAAGGGTGTGTCTTAATTTTCCTCAAATTTTCCTCCTTACTTCCTTAATTATTATCCTTTCCTTTCCAGAAATTACTTCCTCTTCTTTCCTCTTAATTCCTCTTAATTCCTCTTCCCTAAACTTGTCCTTTGTTCTGATAGATTCAATTAACCTGTTCGTAATTAATTATTTCATTTATTTTCCCTAAATTATCAAAATTTCAGTTCCTTACTTTTCTTCTATCCGTAAAACTTCTCAACTTATATCCTTTTGCTATAATCTGATAGATTAATTAATCTTTAATGATTAATAAAAAAAATCACGATGCTATCTTTCTCAATTCACTCTTAAGAAAATTCACCACACAGTTAACACCCTAATTTTTTGTTGGATTTAAATTTTAATCCTTCAAGAATTTCTTAATCCATGTGTAAATTCGATATGTAAATTTAATAAATTTCAAATTTTTTTATAACGAGAAAATTTTCAACACACCCCGCGCCACAAAATTTTATTTTAATTAAAATTGATTATATGGATAATAAAAATAAAAAGGAAAATTCGTATTGTTACCTATTTGAGCATTCAAAATTGGATTGATTGAAGTCATTCGAGACATTTGCTGATTAATAGGAAAAAATGTATGAGGTGGATTAGAATTAGTAGGTAAGCACTGTAAGGAATTTAAGTGTTTATGATCCATCCATGGTACTTGCCGTTGACTATTCACGTAAACCTGATTTTGTAAGGCAGTGTTCCTTAACATTTCCTCGCTGTTTTGTTCCTTAATCGATCTTTCTTGTAATATATCGTTCAACTTGTTATTAGTAGTTACCAGTTGGCTTTCCAAATTTCTGATAGCACGAATAGTTGTCTCCTCGTTACAACGTTGTTGATTCGTAGGATAAGGATGAAATCGACGACCTGATACTGCGACATTTTGAGTGCTAGTTGACACTGCTACGTTTTGAGATCGATTTGAAACTGGCACCTTTTGGACACTACTGGAAATTCTAGAAACTTGTTGAGAGTAAAATGCATTAGAGTCGAAATATTCATATTCATGATATATGTCAGAATATTCTACGTTATAATTTTGGCGTTTTAGAAGCACAAGTAGTTGTGATGCCTCAACACTTTTGGTCAAAGATATGTAAGAGACATTTTTGTTGGAAATTAAGTAATCAACTTGAAATCTGCATTTTCCTACTACTTTTGCCACTATATCCAATACATTTTGAGAATCTAAGGTTTTGAACTTTAGCGTTCTATCTTTTAATACTGACAATCTTCTCATCTCAAATACCATGTATTTCATGCCTACTACGCGATAATACAAATCGTGGCCTTCAACATTTATTTTGTATCCTCTGTCTTCAAGCTCCTGAATATCCAAAATCTTGGTCATAAGATAGTGCTTCCTAAACTCAACTATCAAATTGTAACTTCCTTCTTCTGTTGCTTCCTTTTTTACAAATCCAACGCCCTTATATTCATTCACGTTAATTTTGAACTTTCGATTGAGATTATTAAATAACGTGAGGATAGAAACTTCTTGTGGAATCTCAAAAAATTTTACAGTACGTAAGTTCATCTTGAAATTTATCTAAAATTAGAAAGAAAGAAAGATTAGTGATATCTCATATCGGCAGAAATTTATAATTTCATATCTAGTGATATTTTGTGCAATAATCTGTCATAACTATTTTAAATTCATGCTTGATAGTATTATCAAACGATCAAATACTCTAATATAGAGAAATTTTTTTTTTTATATGTATATATATGTAGTGAGCTCGCTTAGTAATGAATTATTATTTAATAAGATGGCCAGTCTTACTGATTTAATTCCTTTTTGGTTTTATATATATAAATATATGGGATCTCGAGAATAAATATGCATTTTACATTTGTATAATATTATTTTTCTATCATTAACTTTTTTCTTTTCTTTTCATCAACTTTCTTTTTTCCACAGACTTCCCGTTATTTTAATTTTCTTTCCTCAAAAATTCATATAAACTTATACTGCCAAAAAATGAACATCCTTTTATCATACATCCACATAAAGTTACTTAAAAATATATATATAATTTTACAAACTTAATTATAATTTGATTTTTGCGACTCCTAAAGCCGGTCTAGTTACGATTGAATAAGTTTCATCCTTATATTTCCTCATTATCTCTTTTTTATTGAAATTCAGAGTTCCATTAAATGAAACTGTTATATTTTGTAAAGTATTCTTTTTTCCTAAAAGTAACACAACCTCCCTTACTTGATCCTTACTGCCTCGTTTAATATCAATGATTTTTGCCAATCTCCATGAATTAGTAACAGAAGGATCGGCTGTAACTACTATGTCACCGACTTCTAAAGGTTCTACTTTATTAATCCACTTTTCTCTTCTTAATATTTCGGGCAAATAATATGCAAGCCATTTTTCCCAAATAATGGCTGACATCTCTCTTATATCCTCCCAATACTTTTCTATGGATGTTGTATTTCTACTTTTAGCAGGAATTTCCTGATAATTATTTCTCAACATTAGGAAACTATTAGGAGTTATAAAATCATTAAATGCATCAATAGAGTTATTCAAAGCAAGAGGTCTGTTGTTAAGTACACCCACAACCTCCAAAAGTATAGACTTTAAAGTAAAGTCATCGTAATGTCCCTTTTTATTCATCATCATATTATTAATGTGTTTAATGGCATTCTTCACTAAACCAACCATTCTTTCGACGCTTCCTTGCATATGAGAAGCTCTAGCTGGTCCAAAATCAAACTCCACAGGCCTCCTAATTATTCCTTTAAGAAGGAGCTTCTTATTCCACTCTTCATGCTTTTTTGCAATGATTGAGGATGCTCCTAAAAAGTTTCGTCCATTGTCACAAACTATTCTTTTAGGAGATCCTCTTAAAATAAATGTGTTTTGTAAAGCAAGTAGAGTAGAATTTGAATCTAAGCCCTTAATCAGCTCTAAATGTAAAGCTCTTGTGGTTAAACAGCTATACAATAATATGTACCTTTTTTCTAGCACATTTCTAGCATTAATTACTTTTATAGGACCAGCAATGTCTATTATGCAATAAGTAAATGGATGCTCAAAAACAGCAAGTCTGTATGAAGGTAAATCTCCCATCATTGGAATTGCTGGTTTTGCATTGTATCTATTACAAAAAATGCACCTGTTAATTATATTTTTAACTACACATCTGACGTGCGGAATGAAGTATTTAGAAATTATGTTACCTATAACATTATTGACACACACATGCAAATTATCTTCATGATATTTCAGAACCAGAAGTTCAGTAAATTTATGTCTTTTAGGCAATATTATCGGAAATATTCGATTATATCCAAATTTTTTTATATTTTCCTCATTGTGTGTGAGTCTAGTAGTAGCTCTAAGAACATTATCTTCATCAATCCAAGGGGATAATTTAAACAGCCTACTTTTTGCAGCTAATTTTTTATTGCTCTTAATGAGCTTAATTTCTTCTTTGTACTCATCCATTTGAGCATATCTTATCATTAAACTCTCAATATGTTCATACATAAAATTAGGGCTTAATATACTGTTTCTTTCTACGTAAAATTTTTCACGCAAAGTTTTTATAGTTGACTTTAACTCTCTATTGTGTTTATCAGCATTCTTTTGCAGTTCTAGTGTTGCTATTTCCCTAAGTATTAAATTGTTTTTAAATAAGTGTAACCATTTGTAAGCTAACTGTATCGTAACTAAATACGACCTGTAAGATTTATGAGGTTTTGGGTTAAACAATTCATTTGAAGCTTCTTCTAAATCTTCTTCATCTAATTGGGTTATAAGACATGAATTTTCATTAGGCTCTGATTTCGGCCATTGATCTTCAGGTATTGTGAAAATTTTTGGTACAAACCAATCATTATTATATTTTATTTCGGGAACTGAAGTCTCTTTAGTTCCAAAATCAGCAGGCATTAAATCAGTTGGCATCCAAAGCCATTTGAAATCTTTGAAAGACTTTGAATCTTATCTACTCTATTCTTTACATAAATAGTTGGCTTTTTAGGACTTCTTCTAATCCATTCAAATACAGCAGCATTGTCAGTTATGAGAAAAATATCTTCAAATTTTAACTTATGCATATTTATCACTGTATGCACCATTTTACAATTTTTAAAGGCAGCATCTAACTCAAGTTCGGGAATAGTTCTTTTTTGTTTGTAAGGTGCAAGAAAGGTTTTAGCATAAATTAATCTGTGACCAGCTTGCTTTTTATTTTCATCTAAGAACCTAATGTACAGTACAGCACATAAAATATCTTTACCAGCGTCAGCAAAAGCCCAAAGCTGTATCCTAGATATTATATTTAGATTAAAATTATAGTACCTAGGAATTTCTATACTTTTGCTAGCCTCTATCCAATTTAAACATTGTTTCCATTCTTCAAATAGCTGATCATCAATCACTTGTTCCCAATCATATTTTTCCATGCATACCTTGTGATACACAAGTTTAATTTTAGAAGTGATGAATTGTAAAAATCCAATAGGATCATAAATCGACATTAGTAACTGTAGTATTTGACGCTTATTAGGTTTTTCATTTCCGTTTAATATTTTCTTGCTTATTTTATCCAATCTCAAATTAATAGAGATCTTATCCTTGCCAAAATCAAGGATATGCCCCAACAACATTTCTCTTTCTTCATCGCTAAACAACTTTTCTTGCCTTTTATGTTCTTCACATAAAGAACTTTTCAAGTAAATTAATACATTCTTTTCATTGCTATTTATTTTCAATAGAGTGAAACCTCCTTTTTCCAAAATGATTTTTGCCTCTAATGGCAACTGTTTGGATTTCTCCAAACAGTTATTGGAAAAAACAATGTCATCGACATATGTTAAATTTAAAATTAAATTCGAGGCTTCTGGAAATATATTAATATATTCTTTAGCTACTAAATTTTTCACAAATTGTGAAATGGTTGGGGAACATTTTGCACCAAAAGGTAGCACTAGCATTTTAAATACTCTTATTTTCTCTTCTCCTGGGAATCTAAACAAAAATCTCAAAGACTCGGTATCTTCTTCCTTAATTTTAATCTGATGGAACATCTCCATGATATCCCCCTTAACTATATATCTTTCTTCACACATTTGAAACATAATCTGCAAAATGTTGTTATAAAGATTGGGTCCTGCCATTAAATAATCATTCAGAGATGTTCCATCAATCTTGGCAGCTAAATCCCAGATCATTCTCATTCTTTTATTCTTTGGAAAAATAAAAAAAATGGGATTAAAATAAGACTTATTAGTCATTGTATTGTTTTCCTCTTCATTAAGTTCCACAGCATAATTTTTTTCAATCAAATTCTTAATTTCTACAACACACTCTTCGAATCTTTTAATCTTTAAGGCATGTTTTTCTATTAGTTTGTATCTTTTTAGCGCTAAATCATAAGATTTTTTTGTTGGCAATATTACATTGTCCTCCTTAAAGAGCAACGGAGCCTCGAACTGGCTGGTTCCTTCAATTCTTTTTACTTCAGCTTCTAACTTCCTTAAGGCTACTTCATCTTCATATAATGTTCTGTCATTCTCTTTTGGTTGATGGTATTCAAGCCCAGTCACTTCTTCTTCCATTTCTTTTAGCTCCTTTATCTCACTAGCTGTCAAATCTGACATAACATAATTATTCCTACTATCATTTTCAGTTTCTGTATTTAGTTCCATATATATCTTTTCTAATGGCCATACAGACCCCATTACATAGTCCCCAATTGGTGACCTAACTCCTAAAAGATTATTACTATTATAGGATTTAGCTTTAAAAAGTTTAACTTGCTTGAAAACCCACAAATTGTCTATCCCTATTACTCCAGATATTAAATTGTAATCTACTAAATTTAACTCCTTCAAATGAGGGTACTTTAAAAGAAAATCTTTTGCCTTAAACCTCTGACTACTGATATTTAAATTAAGCATAGTTCGAAAAAATAAATTAAATTCCTTCTTCCTGTCACTAACCGTTTTACAGCAAGTAACTTTAACTATGCGAGAGCAATCATCTTCTCTTTTCTTATCGCCGGACCATCTTAGTTTTAAAGGAAACCAAGGTCCTACAAGCTGCAAACAATTGGCCAACTCTTCTTCTATCATGGACACAGTGCTACCTGTATCCAAAAGAAAAGCGGCTTCAATTTTATTTTCTAGCTTTAACACTATTATAGGTAAGATTTCAGTAGCTGAATTGGTACTAGATACTTTATGGGAGCAATAGAAATCTTGTGTTTCATCAGAACTTATTGTATGAAACGTGAACATAGTATCTTCTTTTTCATAATTCTTAAAATGATTACTTGTGCTACTGAAAAGTCCTACGTTCTTAATTTGATTAAACCTTTCTTGCTTCTGATCCTTCTCTACTGAATTAATATCTGAATCATTAATGTTATTGTTATTTCTGTCTTCATCTTTTCTATTGATTTTTACTAATTCCCTTTGAACTCTCTTTCTGTTTGTTTCTTCACAATTATTATTTCTCTCATATTCTTTTTTAATAGCAACTCTCTTATAACAGTATAATCCGTGATGTTTTAATTCACAATTTTTAACCAAACACTTCATGGATTTACTGTATGGACAAGGAAAGTGATTTTCTTGACCACAAAAAGTGCATCTCTTTTGCTCTCTCGCTAACTGCGAAACAACTTTTCCATCTAATTTCCATAAATCACGACATTTATTTGAAGGATGTGAATTATTCTTATGGAACCAACAATAAGAATTGTTGAATTTCTTTCCATTAAAGGCATTAGTTTTATTTTCACATTCAGTGTTATTGTATCTGCTTCTAAGGTTATTCCTAGAGGAGAAACTTGGCTTTAATTCTTTAGAAACATTCAATCTATCATTTCTTATCCGTACTTCAAGTTTAGGCAACTCTTTGTCAAGCACCTCCACCATATGACCCAAATTTACAGAAATATTTTTTGATTCAACTTCATACTGCTTTTCTATCCATTTATTCTTTATCCAACTAGGTAGTTTGTCACTTATTTCATTTATGAACATTTTATTGTTGATATAAGAAAGATCATTATAGGCTACAGCTAAGAAATTAAAATTTCTTACCTTGTCAATAAACTCTATTAATTTACTTATATGCTCGGGTCTGATTTTAGGAAATCTACTGATTTCAGTAGCATCTTGACTAATGGAATTCAAACTTAACTTTAGTCTTTCATTTATGTGCGTAATAGATTTTCTGAATGTTTTGACATTAAATAAACCCTTACCCCCAATTCTTTTTACATCATTACTTTTTATAGCTGTTTGTATGCGAACTATATGCTAGTAATTGTCTCAAAGGAACTTTTAGTTTTAATCCTTGAATTGATAATACATGCAAAATAGATAATTTTGAGGATTTATATATGAAAGAGCAGATTCTTAAATTAGAAACTATTTTTCATATGAAACTCTATGCAGGTAGTGATTCACAACAAATATTTCCATCATTACTATCGATTGCACGAATCATTCAAAAATTTATTAAAAATTCAACAATTAATAAAATATTCAAATCCACATTTTATTTTTTAATCTGAAATTCAATAAAACAATCCCAAAATCAGTATTGATATCCATGATGATTATCATGATGAGCATGTCCAATACGTTCAACATGAGCATGAAATCCAGTCTTTCCATCAGCATGATATTTAACAATACGTTTAGTTCCATCAGCTTCATCCAAAGTGTATTCGCCCTTAACAACATCACCGTCTCTCATTTCCCATTGATCTGTACACTCTTGTGATCATGTGTGTGTTACTTTTTTTTACAAAATTATTAAAAAAAATTTAATTTGGATCATTAACTCCATATTCAAATTTGTATGCTGGATATGCATAATAATCTCCTTTGTATTCACCATTCCATACACCAGTATCAGCACTGCCATCAATTGCTCCCCATGCTGATCCACTTCCATATCCATCTGATCTCTTGACATAACTCACAATCTGATGAACCAGCTGAGACGACTGCAATGAATGCAATTGCGACTGTCAATTTGATTGAATTCATTTTATTTCACTTTGAATTACAAAAGTTGGGGTTACAAGCTGCAAATGTCAAGGATGAATAAAAAAATTGGAAATTTCAGTTTAAAATTGTTTATTTTTGAACATTAAAATTATACATTTTTATAACTAGAATAGAAACCATGTACGTACATGCTGTTGCATATTCGAATATGCTTTTCAGTTACTTCTTGATCATGGTTCAGCATATCATCAACAATGTCTACCCAGTCGTGACTATTCAGCTTCCATTCAAATTTGTTGAAAATTGTCATAATTTTCTTATTTTTAAAATTAGCACGGAATTCCTCCAAAATATTTTCATCATTGTCGAACGAAATATCCAGCAATTTGAAGGTTTTAGACTCAATTTCACTAAACAGATCCATTAACATCATCGGAATATTTTTCGAATTTTTGATCCTAAATGTCTCATAATTCTGCAATAAATCACAAAGTCTTTTCAGCACATGAATCTCCAAATGTCTCACCTCATAACTTGTGCATGGCCATGAATCAATCTGCAACTTCTTTAATTTTGGCAAGTTAGGAAGGAAGTCCATCAACTCATTCAAGTGTCGTGGAAAATTATTTAATGACTCGACTGTAAAATGCTCTAAATTGCTTAATTTTAGGCATTTTATGAACTCTAATTGCGTGACATTTTCAATTTCTAATGACGGCTTGGCTTCCAAAGTTGTTCCTTTAACAGAATTACTAAGGATATACAGTTCGATACTTTTATGCTAGATCATTCATGTCATCTAATGGCCTAACACCTGGATAATCATAAATTCTCGCTCGATTACGGTCTGGCAATTCCAAATTTGTCTGTTGGACATTGCAGGCATGACCTAGAAATTTAAATTTTTCTAAATTTTTACATTTTGACAGAATCTGAAGAACATCATTGGCTTCATTTAATCCTGGTATATCTATAGAATCTGGATATAAATAATTTTCCATATACAACATAATTTCTAAATATTTAAGACTAAAATTAGGTAATTTTGATTCCCTTACGTACATACTGTCATCCACTAATGTTCCATACAGCTTTAACGATTTCAGTTGCCTCAAATTGGACAGAATGAAATTGACTGAGGAAGTGTACATTAGATGATGATAATAAGTTAAAGATTTCAAGGATTTGGCATGCTTAAGTAGAAAATTATTCAGGACATATGAAGGCATTGGATATTGAGCAATGACCAGATGTTCTAACTCAAATGGACGTTCAGTTTTAGTCATTAATTTTTCAAAAATAAATAAATGTTTAGATGATGTCAATGACTTTAAATGAGGTAAATAATTGGACCTTTCCACAAATTCATAATAAGCTTCTCGATGAAAACAGTTGATGTCCAATGACTTTAAATTCTCACATTTTATAACTCTTAAAATTGAATTAACTTTATCAATTTTCAGATATTCTAAATGTGGCAAGTCAATGACGCCATCATATATTTCAGTGCGATTGGGTGTCGAGATGTTTAAATGTGTTAAAGTTGGTGCTGCAAGACTCAATATTGACTTTAATAAGCTATTACAAAAGCTTTTAATGCAAAGTTTTTCAATTATTGGCGATTTTTCCTTAAAAATGTTCTTGATCCTTCTTTTTCTCGATTGTAATTGTGAATTTGATGTCAATTTGAAGCTTCTGTATGGGAAATAATCCAGCTTGTCAGCTAAAGTTGCCAACATTTTATTGCTGGAAGTGACATCATCCTTACATGCAGAAATGTCAATTGCAAGTGTTGGTCTTCGAGTTAGAATTGCTGATTTTGTTATTATGCTGTTCCATCTGAAATTTTAAGGAATTTATATGAATTTAGTATTGGATATTAAGTTCTGATTATCTGGGTTGGGGCCTGGGTGACTCAGGTGACAAGTGACAAAATGTAAGAAAAGGTACAAGAGCTGTCATCTGAGTTGAAAGCGTCTTGAGATAAACCCAGTAAGTATGGCTTAATGTTGATTTGCTGTAGGCTAGCTTCAGACCCGTGCTTGACATGCCACCAGGAAATGAGCAATGGGAGGCGATAAGTGGGCCCCACTAGGTTTCCCAATATCCCATTGAAGATGCTCGAATAAAACCAATATTTTAGGCTAGTTAAATAACCTTTTTACCACCAAAGCTGCTTCACAGATTGACTTATCGTCGAGATATTCGAAAATTGTTAACATAATGTCTTCACTTAATTCCTCCATTTTAAACTTTTGGTTGGCTTCTTGCTAAATATTTTCTGAAGATTATTTAGATCACACTGGTTTTTGGAAATATGCTAGTAATTGTCTAATAGAACTATTTAGTTTTAATTTTGAATTGATATCATGCTAAAAAATTTTGAGGATTTATATATGGAAGAGCAGATTTAAATTAGAAACTATTTTTCATATGAAACTCTAAAGTGATCACAACAAATAAATTACTGCGGTCATTCAAAAATTTAATAAAAAGTTCAACAATTAACCGCGGTTTTTTAAAAATGAGCATTTTTAAGGGCGAATACACTTTGGTCAAAAAACGTCGGTTTTCATGCGGTGGATTTCATGGAATGTTGAACCATGCTTCATGAAATCCAGCTATATTTAAAATACGTTGTAGAGTTCTATCAGTATAAAGTGTATTAAATAAAATGAAATAAATTGTAATATTAGAATTATTCATTGTATGTGAAATTACTTATATTCAAATTTGTATGGTTACTCATTCAATTGTATCGTGATGAGATAATTGTGATTTCCATCTATCTGATCTCTTGACATAAGTACTGCGATGTACAATAATAGCTATGACAAAGAACTTCACTTTGATTATTGGAACTGATTGAATGAAGACCTGCATTTTTATACTCAAATGCCTTCATAGTCGAATAGCAATTGATTTAGCGGCTAGATTGCGTCAGTTCCAATTAAATACAAGTCCAATACTCAATCGACATCAGAATTTTTCTTAACAAAAAATGGTTTTTAGATTCACTTCTCATCGCTGCTGTACATCTGGAATTAAACATGATGTAAGTATAGTAAAAGTTGTCCTTATAAAGCATTTAAGTAGCCAGAGTCCTTAAACCAACTTAGTAAAACTAAATAGAATAATCAAGGGCGAATATTTGGATGAAGCTTATTTCCTTTGTTACAGCTGATTCAAAGACTGGATTTCATGCACATGTTGAACGTATTGGACAATTTCATCTTCTAATCCATCATTTATTACATCCAAAAACCGTCCATCAAAACCGCTCACTTTCCAAAATCAATCTCAACTGTATGTTCGGTTTTTTGCATTTTCAATTTTCATTTTTTGAAAAAATTTAAATTTGTTTTATGATAAAAGTATTAAATCTTTCTACTTCATTTTATTTAGCTTCAGTCAAAATGACCTAATAAAATATTCAAAAAAATTCTTGTTGTACAAACACAGTCAAAATCAACAGTTTTTCTTACTTTGACTTAATTTTATCCAAATTTTCAACACATATATTTTGCAGGCACTGGCAATAAACAACAAAAATGTTCAATTTTTACCCACAAATATAGCAAAAAAGTTCAAAAATTTTGCGGTTTTTGGATTGCACTTATATTAAATTGTAGAACTATTTGTATAAAAATTAAATAAAATGAAATAAATTGTAATATTAGAATTATTCAAATGTGAAATGTTAAGGACTTAAAGAGCCTGCAGTAAGTGTGATTCTTATTATATGTACAGTAATAGCTATTGAAAGAACTATATTTAGTCATTGATTTAGAATAAATTGAGACAGATTTGTTCAAATACAACACGGAATTGGTTATCATTTGGCTCAGGAACAACAAAATCAGAAGCACAAGTTTGACGACATTCGATCACTTGACAAAGCTGACGGAACTGGATCTAGTCGACAATATTTGTGTATCAAAATACATCGAGGATAAAGCTTCAATTCCTTCATTATTGATTGATGTTAAAAGTTCATGTGCTCATTTTGAGGTTAGGAAGTTACAAGAAGAATCAAACAGGCAGTCAAGGAAGATGAAAGATTTTGATCACTTGATGATGTGCAACTCCAGCAGATCTAGTACAGAAATAATGAAAAATGAGAAAATTCGAGTGTAAAGGATGAAAATTAAAGTCTAGACTAAGGCAAATCATTTACAGACTTAAAGAAGTCATTATGGATTACTCATCATTACGTCATTTGTAACGACAATTCTGATAATATTCAATATTGTTTCAGTTTTGACGTTGCTTTAAAGCATTTAGTATGATTAGTCATTGTTCAGACTATGAGTGTACTCAGGGTGAATGATGCCGGTGAGTGAGAGGACCAGGGGGAAGAGAGAGACGAGAGAATGGAATAGAGAGATTGAAGAGAGAGAGAAGAGAGAGAAGAGAGCGAAGAGAGCGAAGACAGAAGGAAGAGAGCGAAAAGAGAGGGAAGAGAGAGAAGAGAGAGAAGAAGTCATGAGCCATAAGTCATGAGTATGTTCCTTGTGATTCAAGCTTCAAACTATATCTTATCTGTAAAATACAATACGCTTTAATGTCCATGATTCAATAAACTATGTAGTCACAATAAAAGAGTTAATCATCTACATAAAGTCACTAACATATTAAAATAAAGTATAAAGTAAATTTCTAAGAACATCTTATTGTATTAGCACAAATGGCCATATCAGCAGGTTGACACATTTTGTAAGCCAAATCATAATGATATCCAACAGTCTCACATGTCCTAGGACTTGCAATACCTCTTATACATTCATAGTATCGTGTACAGTCAGTTTTATGTGGAATAAATCCAACACCTGATGGTGGACATGAAAAACTGATGTTTATGTTTCCACTTCTCCTTGTCGTAGTTGTAGTTTGTGATGTCGCTGATGACTTAGTGGTTGAAACTGTTGTTGGTGATTTAGTAGCTGTTGTAGTCCATTTAGGATCAACACACTTGACTGTATTTGGATCAAAAATCAAGTTATCTGCTTCACATCCGAAAACTGTTCCTTTTTCCTCAATGCATCCAATGAACAGATTGTTGTCACTTGGATGTGGAATGGCATTGAATAGCAATCCATCGCAGAGGTCGTTGAGGTCTACAGCTTGAACTAAGATGGATTATAGATTTATTTTATTTGGATTGTGACTTATTAGTCTAGTGGTGATACCATGAGGCACCATGTGGCTCCATGAGGCACCATTTGGCACCATGAGGCACCGTGTGGCACCATGTGGCACCATGAGACACCATGTGACACCATGATGGCACCATGTGGCACCATTTAATGTGCCTCAGGCCATCGCAGCACCTTCACTAGATTCAGTAATATTACCTCTAGAAACTGCAGTAAATCCAACAAAAATGACCAAAACTAAAACTAATTCCTTCATTTTTATCCAACAATTGCAATCAAACTTGATGTCTTTCCTATCAAATTGAATCAAAAACTGACAAAATTGTAAAAATTTTCGCGATATTACAGACCATAATCTTATCAATTGCTGGTTTATTGTTCTGCAAATAATTGATTTATTATTTTGGATATATTCTATTGAAATTTGTTGCTTTATTTCTGCAAATCAATGCTTATCAAACTATTAAATTTATTAATTTATTGATGATTATTTTGTATGTGGTGAAATATGGTTGATGTGGATGACGTTGTAACATCTGGGTAGGGTGACACTTGACCTTGACATACTGTTGAAGTCGAGATTACCCGGGAATTCTCTGAAGGGTTGTCTGAAGTCTCGGTACTGACATCGGGGCAAGCCTTGGTCTTGACACCAGAGTAACCCTTGGTCTTGACACCGGGGCAAGCCTTGGTCTTGACACCGAGGCAAGCCTTGGTATTGACACCGTGGCAAGACTCGATATTGACACCGTGGCAAGACTCCGTATCGACACCGGGTAAGTCTTAGTCTTGACACCTGGACAAGCCTCGGTCATGACACCCGGTAGTCCTTAGTAGTAAATTCATCAATCTATTCCAATTAATTTTCTAATATTTTATTATAAATAATTTTAATTTAATATTTCACATTCCACCGCACTTAATCATATTGCCACACAGTGCTCTCTCCCTTTCAGTACATTGCAGACTGACTGCGTCAAACATCAAATCATCTGGACAGAATCGGATGTGTTGAATACCGTGGACACATTCATAGTAGCGATTACAGTATGATGTACTTGGGATATTACCAAATCCATGTGTAGGACATCTGAATGATATTACTATTTCGCCACGTGCTGTTGTTGTCATTGGAGTTGTTGTCCATTCCTCGGTCGTTGACATTGTTGTGTTAGTTTTTGTCTTTTTTGTTGTTGTGATTTCATCACTATCTTCTTCACTAGTAGTTGTTCTTCTTCTTGTTGTTGTTGGAGCTCTGGTTGTCGTGGATCGTGTGGTAGTAAGTGCTCTAGTAGTGCTGGGTCGAGTGGTAGTTGGTGTTCTTGTTGTGATAGTCGGAGCTCTAGTGGTAGTCGGAGCTCTGGTTGTTGTGCCTCGAGTGGTGGTCGGTGGTCTCGTGGTAGTCGGAGCTCTGGTTGTGGTTCCTCGAGTGGTGGTCGGTGATCTAGTGGTAGTCGGAGCTCTAGTTGTGGTACCTCGAGTAGTAGTCGGAGCTCTGGTGGTAGTTGGAGCTCTGGTGGTAGTTGGAGCTCTGGTTGTGGTTCCTCGAGTGGTGGTCGGTGATCTAGTGGTAGTCGGAGCTCTAGTTGTGGTACCTCGAGTGGTGGTCGGTGATCTAGTGGTAGTCGGAGCTCTAGTTGTGGTACCTCGAGTGGTAGTCGGTAGTCTAGTGGTCGTCGGTGGTCTAGTGGTAGTCGGAGCTCTGGTTGTGGTGCCTCGAGTGGTAGTCGGAGCTCTAGTGGTAGTCGGAGCTCTGGTTGTTGTGCCTCGAGTGGTGGTCGGTGGTCTCGTGGTAGTCGGAGCTCTGGTTGTGGTTCCTCGAGTGGTGGTCGGTGATCTAGTGGTAGTCGGAGCTCTAGTTGTGGTACCTCGAGTAGTAGTCGGAGCTCTGGTGGTAGTTGGAGCTCTGGTGGTAGTTGGAGCTCTGGTTGTGGTTCCTCGAGTGGTGGTCGGTGATCTAGTGGTAGTCGGAGCTCTAGTTGTGGTACCTCGAGTGGTAGTCGGTAGTCTAGTGGTCGTCGGTGGTCTAGTGGTAGTCGGAGCTCTGGTTGTGGTGCTTCGAGTGGTAGTCGGAGCTCTAGTGGTAGTCGGAGCTCTGGTTGTTGTGCCTCGAGTGGTGGTCGGTGGTCTCGTGGTAGTCGGAGCTCTGGTTGTGGTTCCTCGAGTGGTGGTCGGTGATCTAGTGGTAGTCGGAGCTCTAGTTGTGGTACCTCGAGTAGTAGTCGGAGCTCTGGTGGTAGTTGGAGCTCTGGTGGTAGTTGGAGCTCTGGTGGTAGTTGGAGCTCTGGTTGTGGTTCCTCGAGTGGTGGTCGGTGATCTAGTGGTAGTCGGAGCTCTAGTTGTGGTACCTCGAGTAGTAGTCGGAGCTCTGGTGGTAGTTGGAGCTCTGGTGGTAGTTGGAGCTCTGGTTGTGGTTCCTCGAGTGGTGGTCGGTGATCTAGTGGTAGTCGGAGCTCTGGTTGTGGTGCCTCGAGTGGTAGTCGGAGCTCTAGTGGTAGTCGGAGATCTGGTTGTTGTGCCTCGAGTGGTGGTCGGTGATCTAGTGGTAGTCGGAGCTCTAGTTGTGGTACCTCGAGTAGTAGTCGGAGCTCTGGTGGTAGTTGGAGCTCTGGTGGTAGTTGGAGCTCTGGTTGTGGTACTTCGAGTGGTAGTCGGTGCCTTAGTTGAAGTGAAGTGGATTGTGGATGGAATTCTCTTTTCAGTTGCCTGTAATGTCGTTAATTCCTCTATTCCTTCAACTATTGTTGTATCATCACTAATTGGTTCCAATTTCTTTTCAAAATTGCTACTTATTAAAGGATTTCCAACTGCAATTGCCAGAATTGCATACAAAATAAATAACTTTTTAAACATTTTGGATTATCTCTCTTATTGCACTGCTGTGTACCTTCTACGGAATCAATATTCCGTTTGAAATTAATTAATAAAACTCATCAATTATATACTTCCTTCAGCAATAGATAATTATGGCTTATCACAATAGAAATTCCACCAACAAATAGATCAATAAAAAGTCAATCATGTCACTGGTTTTTTTGGATACTTAACTCAATTTATTTCATGAAAATCCCACAATATACAATTATCAATTAATTAATTAGGTTTAAAGGACTTTGGTAAGAAGAACTAGTGATAAGCTTCTTAGTTTGGGATGATTATCATGTGCATAATGTTTGACTATTGATGCATGTTCTAAATTGTCATTGATTTGATTTTAAATGACAATTGCGTATGTTTTGTGTTGTTAATGATCAAGAATACGTCACGGATATGGAGAGGAAGAGGATTTCCGAAAGTAGAGATAGCAAAGTAGGGTAAATTGGTTATGGAGTGACATTTGGGTAAGGGTCAGTTGTTTGTGAAGGAGTCGAATCAGGACGTTGACCTCAAAATCTTATGTGACTACAATTTCTAGTGTGGAACCTCAAAGAAGGGAAGAAAAAATGGTTTAGATTGACATCAAGGGAAGGGGTGGGTGGTTGACGTCAAGGTAGGGTAAGACTTGATGTCAATCCAAGCCATCCCGCTCCTCTCCCTTTTTTTGGAAAAGATTCTTCAATATAATAGATATCTTGATGAGGAAAACATCAACCTAAGAGGAGGACTCCTCAATCATACCCTACCTCCTGCCCCATCCAACCTCTACCACACAATGAATTCTGGATACACCAATGTCTTCAAACATTTTACATCACAATTCGACCATTTCAACCCACAAAAAACTTAATATCCCCAAAAAATCCATTAAATATTCCTCAAATGTCAATCAAAATCATCAAATAACAGCCAAAAAAGCTCCAATGTCAAAGCCCTGATCGATATCTTATCTTAATTTTTCTTAACGATCCAGTAGTAATTAAATTCAAACACACAGCCAAAAATATCTCAATTTCGTGCAAAACTTTTTTCATTTATTGTTCAGTACTTGTTGATAACTCAATTTGACAATTTTGGACTAAGTTCTTCAATTTTTTATATCCAACTATAAAGTGGATTTGTGGATATACTTCACTTAATTATCCTAATTAAAAGTGAAATTTAAGAAATCTGTCAAAAAAGTCATTTTGTTATCACCAAATAGAATGTCAGATAAAGTACTTCAAATCGCAATTATTGGTGATCCATTTGTTGGAAAGTCATCGCTTATCAGAAGTCATTTTGGAGATGTATTTTCGGATGTACATATTGCGGCATTGTAAGTTTAATTATAAACATTAGGACCGAGTAGCATACAACATTACTATTGGGTTACGGTGACTGTGTCGAGGGTGTGTTGAGTGTTATGGATGGAAAATGGATGAGGGGAGGTAGAGGGTGTAGTGGATACAGTGGGTACAGTGAGTACAGTGGGAACATTGGGTACAGTTGAACAGTCTTTCATGTGTCAGTGATGTACGTATACCCATATCGAAACTTAGTAGGGTACTACTAATGCACTATAAGGGTATCATGGTTCAACCATACCCAGGGGTGTATTCAGGGATGGCGTTGGTGATCAAATTCATCACATAATTAATCATCCTATTCTTTAATTATTTTTAGGCTTGAATCTGAAGTTTGTGACATCAAAATCAGCAATAAAGTCCACAAGATCAAACTTATTGACACTATGAGGAACTCCAACATTGACTATTCTTTAGTTGATTTGATCATTTTATGCTATAGCATTGAAAATCGTATTTCTTATAGAAATATCAAAAATAAATGGATTGAGGAGCTTAAGAAGCTTCCTAATTGGCCAATACCATTTGTTTTAGTTGGTAAGTATCTTCATCTGGCTGGTCTGCATCAAGCAGAGTTGGCAATCGGATATTTGGACTGAATTGCCAACTCTGGTTAGATGCAATGCTATCCAAAGAGCCACCCAAACTCAAATCTGTTCCTGAATTTCAGCCACAAAAGTCGACCTTCGGCAAGAATTTCCCAACGTATTCTTTATCACGACTGATGACGGTGAAAATCTATCCAAGGAAATTGAAGCGTCAAAATATTTTGAAGTATCAGCCAAGGACAATATCAACATAAAGCAATTAATTGAGCATTCGGTAAAGATTTTCTATCCAGAAGAACAGAAGGTAGAGGAAAAGATTACAATTCTTCATCAAGCTGCAAGCAATGGAAATCAACAAAATGTTGAAACGATAAATCAGAAGAATTCATCATGCTGTTGTTGCTAGATATTAAAAAGAAATAAAGTTTCTCCATTTTTTATTTTTATATTTGAAAATTTTAATGAAGCGATGCTTCAAAGCGTCACCTAAATTTTAAAGCGTTACCTCACTTTGAAGCGTCACTTTAAATTGAAGCGTTACCTCATTTTGAAGCGTTACTTCATTTTTAAGCGTCACTTCATTTTGAAGCGTTACCTCATTTTGAAGCGTCACTTCATTTTGAAGCGTTACCTCATTTTGAAGCGTCACTTCATTTTGAAGCGATGCCTCATTTTTAAGCGTTTCCTCATTTTGAAGCGTTACCTCATTTTGAAGCGTCACTTCATTTTGAAGCGTTACCTCATTTTGAAGCGTCACTTCATTTTGAAGCGATGCCTCATTTTTAAGCGTTTCCTCATTTTGAAGCGTTACCTCATTTTGAAGCGTCACTTCATTTTGAAGCGATGCCTCATTTTAAAGCGTTTCCTCATTTTGAAGCGTCACTTCATTTTGAAGCGTTACCTCATTTTGAAGCGTTACCTCATTTTGAAGCGATGCCTCATTTTAAAGCGTTTCCTCATTTTGAAGCGTTACCTCATTTTGAAGCGTCACTTCATTTTGAAGCGATGCCTCATTTTAAAGCGTTTCCTCATTTTGAAGCGTTACCTCATTTTGAAGCGTCACTTCATTTTGAAGCGATGCCTCATTTTAAAGCGTTTCCTCATTTTGAAGCGTCACTTCATTTTGAAGCGTTACCTCATTTTGAAGCGTCACTTCATTTTGAAGCGATGCCTCATTTTTAAGCGTTAAATTAAAATTAAGGGTTCTACCTTTCTTGTATTCGTGTGTATTGTGAAATAATTTTTTATAAATAAAAATAAACATTAACGGTTTTTAAAAATTCAAATTCAAATCTTAGTGCCAAAAATAAACAAAAACAATTCAAGTTGCTCATTTCTTAAGGTTGCTCACCATTGTTATTGTTTATATCCCAATTCTCAAAAGTTTCAAATTTTAATATTTTGAATGAAAACTTATTTTTAAAAAAGTAAATAAGAAGCTTTTGATCCTTATTTAGTGCATTATTGAAGCTATAATAAGGAAGGCTACTTTTGGGTACAATAAGACAGTAAGCAGTCCATCATTGACTCTGAACAATCAAAATTCATTTGTTTATAAGAATTTACTATAAAATTGTTTAAAAATGGATACAGAATGTACAATACTGAACTTTATGGAAATCTCAAACTGTAAGTCACTAACAATCTAGTCCAAAAATCCAAAATAATGACCAATTTCCTCACAATTTTTAGTGCCATTTGATGAAGCAAAGCGCATCTTAGAAAATGTTGGATATAACTTAGAATTAGCCATCCAAAACTATTATGACCAAACTCAAGAGTCAACGCCATACGAGCCAGTCCAAGATAGAAATTACAATCCAGCTCCACTTCCAGTGGAATCTCCAGATGAAGTCAGACCAGTCATACCACGAGAATATGACATGTTAATCCAGTCCGAAACAACAAGAGACATCCAATTATCAGCTGTCCGTCAACAATTTAGTTCCTCATTTCGTGACTTAAAGCGTGAAATAGAAATCCAGGAGGAACTAGCACGTGGTGAACAGCCAAAACGTAAATGCCTGGAGATGATTTATAAGCATCCTGTTGACATTGCATACAATTTTGACTTTACTCATGCTAAGCTTCGTGGACAGCAATTAGGCAAGTGGGTAGCAGTGCTGATCAACAATGAAAGTTACGAGAGTCTATCCTTTAACCGCGACGTCTTTAACGACGAAAATTTATCAGAAAAAGTTAAGAAAATTCTTAAAAAAAATTTCATATTTTTAAGGAAGAACTGCAATGATCTTGAGGCACTCAAGATCCTACAGATCTACAACCTGCTGGACTGTCAGACAATTCCAATATTCTTAATAATAGACAGCATAACCGGTGAATTGCGAAAGAACTTCAATGACTGTACAAAATTGACCGTCCGTAATGTCATACGTGAATTAAAAAAGTATACATCCACAAAAGACAATCAACTGATTTACAGCTCAAGTGTTGAGGATTCAGATGACGATAGTCATGATGTGCCGGCATCAATCAGTCACATGAGACCGAGTACATCACAGCAGTCAACAACTTTAGACCAAAAGTCATCAAATGTCACCAAAACAATTGAGTCTGATGAGGAGTCATTCGCGTCACTGTCTGAACATGATGATGATGATGATGATGTCCAGGAAGTTAAGGTACTGGACAGTGATGATGAGTTATTAGCGCATAATGATGAGCCACAGACAAATGTCTTATTGAGACTTGAAGACGAAAGTCATAAATTTAAATATCCAGCATCAAGGTCTGTTGGACATCTTATAAATTATATTTATAGGAACTACTTAGTCAAGACTGGAATTTATGATAATAAGACAAAAAGATTTGCACTTTTTTCAAAAATTCACAATAAATGTTTAACGGCATTGGATCATGACTTGACACTTAAGGATGCCAATATACATCCATCGATTGTACTGCTGCATAATACATTGGATAAGGATGAATAATAAAAAAAATACAAAATTTGCAATTTAAATGATGACTTTTTATTTAGAATTTAACAGGCACTTCCTCCCACCTACCCCACCTACCCCCTTGCCCCTCCTCCTATTAATATTGATATCCATAATGATCATCATGATGAGCATGTCCAATACGTTCAACATGAGCATGAAATCCAGTCTTTCCATCAGCATGATATTTAACAAGACGTTTAGTTCCATCAGCTTTATCCAAAGTGTATTCGCCCTTAACAACATCACCGTCTCTCATTTCCCATTGACTCTTGTGATCATGTGTGTGTGGATCATTAACTCCATATTCAAATTTGTATGCTGGATATGCATAATAATCTCCTTTGTATTCACCATTCCATATACCAGTATCAGCACTGCCATCAATTGTTCCCCATGCTGATCCACTTCCATATCCATCTGATCTCTTGACATAACTCACTGAACCAGCTGAGACGACTGCAATGAATGCAATTGCGACTGTCAATTTGATTGAATTCATTTTATTTCACTTTGAATTATTGGAACTGATTGAATGAACAACTGCAAGAACTTGAAGCTTTTATACTCAAAATTGAGTACGAATAGCAATTGGTGCTAATAAAATTAAGCATAATGCGTGTTACAGAAGTGCGGCTAGATTGCATCAGTTCCAAACTATAAAATACCAAGTTCAATACTCAATCGACATCAGTTTCAATTCAGTCAGTCAACAAGTAACAAGGAACAATAAAAAAACAGTTTTTTTTTTGAATTTTCAATTAAATTTTATTAAATTTTAAAATTATATCCAAATTGGGGTTCAAGTGTATTTACAAAGAAATTTGAGTCCTGACTAGTCAGTCAGCAAAACTGAAGGTCCAGTTCCCCTCAATATCCATACTCCTCTTTCCTTTTAGCCAATGTACTTGGCCATGGACGTCCATAAGGCTTTGACTTTAGTCTAAACTTTAATTGATCTTGTGTCTGCATTGGCTTTAATGACTGCTTCCGTTTACTTCCACCAGCTGCATTATGAACTCTTGAAATGTGTGAATCAAGTCGTTCCTTTTTCGGATATACTTTACCGCATGCTTCACATTTAAATGAATGTGATTGCTTAATATGCTGAATGATTACTTCCTTTTTAGCACTTACAGCTGTACAGTGATCACATTTGAAGATTATTTCTTTTGGTTCATCGGGTTTGGCTTCTTGTGGCTCATCGGAAATGGCATCAATGTCTATTGGAACTTGTGGCTCTTGTGGAATACAAATTACATCATTTTCATCATCATCATCGGAACTTCCAGTAGGTGATTTATGTGATTCTGGTGATTTTTGTGGTTCCAATGACGTTTGTACCAGTTCCGCTACGGAAATGACATTCTCATCATCATCAGCATCTTCCTCACCAAATATAATTCCTTCAATTAGTTCCTCATTGTCTGGTTCCTCCTTAATCTTAACAATTGTCGTCAATTCTTCATGCTTACGCTTTATTTCCTTTTGAAATGCATCAAATGTCAGCAGATTAATATTACACTTGCTGCATATGATGCCTGGAAGTAATGTTGTACCAATAAAATTTGAAAATATTTCACGAGTCTTATTTGTCGTTTGAATTCGACTTTCGATGCCATTTAGGACTTTTAAGCAGCACCGGCATATTGTATTGTTGCTCTTGGACATGTTTAACTTTTGGATATTTTCACTAAAATGAGTTAAATTTTTAAATTTTTTATACTTTCTTTATTTGATGACGAGAATCTCAAAATGACTACCAAATAATAAGGCAAAAATGACCGTTAGATGCGAAAAAAAGTTTGTTTAATTGAGATTTAAATTTATAATGACCGTTGGAATTTGTAAACTTTAAATTTGAATTTTATTGTGATTTATTTTGAGATTTATGTCCAAAAAAATGAATTTATTGTAGATTTAAATGAGATTTATTGTTGATTTTTAGAAATTAGTTTATAATTTAATTTATAAACCGATAAAATTTCATTTAAAAATTACATTGAGAATTATTAAAACTTATTTTCATGTTCAACGGTCGAAAAAAATTCAAATTATTTTTTTTTATTGATGCTAATTGAAGTTTAAATTTTAAAAAGCCGTTGACAATGTGATTGTGAATTTTAAAATTTAAAAAAGTTCGTTATTAAAAAATAAAATAAAATTTTAAAGTTTTAAAGTTTTATAAGTTTTGAAATTTATTGGAAATTTAAAAATATTGCAGGGATGGACAACCTTTTTGTCACGGCACCTAAGTGTCCTCTTAAGTCCCAAGAACCGCATGTCCTGTGCAGTGTCACTCATGACTCACCACTAAGGTGACCCATGACAAAAAAGGTTGTCCACACCTGCTCTAACAGCTTGCATTCTTAATTCCAGTCTGTCGATTCATGCAAGCAGCAAACATCATGGCATGTGGTATGAAATTTTGCTCATAAACTCCAGTGAAAAGCTGCAAAAATTTACTAATTTTTATGTCAATTCTACACAATAATCAAGCCATACTCACATGAGACCACGGTCCACTTGCATATACACCAACATCCTCACCTGAGTGTGTACCTTCATCCATTGGAACTGATACTGGCTGTCTAAATGCTGGATTCATGTAATTTGATCCACGTGGGTTTCGTCTTCCTCCAATTGATGGATCAAAATGTTGAAAGTATCCTTGACCTTGAGCATAGCTTGCTGAAAATATCCACATGTTGTCTTCGGTTGAGAAGTCACCTGGTCCGAGGATGTTTCGATTGCGGGGCTGAAAATAGAGAATTTTGGGAGTTTTAGGGATACGCAAAATAGTATACGTAAAAGAGTATACTTCTCAGAAAAGTATACGCAAAAGAGTATACTTCATAGAATAGTATACGCAAAGGAGTATAATTCATAGAATAGTCTACGCAAAAGAGTATACTTCATATAATAGTATACGCTAAAGCGTATACCCAAATTCTCAACATCATCTCACCAAATATCCACCAATAGTAAATGGATGACTATGATCAGCAGTCACCACAATCAGTGTATCCTCGTCATGTGTATGCTCCCTAACATATTCAACTGCTTTATTAAATTCAAGAACCTCTTCCAATGCCAATTGTGCTCGATTATCATGATGTCCATGATCAATACGTCCACCTTCAACCATCAATACAAATCCATGCCTTTCATTTTTCTGCAGTATATCCAATGCCTTTGCAGTCATTTCCGTTAGAGTTGGTTGAGTTTTTGGATCAGCATGTAGCTTATAGTCCATGTGACTGTCAGCAAAGATACCCAAAATGGCATCAGTCACATTTGGATTAATTGCCAATAATTCATCTCTATTAAATGCTCGTGCTGGTCGCTTCCTATTCTGTAACTGAACTCTTAAATATTCATTGATTAAGTTCCTTTCGTCAGTTCTTCGTCCACCTCTGAATGTTGGCAGTAAGTACCTCGATCCACCACCCAAAATTACATCCAAATTACGTCCAATATGTCCATGAATCAACTGCATTCCAATATCATCACATCCATCTGGTGCATTACCTTCCCAATTTCTTGATGCTGCTGTCGCATAAGCACCGGCTGGTGTTGCATGGGTGATTCTTGTATTTGTGACTATGCCTGTCGATTTGCCAGCATCTTGTGCATATTTGAAGATTGACGGAACTTGAAAATCTTTGTTCTGACTGGCACTACAATTTCTGACATTTACGTCCGCAGACAGTCCAAGAACCATATAATTTGTCTTAATACCTGACAATAATGCTGTTACTGTACTTGCCGAGTCAGGAACTTGATAATTTACACAATAAATCTTTGCCATACCAGAAAATGGAAATTTCTCAAAAGCCAACTCATAATTGACGTCCTTAATGTATGATCGTGCAGCCATCTGTGAGGACAATCCCATTCCATCCCCAATCATTATGACTATATTCTTAGCACGATTCAAGTTTGGTCTGTAGTTCAATTTCTGATCCAATAGCTGTTCAGCTTTAGATATCCAAAATTCTTTGGGACGTTCTTCAGCCGGTCCAACTGGTGGCACAAAGTTTGCCTCATCCCACCAGTTGGGGATGTAAGTCTCCCATCGCGGATCATCGTAACTCCACTCGATGTTGTTTGGATTTGAAACTGAAATTATTTTTTGAGATTTTTTGCCTTAAAATAGCTTGAAAGTCTTACCAATTGAGGATATTAATCCAATTAAAATGCACAGCTGAATATGCAGCTTCATACTTCTAGACGTCCAACTCCTTAGGAATCAAAATACAAACTAAATGTCAATCTTATTTCCCCGAAAAATGCAATCTTGATATCAATACAATCGACTGATAACAGCTATCAGAGATTATTTGATTACTTTTGGTAATTCCGTAAATTAATTTATCAAAATCAGTTCCTATGGCAATCAAGTACTGCTTTATCGTTGCTTTGATTGCATCTTGAATCAGTCTGAGTGGGGAAATGACGCTTTAGGTATTTGATGGGAAGTGCAGAGGTTGAAGTTGATGATGGGCAATTGATATTCAGGGGGGAGAGGGGAGGAAGAGGATGAAGGGTGGGTGGGGATGAGGGTCAAAACTCAGTTGGTGTATCCTCAATACAGCCTTGATTATTACAATTAGTCTAACTTCCACGTGGTAAAAGGTTGGATATATAGACGATTTTAATGATGTACTTCATGAAGAAACTATTGTCTTTATGGGCTGTATTGGCCTATCTAACCGCAATCTTTAATATCAAAGCTAGGGTTCTCAATCTCCAGTTGTTTGATCAAAATGAACTGAATGCTAAGATTGATTCAATCTAATGAGTTAAGCATTTCATGCCTAAATTTTGCCAAAAATTGACGAAAATGTTTAAGAAACCATTGTCAACTGGGCATCAACTTGACATCAAATTGACATCAACTTGATATTAACTAGACATTAACTAGACGTCAACTAGACATTCAATAACCTTCAGAAGTCACGATGTGATCAAAAATTCAATACGTTACGAGCATATCCACCTGGAAGTTACTTCTTACAAAATAATTCAAAATCCAAGTTCTTTACAAGTATTAAAAATATCAATAACATCATAAATTTTTTTTATTAAATCTCAATATATCCATAACAGTCCTTAGTTCCTTATATATAGTCCAATCACTCCCAGTCATCATCATCATTTCCATCACTATCACTATCATCACTATCATCACTGCTTGGTGGCTTCTTTGGTGGTGGCGGAATCAAGGCACTTACTCTTGCCATCATTGATGACTTTTCCTTCTTGGCTTGCTTTGATCCAGCAATTCCTTTACGTCTCAACAGTAACTTCTGATTTAAATCACTTATAAAGTCCATTGCTGGTGGCTGTTGCTTTGGTTTCTTAACTTCCGGTGACTGTTCGTCAGCTGCTGGAACTGTCTTCATTTTTGCTTTAGCTTTTCCAGCTGCGTCGCGAATTGCTTTCATTAATGATGATCGGGCGTCGTCAACTTGTGGAACTGGAGGTGCTGGTGGAGCTGATGATTGGATGTTTAAAGGCATAGGTGGTGGCGGTGGAGGTGGAACTAACATTTGTGGAATTGGAGGAGGTGGAGGTGGTGGTGGTAATGGCAGATCTGCAGGAATCGATGGTGGCTGTATTGCTGCTGGATTTTCAATCTTTTTCGTCTCCATCAGTTCCGCAACATTTGGTAAATCATTAACAATATTCATGGTACGGAATGTCGGTTCAATTAGTTCCTCATCAGGCACAGAAAATGATATATCACCGGCAATTCCATCAAGATCTGGCAAATCCAATGGAAATTCAAATTCTGGTGCCTGATTAAAGGATGGCAGGTAATGAAAGTTGTCGCCATGCTGTTTAGTTCTGATCATTGTTGAGAATCGACTAAAGTCTGTCGTGTCATCGTCGACTGCCTGCTCAACAGGTTGTTGCTGACTTTCTTTGGTCTTCAGTGAGTCTTTAAGGTACAGATTCTCATTATTAACGAATGTGATGAGGGAACTGATGGATGTGATGTTGGAAATCAGGTCAGGCTGCTTTGGAACTTCCTTTTTTGGTGATTTAAGATGAAAAAATTGCAATTTATCGCCATACTGCTTATAGTCTGTCCTCTCCATAGGCAAATCTAATTTATAATGTAAATCAATGTCACCTGGCTGAAATGTTGAGTCAAATGTCGGCTTAAACTTCATTGGCACCTCAACTGGATATCGTGCTGGCGAAAACATCCGAATTGCCTTCTTGCTTGTCTTTAATTTTTCAATTTTTTCCGATGCCTTAGCTAGTCGTGCATTAATATCGCTAATTCTTGTCATATTTTTATCAATTCGAGCATCAATTGTATTGAAAATTTGATCGACAGCATGATCGAAATACTCAAAGATCTTTATAGCACGTATTGGAACCTCGTCGAAGCGAAGATCACTTCCGATTAGAGGAACTTTTATCATTTTTTTTTGTGAGATTTCTATTGTTATTGTTTTGAAAAAAATTTTAGCACTAAAGTAATTTTAGCAGTGAACATCGGAGGGGCAGTGGAACTTGACTTGTACATACATGATGTGAATATTTTGAATATTTTTCGTAACGGTTTTGTAATTGGTTGTGGATTTTACAACATTTTAACCATTAATATGGCATTTAACAACGGCATATCCAAAGGAGGATGTGTAGGGTCTGTTTTGGGGTCAGAACCAACCCATTTCAATTCAAGTCATCAAAACCAATACTATAAAGTCGTTGATCGAATACTACTTACTGCAAACTGCTAACAATCATTGAATATTGCCAATCAATTTACCTTTTTTTAATCAACCTTAATCGTGAACTTCCACGTAGAGTACGGAAGATATTTTTTTGCATTTTATATTCCTTATCGCAACACGCTTTTAAGTTTATTGGCGGAGCTGATTGTTATGTTATTGTTTTTAATAGATTAATACTGGGGTCGTTTATTAGTCATATAACGCTCTGAGCCTCCCTCCCCAAGATGAGGGGTTGTGATGATATGTAATCAGAATTGGCAAGACTCTAATGTAGAGACGCTATCTCTGGAGTCTTGACACCTCTGGAAACCTGACTAAAATGTATAAGTGCATCCTGTGGAGTCCGAAAACCATTATGGTGATGCCTTTTTGAAGTTTGAACTCCCAAAGTTCTGACAACTCTGAATGTAACGCTTCAAACAATCAAATTGGATATTATGTTACGAAGGTGTGAGGAGTTGCTTCCAAAAGTCAATTTCTTATTTTACGTAACAACTTAACGGCCCCTAAGTCGTCTGCAAGTCGTTTAATTATCATTGATTTTGATTATATTTTTGTTTATAATTTATTTTTGGCATTTTTTATCAATTTTCGCACATAAAAGAGATATTAATTTAATTAATTTAATCTTGTTGTGGGATTAGAGTGCATCCATTGATAGGAATATGAAGGAAATTAAATAAATAAATAAAAATATGACTCAATTTTGGTTGAAGGTCAACGTCCAGGTCTCATTTTTGAGAAAAAAATCCAAAGGCGCACTCATTCTCCCCTCCTTAATTTTAAGTCTGACTACACACCTGGATCTAGGGTAGGTGGTGGGATCCTTGTCAGAATTTTCTTTGTATGGAATATACACAATTGAAGAATATTTTTTTCCGAAAAGAGGGAGTTGGTGACCCTTATACAGGGTTGACCTTTATAAAGAATTCACTCTTATACAGGATTGGCCCTTAAACATCATTGACCCTTATTCAGGGCTGTCCGTTTTACAAGGTCGACCTTTAAGACACCAAGATTAAACCAAGTTTGTTGTTCATACTACTGCAAATCACACAATTTCACAATTCTCCATATAGTGCATGGATAAGTGTCTAATCCATATCAACATACTCATACAAATAGCATCCATACCTAATAAACATCAAGCACTTCACTACAACAATCAAACAACCTTTATCACGTTTCAGTCACAATTTTTAATTAATATCAAACAAATATTTATAATTATTTCCATAACTTTTACAATTACTCTGCATTAATATTCAGTCACACCACTACAAAATAAAAGATATCAACAGTAAATTTTCAACGGTCTACTTGCACCTATTCATATACAATATGTGATAACAGACTTGTCGATATCGATAGCTAATCGTCTATGTCGTGACTTGAGTCATTGTTTTTTAAACGTTCGTTCATACAACATCGATGTTGGTAAAGTAGTCAGCATTATGAATAATTTACAAAGTAATTCACTTGGAAGTCTTCCAAATCGTGGTAATTTAAGAATTGCACAGCCAACGGTTGTTGAGCCAGTAATTTATAGAAGTAATCAAAGTATTATTACATCATATGGTGCAACACCAAGTGTATCAACGATTGAAATAGCGTCATCACAATCAACGCTATCATCTTATCTACACAAGTCCGGTATTAGCTCACTTAATGACATTCCAAGTTGTCATATTCATCAAGTATTTGAGATTAACGACAGTAAGTGTTGATTGTTTGATTGTGTTTATTTAAGGCTTCTTGTTTTTGTGATTTTGAGATTGTTGGGTGACATGGGGGTGTATAGGAGGGGGAGGGGATATGGGTGAGCAGAAGAGGGCACTAGGTGTCATGCTGCCATCCCTTCAATTCCCTAGGTTCATGTAAAATAACCAAAAAACCCTCAAAACCCCTCTTAACCCTTGCGATCCACATAACACCACCTCCTCCTACCCTTACCCCATCCCCTACCTCATATCCACCCCTCATCCCACCCCCCAACCTCATATCCAGCAACAATATACTAAAAACATTCAAGCAACAACTAATAAACATTTTTTCCATTTTTAGCACTTCCTTCAGGCTCTGAAAATCGCTTCACAATCAAAACCCACGATAATGAGTCAATATTTTTAGCATCAGAAGGCTCAACACCTCGCGATCGGCTACTATGCGGAAGTTCACGATCATTCATGATGCACTTAATGGACAAACAATATCAAGAAGCTTTAACAATGAAACGAGACTTTGGATGTCGACTGTTTTGTCTTCCAATGAGAATGCAGTCACTGGAGGTGTGGCTTAATCCAGGAATATTGCTTGGAGTTGTACAGGAGAAATTTTCGATTAAGGATCGACTGATTGTGATTGAAAGTGAGAGGGGACAGGAGTTGTATAAAGTTAGGATATCATTGGGTCATTCAATATGTATGCCAAAGGAATATCATTTTAGGGTGAGTAAAGTGGGTAAAGTGAAGGATATGGATAAACTTCCACGTGTAACAGGGATGGCACTTTTAAAATTGTCTTCAATTTTGGTGCTGGAATGTCCAAAAATTATGTTAAAATAATGTTCCTATCAATTAAATTCCCTAGATAATGACAGCAGACGAACAACAACAAAGCGGAACAATAACACGTCAGTGGAACACAGACATAAGCAGTTACACAATTAACATATATTTTGCAGACACTGGGATGGATCCAAAGATTAAGTCATTGTTTTTGGGACTAGGATTTTTACTTGAGTATCTTTACTTCCAAGGACGAAGCTGTTGCTGAAAATTAAGATTCAGGGGTGGACAACCTTTGTGACATTGTACGAAAGGTAGGTCACTTGAGTTGGATATCCCACATTATGAGTGTATTATGTTATTATTTTATTATTAAAATTTGAAGTTCAATAAACTATTTTTGTATATAAATTTAATGTTGGGTTAACCGATTATTATATAACGTGGAGATCCTTCCTTCTTCTCTGCCTCCATCCTTTCTGCCTCATTCCTTCTTCCCTGCCTCCTTCATTTCTGCCTCACTCGTTCCTGCTTCTCTGCTTTCTGCTTCACTCGTTCCTGCCTCATTCGTTCCTGCTTCTCTGCTTTCTGCTTCACTCGTTCCTGCTTCTCTCCTTTCTGCATCACTCGTTCCTGCTTCTCTCCTTTCTGCATCACTCGTTCCTGCTTCTCTCCTTTCTGCCTCCTTGCTCTCTCCATCTTTTCTCCCTCCTTCATCATCATTAACAGGGTAAAAAACCTCAAATATACTATTAAGAGCCTCAGTGGCACCTTCCGATTTTGAATGCGCCAAATGATGAATTTTTTTAATAATGCAATCCGTTGGATTGTCACCAATGTATGAATTGTTATCAGAATCATCACCATCACCATCATCACCACTCCAATTATTACTTTCGTATGCTGCATATGAATAATCCACTGATTCTTCCTTTATGCTCACATATTCTAGCAAGTCATCTGCTGTAGTTTCGTCAAATAGGAAGTAAATGAAGTCTTTGATATTTTCGTATGATTTTTCGTCAACAGCTTCAAATTCACACACAAGGAAATCCATAACTTTTTCTTTGAAGACTTCCATATTATCCTTGAATAAGTCATGGATAAACTCTTTATATTCTTGATATATTGGCAATTCGGCTTCGATTGCTGATTTGAATATGTCAGATGTATTGACTTCCATCAGCATCTCCTGTACTTCATCAATTGAGTCTTGATACTTTGAATAATATTGCTTAATTATTGGCAGAACTTTTGTGTTCCTTGATAGGACTGCGTTGTAAAACAGCGACGATTCACCTCGGAGATCCACAAACAGGAGATGTCTGATTAATCCACGGTCATTGACGAACAGCTTCTCAGTTTGACTGAGTATGAAGTCTAAACATTCAGCTGATAGATTCATCAAGTAGATGTTCTTAAGGCATTTGTCTATAAATGCATTCCTGTCGTAAATATCGGTCATTAACCTGATAATCTCAATCCTTACTTTGTTGTTGCTGATATGAAAGATGTAGACTTCCTTATCATGAATTTGTCGATTGATGTTCAAGTCATAGTTCTTATGTAGATAGTCACAGAACTTGAGCATATTTTTGTCATTTTTCCAGTCCTGCCAGCTCTCAACAATCGTATCCCGCATGGCTTCAATGTCTTTGTGTGGAATCAACTTTACAGCACTTCTGTTAAGCCTCTCATGCCAGTCATCACCAAGAATGAAATTGGCTGTATCTAGGGTCATATTAAGATTATATAAATGTCCACTTCTGATGATTTTTTCGAGGGAAGTTTGTTCCTCATTTAGACCCCAAAGCATGGACACAAGATCATCATTAAAGACAATTAGTTTGCCATAAAATATGAAAGAATCTCGTGCATCTTTCAACGGTTCTTTGTCTAAATCAGCGACAGCTCTTCCGATTTTCACTTTGATGACTTCCTCGACTCCGGCATGCAATTTACGTTTTTCAACTGCTGCGACTGTCTTCATGTAGCTGAAGATGAATTTGGCAACATTTTCCAGTCCTTGTGTGCCTTGAACAATCTCAAGTATTCTCATCATTTTAAGCATTTCGTCATCCTTTATGTCAATATTAAATAAAAAGTCAATTAAATATTGTGCGACAAAGAACTCAGCATATGTCTTGTGTGAAAAGTCAATGCAGCTACGATCCTCCTCCTTATTATTCAAATTAACCGTTACAAATCCATAACGTTGTATCATATCGGATGTCCAATCAGACCTTGAACTTCTTCGTTCTGCTCGCCATTTTTGAATGATTGCAAGATCTTCAAGCTTAAAATTAAAGCCTTCCTTGTGGACTGTTCCATCTGGTTTGACGTATGTAAAGGTATTGTCGTAAAGTTCACCAATAATGACTAAAATGGCTAGAACTTGATGTGCCTGCCAAACAGTCAATGGTGAGTACGGATCACGTTCAACATTTGGAATTCGGTCGCCAAGCTTCTCTTTTTGCTTATTAATCATTTCATAATAAAGTCCATAATAGCTGGATGCATCAAGGCTAATTTCCCTTTTTTTGGCATAAATTTCACTAATAATCTCAATGATGAGTGGATGATCAGGATCGGAAAAGTAGCCAGGCTCCCAATTAAGGTGAAAAATGAATGAATTAATCTGTCCGATTGCATTTTCCTGCTCGGTCTCGTCAGTGACGTCATTTTTAGTAAGGATGTCCTTGATAAATTCACACTTTTGTTCGGCTGTGTATAGAACGAATGTTATTGGACGTACGCCAAATATATCCTTAATTTTTGGTGCATAATGTGGACGAGTTGATATCCAGAACTCATTTGAACCTGCTGATTCCTTTAAAATCTTGAATGTCTTCATTATAATGTTGGTATGCATTGGACAGATCTCATCGACTCCATCAAAAAGTAGCACAACTTGGTTCCTTGCCAGGAGAGTCAGGAACACATGTTTCTCAAATTTATTTTGGTCAATTTTAAGAATCTGCAGCAGAATCTCCTTGACGTCACTAAATGACAGAGTTTTCAGGTTTCCTTCATAGTTCTTGAAGATCAGCTCAAATTTCCTCAAATTTATGTACGATACCCAAAATGTTTCATCCTTTTGCTTGATCTCAATTGCAGACTCTCTGAACACTGTTGTCTTTCCAGTTCCAGCATAATCAGCAAGTATGAATGATTTTGATTGTTCGGCTGTTTCTCGAATGTTCATAATAGGCTTTGACTTTACATGAACACTTGTTGTATATTTTTGGATATCCGATGACTTAAGCTTCTCATATGTCTCACGATCAATAAAATTTCTCTGAATTAATTTGTATTTTAGTTCCGATTCGCACATTTTACCAATTTCAATGGATTTTCCTTTAAGTAAAAAGCCACGAATTTGATCAGCTGTTAAATGCTCCAGGCATGAGTCATCGTAACCAAATAGATCATAAAATTTTGTCTTCACACCCTGCAGAACGATTGGCAAATGCGAAAAGCTTTGCTTAATTGATTTAGTTAAGCTGCTGAATCTGATGTTGACTTCTTCGTCACCTAATTTACGTAAGACTGGCAGTGCTCGTTCAAATTCAGGTTCAACAACTTCATATGCGTATTTGAAGAGTTTTTTGAAAATGCTTTGAAGTTCCGCAATTCTGTCTGGTTCCTCATGGTAAAAAATCAACATCTGAGCGACTGTAACGATCAATTCGGAAGCCTGAATATCTTCTTTGTACTCAAAAGCATTTGTCACTATATTTTCTTCTTCCATCAATTCCCTAGACTGAGCCATGACGTCATTAAGGTATTCCTTCTTCGTATCACTTTCGCCCAGTGGATATGGATCAAATTTTGGATTCATATAAGACACATTTACAGCAATATGACACAACTCATGCGCAAGTACTGACGGAACTTCAGTTTTATCAGTTCCAGTTCCAAGCATCTTAGCTCCGATGTAAATTGTACCACTTGGATATGCCGTTCCTAAAACTGCCGATGACTTCATTGGATCCAGATAATGAACAGTTTCGTGCTTAAAATCGAAAAATATTTTGATTTCCTTTATTTGGGCTACAACCTGAAGAATCAACGAACAGAAGGGATTCTTATCGAGGATGTCGTAAGTTTCCTCGACATATCTTCTACGCATGTGTGACAGCTGATCATTACGACCAATTTTGGTTTTAGACCGTAGAATCATCAAGTATGTTTTTGGCAGTTCCGTTGCATTCAATTTGTGCTTTTTCTGGAGGTCCTTTCTAAACGTTCGTTCATATGCTTCCATAAAGGTCATCTGTTCATGCTCTCCTGCATTTATTCCATTGTCCAAGTAGTCAATGATCTTAAACTTAAGTTCTTCTAAGGCATGCAACAGAAGTGATTTATTTTTACGATCATAAAAGAACATCAGGTTTGGATATGCTTCTAATTTCTCCGTAAGACTGTCGAAGTCATTCATCATTACGTCATGATGTAAAGCTTCGCACATATCAACGAAGTCTTGAATTTCTTTTGAGGCTTTCAGGTAATCAAAGTTTTTTGGATACACTGAATTAGCATTCAAAAGACAAAGCATAATGCTGCTGTATTTTTCCTGCTGTTTATCCTTAGAAGCAATGAATTTTGACCAAGCATAGTCAATTGCCATTTCGTCTTCATCATTTTTATAATCAACATCAAATTCCCATGTTGTAAGCTTCTGAACGACATCAAGATTACCCCATGATGCAGCGATCATCAACAAATTGCTTTCCAAATCAGATCCAATTTCGTGCAATCTTATCTCGTTTCTATCCTCAAAGCCATACATGACACCTGATTTAGAAAAATTTAGAGTAAATTAGTTTGACAAAATGTTGGGAAATAATGTGATTTGGGGCAGAAAGCTAACAACTGCAGAAGTCGGACAACGGCAGAAAGCAGACAACAGCAGAAGGCGGACAACAGCAGAAGGCGGAAAACAGCAGAAAGCAGACAACGACAGAAAGCGGACAACAGCAGAAGGCGGACAACGACAGAAGGCGGACAACAGCAGAAGGCGGACAACAGCAGAAGGCGGACAACAGCAGAAGTCGGACAACTGCAGAAGTCGGACAACGGCAGAAAGCAGACAACAGCAGAAGGCGGACAACAGCAGAAGGCGGACAACAGCAGAAAGCGGACAACGACAGAAAGCGGACAACAGCAGAAGGCGGACAACGACAGAAGGCGGACAATAGCAGAAGGCGGACAACAGCAGAAGGCGGACAACAGCAGAAGTCGGACAACAGCAGAAGGCGGACAACAGCAGAAGGCGGACAACAGCAGAAGGCGGACAACAGCAGAAGGCGGACAACGACAGAAGACGAACAAGGGCTGAAGGCAGACAACGACAGAAGGCGGACAACAGCAGAAGGCGGACAACAGCAGAAGGCGGACAACAGCAGAAGGCGGACAACGACAGAAGATGGACAAGGGCTGAAGGCAGACAACGACAGAAGGCGGACAACAGCAGAAGGCGGACAACAGCAGAAGGCGGACAACAGCAGAAGGCGGACAACAGCAGAAGTCGGACAAGGGCTGAAGGCAGACAACGACAGAAGGCGGACAACAGCAGAAGGCGGACAACAGCAGAAGGCGGACAACAGCAGAAGGCGGACAACAGCAGAAGGCGGACAACAGCAGAAGTCGGACAAGGGCTGAAGGCAGACAACGACAGAAGGCGGACAACAGCAGAAGGCGGACAACAGCAGAAGGCGGACAACAGCAGAAGGCGGACAACAGCAGAAGGCGGACAACAGCAGAAGGCGGACAACAGCAGAAGTCGGACAAGGGCTGAAGGCAGACAACGACAGAAGGCGGACAACAGCAGAAGGCGGACAACAGCAGAAGGCGGACAACAGCAGAAGGCGGACAACGACAGAAGATGGACAAGGGCTGAAGGCAGACAACGACAGAAGGCGGACAACAGCAGAAGGCGGACAACAGCAGAAGGCGGACAACAGCAGAAGGCGGACAACAGCAGAAGTCGGACAAGGGCTGAAGGCAGACAACGACAGAAGGCGGACAACAGCAGAAGGCGGACAACAGCAGAAGGCGGACAACAGCAGAAGGCGGACAACGACAGAAGATGGACAAGGGCTGAAGGCAGACAACGACAGAAGGCGGACAACAGCAGAAGGCGGACAACAGCAGAAGGCGGACAACAGCAGAAGGCGGACAACAGCAGAAGGTGGACAACAGCAGAAGGCGGACAACAGCAGAAGGCGGACAACGGCAGAAGTCGGACATGGACTCAAGGCAGATAAAGACAGTAGGCAGACAACATCAGAGTAGGCATCGAACATTATTTAACCCAAAATACTCACCAGAACATTCATCATCAAACTGCTCAAGTAAGAATTTATGAAAAAACCTTACAACATCGACTTCCTTATTGCAATCGATGAATGTAGAATAAAATGTAGTCCGATCAGGAACTTTCCAGTAAGTCATGCTTTCACAGTCCCCAGATGATGATTGAAATGATATTAAGAAATAATCTCTAAATTCAAATTCAAAGAGGTGTGGCTGTTCCTTAAAATTCTCATTAATTGCTTCGTTGATCCTCAAATTGATACCTGTAATAGCTTCATTTTCACATAATTTAGACTTGAACCACTCTTGAGAGATAAGCTTAAGGCCACATTGAGCTGATGGAATGTTGGTGATTTCGATAAAATTAGAACTGCTGTTCCAATTCCTCGAAAAGTCTTGCTCATTTTCAGCATATTCGACAGAAATATATTCAAGGTCAGTCATGATAACTGCGAAATGTATAACATTAGTTAGATTCAGATTATTATGAAATTCAGATGGACTTTGGACCACAAATGATGGACATGAACATTTCTTAACTTACTGTCTATCTTTGGTATCCTTTCTTAACACTTAAACTGTTTAACTAAGAATATTAATTGAAATAATTTGAATTTTATACGTGATCAAGCTTCAATTCACGACAGTCAAATATGAAACATCAAAATACGAAGTTTATTTTCTTCTTGCCGGTGTCGGCAATACGAATAAATTCGGCATACATACATGAGTAATCAGATAACATTGACTATCGCATAGCTACACGAGTACGAGTAGTCGTTCTGTATGTTCAATCATCATGCCGATTGTATTTAAATTTCTTGTTATATCTTCGTTATTTATAACACGAGATCTTCTAAGAAATGTTATAACAATTGTTATAGGAACTGGTTATATATGAAGAATGTTATAAGATGATTCAGCTTTGCTAAATAGCATACAGTGACTATATCTTGCATAGTATCTTATCAGCAATAAATCAAGACATTTATGGTTCCAACTTGTAAATTTCAGTCTTATCCATTTTTGCAATTGCATTGATATCACTTAATCCATGGCTCACCTTGATGGTAAGCTTTATGCTTTCTCGAAATTCTCGAATCGGAATTGAAAATTTCGGGATTTTCCGGGATATCCTGATTCCGATCCTGATAGCAAGAAAGCATAATAAGCTTCGACCAAAACCGCATATTTCGCCGGACGTACAGATCCTTTGTTATTCATAGTAAGTTAGTAAGTAATTTCCTGGCCGTACAGATCAACTGTGATCCATGACATGCCTCAGATGTCGCCTATAACTAGTTATATTGCCAGCTTCCAACTGCCAATTGCCTATACCAAATGAAATGCTGTCTCTATCGACAGCTTCCTTCCAGGAGTCTATCAAGAGTTCTCTTACCATCCACAAAGTCTGATGTAAAGACCTAATTTAGTAGACGACAGTTGATGGAATTTTCAAAATACGACAACACATAGTTTGGACATCATTGATGTAGATTAGCCGATCAACGCACACTGTTGTAGTTTATATGACTCAAAAGTGTTTACAAAGAATTTGTGTCTTTTTATTATCGGTTTAATTGAAAAAGAAACGCATTTTAAAGTATTGATAAAGTATTTTAATCAATTATGTCAGTTTAGTGTGGACGCGTCAAGTGACAAAACACAAAATTTAATTGCTGTTGATAAAATAATTATTTTTAATTTTTGGACATATTATAAGGTATGATCGGATGTTAGAATATACCGGTGGCATAGACTTGACTTTTTTGGAGTCTGGACTATTGGAGACTGGACTCTCAAGTTCATGTCAACTCTGTCGTGCGCCTTTCAAGCCATATAATGTGACTGCATAGAATTTAATTGCATATCCGTCCGGCACTTTATATGCACTAGCCTGAAGTTTTGGTCTGTTCCTTATAGTTTGTCCAAGGCTGCATGACTTCGTTCTTTGCCAATTTTTCATAAACCCTTAAAAATATCATTTTATTTATATTTTTTAGTGACAAATGTTGAGTCAAGTGGAATTAAATTTTTCATTAAATTCTGACGAATTCGAGCAGCAACTCCAAACACATGACCTAACAGAATGTAATTTATTGATTATTGTCAATGTTCCATCAGCTGCAAAAGGTCTTAAATTGATATCCAAAGACTGGTTCAAGTCAAAAGTGTTCAGTCATGAGAATTTACATGGAATTAGTCTAAAGATTAATGAAGAAAATATTGAAAAATTTGATCCAAATTCTCATTTTAATAAGCTTAATCAAAATACGTCAGTATGTGTTTCATATCAATCAACAGTTGGTAAATGTGAGAGTAAAATTTATTGGAAAGTAAAAGGACATGAAGGATGTTACTTAGTTGATATTGATGAGGATATAACAGGAGATTTATCATCTTTTTGTCTAGGATATCTTGTAGATGAGATAAGAAATGGACGAATTGGTAAGTTATATAATAAGTCATTGATTAGGGTAGTGGTGGACATGCTGGGTATCACGGCATGCTGGTGTACCGAATGCAATCTCAAATATGCCACAGGTAGGCTATGGGGGGTAAATAGGAGGTAGGCTATGGGAGTAAGTAGGGGGTAGACTATTGTTGTATGTAGAAGGTAGGGTCATGGGTACAAGGAACATAGGTTGTCCACCACTGTCTTAAGCTCCAATTAAATATTAAACAATTTAATCTCAATTTTATAGGAATTCCTGACGAACTGTCTCACATAAATAAGATTCGTCTACAAGAGATTAAAGATTTTAACGGAAATGACTTATTAGCCATTGCTACATCTAAAAATAGATTAAGTATTGTAAAGCAATTACTAGAAAATGGTTTTGATGCTGATAGTTCAATTGATATGGCATGGCAGTTGTTTGTGGATGATAAGAGCGATGATAAGGTTAAAGAAGAAGCTAACGAGTTAATTTTGTGCCTTCTTAAAGCCAATTCAAGATTACCTAACGGCTATGATCATGACAAAGCACCGAATGATGTAAAAGAATTTGTTAAAATGTGTGAGAGCTTGCATGAAGCTGTTGATGATGACGATTATGACTTTATTAAATTAAAGCTTGAATCTGAGCCTAATTTAGTTCATTTTTACAACAGAAACAACGAATCACTCCTTGGATATTCCCTAAAAATGAAAAGATTCATAATATTTGAGTTCCTGGATAAATCAATCACAACTGGATCTCACGAAAATCTTGAAAATGTTTACGAAAACATGAATAAAAAGAATAAAAAAATGTTACGAGACCAGCACAAAGGAAATGCTAAATATTTTCCAGAAATGCACATCTTTATCCTCAAATCAAAATCCAGAATTGGCAATAACGATAGACATTCACATAAAAAATGGAGATATGTCAGCGAGGCTTACGAAACTCTTAACACCAACAATTATTGTCGAAAGATTCTCAAAGTTGCAGCTGAAATTAAGAAGCTTAACATTTTCTTTGATTTTAAACATGATTCAACATATTATTTAGATCCAGCAACATCAATCTACACATCGGGTATCATTTATACAAATGGAACAATATTTATTGGTGCAAAGGAATTGACAGATGATGAAAATAAGTTTAAAGTCTTTGGTGTGCTTGCTCACGAGCTTTGTCATCTTGCTGTCTTAATGGCATTTATGAATTATAATTTTGATCCATATCCATTAGGTGATAGTATCCAAAAGACAAGATATATTAATCAAGTCATGGTTCAATGTATGGAACGGAAAGAGCATGAATATTATGTGTCAAATGTCTTCCTATATCCTGAAAATGAACAGAATTCCGAGATGATTGTAACTGTTCCACAGATGTTGATGCATTATGGTGATGACTCCGAAATAATTGAAGAATTAGATGGAATTTTTGAGGAATTATTTAAATACAGTAGAGAAGTTGTCGATCCGGAACTGGACAGAGCATTGGAAATTTTCAAAATTCTTAAAGATGACAAGGAGTCATTGACATATGAAGATCTAACGGAGCCAATGAAATGTAAAATTTTACATTCAAAAATTATCTTCCAAGGTGCTGAAACAACACTAAATGACTTAATTGGAAATGACCAGGACACATTAAGACTTTTAGAACCAAAACAAATTCGAGATAATTTGATAAAAGATATCAAAATAAAATTCGGTAAAGTTCATGAATTGACATCAAAATATAAAATTAGTGAACGAGCCTACATCAGCACAGAAGTTTACAACAGCATATGCATAAATGACAGATCAAATCGAGAACAGATTGACATTGAATCCCAAATTGAAGCAAAAAAGAAAATTTTTGATGAAATTAAAACGGAAGTAAATGAATCAAAAATATTTTTGCTTGTCGACCATGCAGGAACCGGAAAAACAACATCATTTGAGGATATTGCTGTAAAACTTAAGAAATGCAATCAAAATTATTGGGTATCATTCATTAATTTACGTGAGCATGCAAAAATTCTTGAAAATTTAAAAGAAAATTCAGATTTTAATTTAGTGGAAATTCTCAAAATTTTACTCAAATTTGTCGGTCAGAAGACTGAAATTGAGCTTAGAATTTTCGTCCATTTATTCCTTAATGGAAAATTAATTTTACTTTTTGATGGTTTTGATGAAATAAGTCCAAAATACACAAATCATATTGATAAAATATTTAAATTTTTGAGGAACAGTAGCACCAAAAATCAACTGTGGGTATCATCGCGACCCCATTACACCGAGAAGTTAAAGTCAACTTTTCAATGTTCAGCTCATCAATTTATGCCATACACAAAAGACGCCAAAAGGGCGTACATTCAAAATATTTTAAAATCTAAAAATATTCACGATAAAAATGAGCAAAATAAGTTGACAGATAAAATTGAGCATTTTATGTCCTATTCAGATTTGGGATTAGTGTCCACCAAGCAAACTGATAATTCCTTAATGATTGAGAATGCGACAGAATTATTTAGCGATGGTAATGCACCAAATATTCAGGAATATTATGGACTTTATGCAGCATTATTTGATAGACAAATGCAAATATTGGGTAAAAAAGTTGACGATTCCGATAAAAATCTACTTGAAAGGTTTACAGTCTTAAATATTCATGAAGTGCTTGCCTTAAAAGTCATTTTTGAAGACAGCTATCAAAAATTGCTTAATTTTAAACTCGACGATTTGGTGATTATGAAAAAATGGAACAGAATTAAGGATAAGCTTACAAATGACATGATTCAACGTTATGGATTTGTGAATGTAGATTTAAAGCATGAAGGTTCAATTAATTTTGTACATCGAACATATGCTGAATTTTTTGTTGCAAAATTCATAATTGATTCATTATTTGATGATAATTTTGAGGATAGTGATGAGGAAATAGTCCGAAAGTGTAACTTACTTGATGTTGCATGTCAACATAGTCTTGGGGACTTTATGATGATTGACTTTTTTATAACAAGCAATTTAAAAAATGAATCAAAATTTAAAGTTTATCATAATAAAGTTAGGGTATTTTTTATTAAAATAATTAGAAAAATTCATAAGGAAATAAGATTAAATGACATGAATTTTATTGACAATTTCAGAGTTTATGCTGAAATTTTAGCAATAGATCAGGAATTGATTAAAAAATTATGGAAAACTGGTCAAGAAAATGATATTTTAAGAGAATTAATATTTAAAATTAAGAGTAAAAATTACAGTGAAATTACATCATTTGCTGAATCAAGTTATGGTCCAAAATGGCATGAAGTATTAAGTGGACAGAAATTAATAACAGAAGCGGAAATTGATGAATTATTTGAAGATAATTTACCAAAATGGGAATTTAAATTTTATAAAAATCTTATTAAAATTAGCGATTTAGTCGATAATTGTTACACAAAAGATGAAAAATATAAATTTTATAAAAATGTTAATTTAAGTACAATTGGAAATACCAAAATTCGATGGAATCTAATTCCAAGATTACGTAAATATGGTGATGGAATGCAGTTCATGACGGAATGTTTAGCTGAAATTTGTGAACGTGTAATTTCTATCGAATCATTAGGATTTGTTATAAATCAATTTAAATTAGCCACAAATATTGACAAAAAATTAATTAAGAAAATTTTAACTGATTATATTCAAATAATTTTACAAAATACATACGATTCCGATGTGTCTGGAATCTTTGATATGATTAAAAACTTTTATTTAGATTATTTATCTAAAGATGAACTTCAAAATAGTATTATAAATGTTTTTAATTCGACTTCATTCTCCATTTTCGATTGTACTGAACATTTATATTATTTAGAATATAAAAAATTTATTATTGATATTTTTGGTCCATCTGACTACTCAAAAATAATTAATATAATTCAATATTATTGTTTTCAATTAAATAATGGCGAAAGTTTACATGAAATTCGTGTAGAAAATCAAAGAACTTATAACAATATCTTTGACCTTTTACTCTTAATTTATTCAAATGATTCTCGACGGGTGAGAGACGTTATGAGTAAAATTATCAAGCCTTGTTTTTAAAAACTCTTTTAAATAACAAAAATATGAAATAGAAGAAGATAAAGTCTTGATATAGACCCGTGATGGGCAACCTGTGTGCCATTGTACACCATAAATGCTTAATAATACCATGAACTGTATTTCGTGTGCGAATTTGTTCAAAATTTGTGATTAAGGTGTACTGTGAGGTATAGAAGGTTGCATACAATAGATATACCCACATTACATGTTATATGATTAAAATTAAATTGAAAAATAAATAAGGTTTAAATTTCCAGGGTTAAAATGTACTAAATCTCGATTCCCGGGATTATAATTCAATCAAATGATTACAAACACAATTTGCTCCATAGCTACCCATCATACAGTTATATAGTAATAAATAAATTAAGTAACAATACAAATAAAGCACAATATATTCAATTCCAATACAAATTAATCCATTTTATTCAACATTCAACAATTTATTATTGATTCCTTGTCTCTAATCTTGACATTTACGTAATACAGTTGTGGGCAACCTTTTATACTTGTTCATGACATTTCCAACCACAATTTTAACCCCACACAGGTCACCCACCACTGTCTTAATATTCCATCAACCCATTTATGATATGTAATACAATATTTTCTTAATAATACAACATTTTGGCCTCAAATATCATTTACAAATATTTATGATGTGTCCAAGATACCTTTTCATATTATTGACTTGCTGATATAATTCATTCTGGTGTAATTGCTCTCTCAAACTGCACAAGAATTATGAAATACATGATTCCGGCACTGAAAAACTGAAATTAGATAGAGATGATTAAGTTAAATTTTGTTGATTGGTTGAAGGTTGTTGGTGGTTAATGGGATATGTGAAGTTGGGGTATTGGAGGGGAGAGAGGGACTAAGGGGGTGGCCATGGATCACCCCAGCTTCAGGAGTCGACTCAGGGAGACCTTGGATCAAACTTGATCTGTACGAACAGCGAAATAAGTAAGAGAGGGGGTGGGAGGTGACAAATGGATTGGATTCAGATCCTTTTTTGGCAAAATTTGGGGTTTTTTGAGCAGAAATTCCAAAAGAGGTCAAGTTAAAGCCTTTTTGGGCTTCACATCCAATGTAATGTACTTGTAGGTAGGAAAGATTTCGATATGGAGTGGGAAAGGGAGGTGGGAGGCTCAAAAGTACATTTTTGGCTCCCTGCTGAGTTTGTCCTTTGAACAGTCAGTCTAAAAATTCGATTCAAATTTCATATCAAGTCTAATTGAATTTTGCCATACCAAATCCAACTCGACTTCTAGATCTGCTTTGAAGTCCTCATTATGAGGCTAGTCCTGAAGCTGTATGGCACCTTAATGCTCCATAATCTGATAAAATGCTAGGACAACATGAAGATTCACTTACCTTAAACACAAACTTCCAATTAATATCAAAGAATCCACATGAAAATCCAAATTTGACATTCATGACTTGCGATTGAAATTGTAAAATTCTTCCACAAAAATCTGAATTATTTGAATATTTATTGACCAGTTTGTAAATATTTTTAATTAATTTTTTCCTCCACGATGTGACATTTTCAGCAAGCTTGACAATAAAGAAGCATGTTACAATTGTAATAAAGCAATGAATAACGACACACATTAATGCACAGACTGTTGACTTGTTGACATTTGGATACATGGCAACAGCAAATATTGATATGCACAGCCAACAAAATGACCCGCCAAAATAAAAAATCATCAACGGTCCATAAACTTTGTTGTAAATTCCAATTGAGTCTGCAATTTTTATGTGAATTTCTTGAATTTTTTGTAAATTTTTATCATTTTTTGTCGAAATTTCAGTCATAATTTCGCACATGATGACAAATCTTTGTGATATTCCGGATATGCCCGCGACAATCTGGTAATACAGCACAAATGTGCATATAAATATCCACAATGAGAAGATTTGAAGTAAAAAGTCAAGACGAAAATGATTTGATTGATGAAAAATGCAGCAACATGACGTAATTGTGCAAATTAAGGTTATTGGAAGTGTGACGAGAAGCAACAAGTTCCTTTTGTTCCTCTCATGGTTGATTCCTTCGCCAATTGTCATCAAAATTTCATCAATTTCTGATAAAATTTCTAAAATTTTTACAATTTTATGTCGATTAATGAACACCCAAGCCATACCAAAGACATTACCGACGTGATTAAAGAACATCAATATTGGCAGGCTGTACTTCATCACGACAATACCATGAATTCCTGGATTATATTCAGATATCCAAAATGTTGAATTTACTAAGCAATTTGTCAAAATTGTTAAAAAAATTGCAAAAATGTCACGAATTTTTATTTCCGGTTGACTTTTTATGGAATTCACTGTGAATAGCTGATAGCCGGACACTCTCGACACAAACAGAAGTGGACGAAGTGATTCCATTATTTCCGATAGTGCCATTGAGTTTATTTGAACTTTTTCAGACATTGTAAAATTTTAAATCTCAACAGTTTGGGTTTGAACACGAAATAAGGAACAATTTTTCACTGGACTGACCGCGACAGCTGTCGGAATTACAATGAGAATCAAGAGAGAAAATTGCGAATGTCAACAAGATATTTTTTATTTACTTTTCTTCTCTTCTGAGGTGATTATTTTGGGGTGGACGAGAGTGTTGGTAGGGGAAATGGAAGGAGGTATGGAGTGTATCCGGAAAGGGATGTTTGGGAGGGGTTGATGACATCCTTTATTTGGACAATTTGGGTTGTGTTGAAATTTGCTCCAAAATATCAAGCTATGCCCATTTGCAGAGTTTGTGGACGGCAAATGATCAAAAGGAAGACCGAAAATGTCCTTGGATTGGATGTGTTGTTAAGGACGCTAGAGTTCTCAATATCCTGAATTGGCAGAAGTTATCGAAAGATAGAGCTTTATACAGACGTTCATTAAACGTGGCAATGGGCGAAACCCCGTGCGCCCCAGCCAAGGAAGTAAGTAACGTAAAGTAAAGTATTCCCTTGTTGGAAGGAAGCTGAACTCCTCAAATTCCTTTCTCCTTACTTCTTCTCTGTTGTCATCCACCTTATACACACTTCGTAGCTGGAGTTAACTTAGTAAATTAATCTGTATGTTCATCGGTCATTGCCACTTCCATTTAGAAGATTAGAAATAGTATCAAAGGGATTTTGGGATGCGAATATTTACATACTTACTCACTTACTTACTTACTGTCGTAAAAGGGAATACCACGAGAAGGTGTGATTTGTCAGGCACTTGACATCAGCTTCAGAGTCAGACTTTGACATTCTCAATTCTTGACGTTTTAAATCAACGAATTTGGCTTCTTAATTGGCTTGTCTACTATAAAAAGGTGGTGTGGGAGGGTAAAGGTGGGTGATTGTTACTAGATGTATATTCAGGAGGCAGAATAAGGCTCAACTCTCATCAAGCTTCATCCTGAATAGTACAAATCGGTTAATTGATCAAAATTTCGGCTCAGCAACAGGTTCTGACTCAAATCAAGGTCACAACAGTCTGTTGCCGGATTTCAGATCGAATAATCAACTCATGCCATTCATATACGAAGTGCTGCTGTCTGTAATCTTCTTCTAAACCGTCAACTCCTTCAATCTTACTCAATCCACACTAATTAATCTCAAAACTGTCAACAACTTCCTCTCACATTGCAAAACAACTCATTTTACATTAACCAGATGATGTTTATAGTAGGTGCAGTTAGTCATTCAACTGAGTTTAATATGCAAATTAAGGACATGTCATTTAACATTGAAACAAATTTAATTCCATTTAAATTTATTTTTATTGCAAATTTTTCTTTTATTAATGGAAAAATACTAAAATTTTTTCTAGGACATGCTATAAACAGTCAATACTATTTGTTAACAATTTCACAATATTTGATAGAATATTACATCATGGAATATTTTCAGTCACTAAAAGGTTCAAAAAATAATTTCATTTTCAGCAATAAAAAGTCGTTGACATTTGGTGCTTTAGGGGATGTTTGGAAGTTATGTAATGAGTTAGAATTGGATTTCTGGGGAAGTTAAATCGTCCTCGGAGTGGTTTATATCGAAATATTGGACGAAAATATGGGCTCTTCCCTCCTGTTCCCTCCTGTACCCTTCTGTCTCCTCCTGCTCCCTCCTGTTCTCTCCTGTCCCCTCTTGTGCCCTCCTAAGCACTTATGTGCCCTCCTGTTTCCTCCTATACCCTCCTATACCCTCCTATCCCCTCCTCACCCCTCCTCTCTCCCTTCTCTCAACGTAATTCCCAAACAATCCCTTTACATTTCCATCGATTCCTTTTATTTCCTTTTTTATCTCATGCAAATCAATCAACCCACTTTAGAACACATTTTTACCACTTAGACAGTGCGTTAGGAATGAAATAGAATAGCCAATTAACATGAAAAAAAAAATGAAAATGGTGTCGCATTTAAAGTTATATCGATTGAGTGGTAATTTATGGTCAGTGGATATGGAGTTTGAAAGGTCATTCTTTTGTCGTATTGTGTTGAATTTAGATGTGTCTATAATATATTAGGATATAATAGTGGCTTGATGACTTTCTTTTTGGGATCTTGCACACATGAATTGAAACTAGGTACGTTGTAGAGTACATCGGGTCTTATGATATACTCGTGCCTTTGCATATGTAGAGCTTGCAAGTGGATCGAATGCCACAGTTTGTAGGTCTAAAGGGTGTGTTACAACAGATTAATAATAGCAGTACTTCCAGCTTTTAATGCTTGGTCCTTAAAGCATTATATATATACATGAAGGGAATATTAAAGTTGGTAGGACCATTTGGGAGTCTGGACCACAAAAGTGGGAAAAGGCGACTACATTTTGGAGTCCTGGTGACTCTGAGGAATACCTTGAAAGACATACGACTTGAAAAAGTCGGAAAATAGTGTTTCCGGACTCTGACCTCGAGTTACTCATACATGTCATGCTGGTTTGGGGACACTATTCTCTGTGTGTCTTTCCAGTACATTACTTGAGATGGATATGACTCATAAGATAGACCAATTTGACCAAATCCCTATTAAAATGCACTCCTAAACATTTCGTAACTTCCAAACTCTCCAAATGCGCTTCATGTCAATAACCAAAACTCATTTCATACTCTATATAAAAAATACAAAATTCTATTAATTTCCTTTGATGATATTTCTTATCGTACATTTTTAGCAATTAATTAATTTCCATTCCTAGGAAATTGTTCGTTCAAATTGTACTAAAATTACAAAGTACATAAATCCAGCGCTGAAGAACTGAAATGAGAGAATTGTAAAAAAAAGGAACGGAATATTTAATGGAATTTGAGCATAGCCTTAATACTCACCTTAAAGACAAACTTCCAATTGATGTCAAAGAATCCACACGAAAATACAAACTTGACATTCATGACTTGCGATTGAAAATGCAGCAATTTAGTTCCAAAATTCAAATTATCACTATAATTATTAATTAATTTATATGAATTTTTAATTAAATTTTTTCGTTGATTTGCGACATTTTCAGCTAAATTAACGATAAAGAATGACGTAGCAATTGTCGTGAAGCAATGCGACACAGTACAGACCAGCGTACATATTGTTGATCGATTTGTATTTGGAAACATAGCTAATGCAAAGATTGAGATGCACAACCAACAAAATGCATCACCAAAATAGAAAATCATTAATGGCCCATAAACTTTATTGTAAATGTCAATGGAATCAGCAATTTTGACATGAATCTCTTGAATTTTTAATAAAGTTTTTTCATTTTGCGGTGAAATTTTCAGCGTTAATTTGCATATTTTATCAAATCTTTGCGAGACACTGGATACGCCGACGACAAGATGATAATACATCACAAATGTACAGACAAAAATCCATAATGAGAAGATTTTAAGTAGAAAATCTAAACGGAAGTGATCAACTTCATGAAACATGCCGCACATGAATGTTATGGATGTTGTTAAGATTATCGGCAGTGTCACTAAAATTCTTAAATTTCTCTTGTTCCTTTTATGGTCAATTCGTTCACCAATTTTATGTAAATCAGCATCAATTTCCGAAAAAAGTTGAAGAATTTTCATTATTTTTGTACGATGGATGAATATCCAAGCCATTCCAAACATATTACCAAGTAGGTTAAAGTACATGAGAATTGGCAAGCTGTACTTCATCACCGCAATCCCATGAATCCCTGGATTATATCTTGATAGCCAAAATGTCACATTTATAATACAATTCATACAGATTGTAAAGAATATGAGAATAAAGTCAATGAAATTAACACGTGCATGTCCTTTTGTTACATCAATTGTAAATAACTGATATCCAGTGACTCTTGACACTATTGACAGTGGTGTTAATGATTTCATTATTTTTGACAATGGTAATTTATTGTCAAATTCTTTTTGGAACCAGTACAGTGACATTTTTGTTGATTGTATTGGTGGGGTCATATGATGATGTATTGTGTTAATCTAGTGATGGAATAAGGACATTTTGAGTTAGTATAATTGGTTTTTTGGGAGTCAAGTACTCCCTCCATCTGGGGGTTACTGGTTACTTGACCCCCTCCCCCCTCCTGACTTTATAAATTGAAAAATTGATGACATAAAGTAGAAAATTTAGTTGTAGTTTCTGGAGGGGGGTCAAGTACCCACCAACTTCCCTGCCACTTGTTTCATAAATCGAAAAATCGACAGCAAATAGCTGCAAATTTAATATTCTATTCTAAAATTGAGTTAATGTCAGTCGTTAGGTCATCTACAAGAATTGTCGTCTTTACTAGCCATTAAGCTGTGCTTTAGGGAATGAAAAGTCCAAAATTTCAAGTCAACAAGTCGGGAACAATGCAAAATATTTAGCAAAAATCGCTTAATCGATCCAAAATCAGGCCCATGTCGACGTGACACTGACATGGTGTCGGATTTAGTTTGAATAATGACCTGGAGTTGGATTTTATGTCGATTAACCGACTTGTGCTGCTGCTGCGTAAGTTCCAAAGAGCCAATAACTCAATTTAGGCCAAGTTAGAGTCACGCAGAGTTGGCAGGACTCCAAAAAGAAGTGGACTCCTAAAGTCCGGACTCCACGGACTTTTGGAGTCCGGACTCTAAAGTCCTGCCAACTCTGGAGTCACGTCGACCTGGGGCTGATTTTTGCTAATTATTTTGCAACGTTCACGACTTGTAGACTTCAAATTTTGGACATCTCATCGAATTTTGCACTAAGTAGGTTCAACTTCAGGTATAAATCAAGTTTATTTCAAGGTCTACACCAACTAAACCCATTTAATTAATATTTTTAAAATTTCACATTTAATTTTAATTTTTTTTTCTTACTAAATCACTCACTCAACAATGGAAAGAAGCTCCTTTAGTCCATCCGATACCGACGACAGTCAAGACGTAAATGAGAGTAATGCTCACAAAATAAATAATTTTTTTCTTCTCAATTCTCCTTTTGTTTGTCAATATTAAACACTCTTGTGTCTTGTCTCTGTGTAGATTCTGCAAATAATTAATTCTAATTAATTTATTTTTTGTCCTTTCTGATATTTGGGTGAATTTACATGCAATCTGTTGATGTTTGGATATGATTTGGTGACTCTTTGGTTAAGCTATGATGTATTGCCTTATTTCCAACTCTGCACAGTTGCATGGCTCAGGGTATATCAATATAATGTACTTCCACGTTATTTTTGAGTTGCAAATCACACAAAATGAATTGATGTGGCTAGAAACAGCGAAAGAGGCATAAGAAGCTGACTAGACTTTCATTGGAAGTGAACCTGAGTCGATGGAGTCGGTTGTCAGACGCTTTAACCACTTTACGAGAATATTTAATGTTTATCAAATAAGATCCCGAGTAATACAAATGAATTAAGATCCGCCACTCAGCTGTTAATACTCCATAATGAAAATACAAATGATAGAGCTTAAAAGAAGCCTTAAAAGCTCTCTGACGGAGCTTTGTCCATTTGTATCACTAACATTTTGTGTATCGATGAGCTTTTTTTTGTGTATATAATGATGTTTTGATGAAAGCTTTAGTCAAGACACAAATAAGAAGAGAAGTAAAATTAAGAGAAATTTAAAAGCTTTTCTCAATATTTAAAGTCTCTCATTTGAAAGCTGTTGAGTTGAATAGGCACATGGTGCATCATAAGTGGAAAACTCTGGCAATAGACCTGCTATTATGCTGTACCAACTTTTGTTCATGAACAATTTTTATAATTTATGAAATTTATTAAAACTGTTAAAATCATTGCTGTGCATGCGAATAAGTGAATAATTCAATTTTAAAGTGTATAGAGAGTACTTTTTAGACATGTTCAGGAATGAGAATTGAGAAGATTTTAGAGTAAAAGATTCTTAAAGCTGAAAAGAGAGGCTGCAAAATTAAATGAAGACTGTAAATTGTTTTGGAGCTGAATATTTATTTTGTTTATTTAATTTGTAATATACATTAGATAGATAATGTTTGAAGGACCCAACTTTATGAGCTGGAGGCAATGCGATTTAAATCAGCTGTACCACATCCTTTGGACCTACAGTTTAAAGTGGGATAGATCCGAACCACTTGCAAAATATATTAATTTTAACCCACAACCTAAGTTCTAAATCTATGATTAACAAAAACTGATTTGATTACAATTTTTAGTGTCTCAATTCTGTACTTGACAAATATTCTTTCGTCGATCACGAGTGACTACATCTCTACCAGTTTTTCATTTTATCCTAAAATGCGTTCTTTAAGAATTTTAATAATTATTTAATGAATCCAATAAATCTGAAAAAACTTTTAAATCATTTGTTATGTATTCATTAAAAAAATTAAATTCTTTTAAAAATTCAAAAGTATTTAAATTTGTTGTCTCAACTTCCCTAAGTAAAAAATCTTTTAGTGATTTTTCATTTCCTTTAAATATCTTCAACAAATATTCAGCGAAATTTTTAATATACCTTCCATAAAAAACCATTTTTAACAATACATCACTTGGATGTGAAAGAAGAATTTCCTGAATTTCGGTCACATTGAAGTAAGTTTCGTAAACATTTGAAAATTCTCGTAAAAAAAATGAATTCTCACAAAATGGAATTAAATGAAAACTATTTGGAAAGCATCTGATACCTCCTGCACAGAAATTTGTTTTTCTTAAAAGCATTTTTTGCAAGTCTCGCGGTGCGTAGGTGACAAATGTGTCCCATAATAATTTAGATTCTTGCAAATTAAATTGAGCAAGTTCACGAAATGTGTCAAAAATTTTATAAATTTCACTTTCCGAAAATATTTGAATAGTTTTGTTTAAAAATAGATTAAACTTCCTGATGTTTTCTGCTGTGAATCTAGTGTTAGTGAGAACGTTCATGTAAAGTTCCTTTTGTTCGGATTTGCTGTATTTGTGGGCAGTAAAATTAAAATATATGTCCGTAAAATGAACACGGTATACATAGTAATCATCACTAAATATTATTCCTGATTGTGTGACTTCCTTGAATTCATCTTTTGTCAAATTATTTGCAATGGAACTAAACACATAAGTCACGTCATCATTGAGCTTTAAATCGTCATCAAGCTTGTAGAAATCATGAACAACGTCTGTATAATATTTACTGCCTGACTTTTCATAGCAATATTCACTGAACAAAAGGACTCCTTTTTGATTTTTACCACGAATAAATCTGTCATATTCATCATCACTAAGCCATGTTCTTACTTGACTTTTGATCTCATCATATTCAATTGCTTTGTATTTATAAGTACGGAATTTAAAGGAGGATGTGTAAAAGGTCTCATTCTCATCTATTTGAAGCATTTTCTTTAACACTTTCGGATCACGTTTAAAAAAGTTAAAAAAGAATGTGAACTTTTTAGATTCAGTAAAGTATCTCGTTAACGATTTCTGATATTTTGTAGTTAAAAGCTTCGCAATTTGTCTTTCAAATGGTTTCGTTTTATTTGGAGTGTTTAGTTGCATATAGGAACTAAGGAAATTAAAAATTTGTTCGTGGCTACAAAAAGTTTGAAATAAAAAAATTCTTAGCTCAGCTTCTACTTCCGAAGGGTCATCATTAGTGATGTATACATTTTCGATCAAATATTGTGCAACAAAAAATTCAGCAAATGTTCTGTGTGCAAATTTTACATCATTTTTGCCATTTATGTACAAAATTCCCATTCTAGAGATTTCATCGCTAGTCAATTCCGCTGGAATCTCTTGTCGCACTATTCTCAGTTTTATTGCTTCTAATAAGAAAAACTTAGATTCGATAAAAAAGATTTTTAGCGCAAAGGACTGATAAAGTTTCATCATATCAAAATTTCTGTGATTTGTTAATGAAATGTCAACAAATTTTGAACCAAACTCGCTCTTCCTTTTCCAAATATCAATTTTCTTCTCAACAAATTTTTGGTAAATTTGGTACAAATTTTCTGTCTCGTAGATTTCTACATCACTTGCGATTAATTCCGTGATCATTCCTAACATTAATGGCGTGTCAAAGCTTTGCCTTGACCCTGTTGAATTTACAATTTTTTGGACTTTTTCGAGATAGTTTGAAATTTTGGATTCGTCAATATTTTCGGATTTTAAGAATTTTTTGATGAAATTTTCCTGTTCGTTTGAGTCAAAAGGAATCAAATTAAAGATTTGAGCTGATAAATTAGCCCTTAAAAGATCAGAATAAAGTGGTCTTGTACATACTAACTGAACATTCTCTGTAAAATCTTTAATTACCTTCAAGATACCCAAAACATGCTCACTATAATATGGCGAAATTTCATCAAATCCATTCCACAATAAAATCAAATTTCCTGACTTGAAATTATCTTTAAAAATTTGTCTCTCAAACTCATTTTTGGAACTAAGTCCAAAAATGGTTTCAAGCATGATCTCAACTTCATCCAAGGTATTAACGCCCTCGTATAGATGCTTATGATCCTTTAAATCAATGTACGAAACCCATCGAGTTGGAAACATTTTCTTGAATTTTATTGCGAACTGTTCAAATGTGATTGTCTTTCCTGTTCCTGCTTCGCCTGATAAAATGAATAATTTTGAATGTATTGCGGCTTTTAGAACTTGTTCAAAGTCAAGTGGAACAGAAATCAAAGACAGTACCTCATTAATGAGTTTATTTTTAACACAAAATTTAAACCAGTGATTTTGCTTTATTCTATCGATTGTGCTCATTTGATCAGAAAAATTTTGACTTATGAATTCCTGATAAAAGGTTTCAAATGTTTTATTCGGTTTGAATTCTAATTTTGTCCAACAGTTTTCATCAGTATAATTTTCTAAAAAAGAACCAATTATTTCTCGAATAAATTCATTTTCAAATTTCCGCTCAACATAAAATTTGGTTTCATTTTTAATCATTTCATGCACGACCAGTTCCTGCCCATCTAAGACATTAACAATCTGATCAGATGTCAAATAATTGAAAAGGTTTGGATTAATTTCGTTCAATTTTAAACTTTCATCTTGGAAAGTGAAATTTGAGTTTAAAATTTTGTCCTTTAACTTTTCAGTCATATTTTCCCACGAATGCGAAATCTGTTCTTGAACATAACGCAAGTGTGGATCAGTCAAGTCTAACGAATCCTTATTAAGCATCTTATGGATGTGATCGGAAGTCAAGTTACCATAAATGGTCGAATTTTTAGCAAACAAATTCCCAAATTCAAGATTAATACCTTTATACAATACAGGAGCTTTAAAGACAGACATTTTGTCCTCATCAGACAATTCATTAAACTTATAAGTCGGTGTATAAAGCAAGTAAGCAATAAGAATTGCACCAAGAATCCCAACAACAGCTACAACAATTGAAATAATTTTAAGCTTAGTAATTTTCTTATCCTTAATTTCTAAAACCTTTTCATGATGACTTTCGATCTCTAGAAGTGCCTGCTGCAATTCTGGAACGACCTTTCCCTCGTAGAATTCAAAAAGTTTGATGAAAGTTGTTCGTACTTTGGCTAGTTTCTCAGGAAAATTGCGGTAAAAGGCAAGTAAATGGACAACACGTACAATCAGCTCAGCATGAAAGTCTTCGTCAGGATAGCAATCGTAGACCAGTCCGATGATCTCTTCTATATCAGCATTCTTCTGGCAAATTGTTGATATTTCCTCGAATTCCGCCATGGTCTTCTTGTCATCTTTTGTGTATGGATTTGCCTGATTTTTATAGACCAAAATCATGACAAAATGACACAATTCGTGGATCAATACAGCTAATGTCTCATGTTCTGTAGCTGGATCAAGTAGTTGCTTAGCTCCGATGTACATTTTACCAGAAATGTAACAAACTCCTTGGGTTGCCTCAGTAGCCGTTGGATCAAGAACATTGGCAGCTTCACGATTAAAGTCGAAGACAATCTTAAAGTTCTTAGATGCAGCCACAATTTGTAGGATAATTTTGGTGAAAATATTCTGACTTAGCAGCTCGAAGGCTCTCTTAACTATATCAAGTTTGTCCTTGGCTTCTGTTTCATCAAAACATGCTGTAGAATTGGCAACAAGTGTGTGGATATGCTTCTCAAGAAATGGCTGTGAATGCTTGTTCTGGATATCTCGGATATGTCGTTGAATGTCGTAATCATCAAGTTTTTCATAATATTCAGCTGGATCTTCATGGGAACCAAATCGAAGCTTTTTACGCAGCAGTAAGTCAAAAACCTCAAATGACTGGCTTTCTAATGACATCATTAATGCTGACTTATTAGTAAAATTGAAAAAATGACGCAAATCCTGATGTTTGTTCAGAATTTCCTCAAGTTGGCTACCCTCATTGGAACTGATCAGCTTATGAACTTCCTCAGTCACATCACAAAACTCCTTTAACTTCCCGGAACACTCACTGGGTTCAAATGATTGCGGAAATGTCAAATTATTCTGCAGTAAGATGTACAGGACATCAAAATGTTTATTATTAAATGCCATGGATTGAGCATTGATTTTGTTGTCCATTGAGCATGTCTTCATCTTTAATTTGAGGAAAATATTGACGATTTCTGTGTTTCCGTTCTCTGCAGCGAGCAGCAACAAGTTGAAGTCACGAGAATCAGCCAGCAAATCCAATTCAATTAAATTTAAACCAGACTGATGTGAGAATTGACTGATGATGCCTAAATGTAAGGAAAATTCATTAAAAATTTGAATTTTTAACGAGTGGATTAACTTTCTCGTCAAGTGCGTCTGTAATTAATCGACCGAAATTCCAACTTTATACTTCGAAACCTTCAACCTGGGATACTAAAGACTCTGGCGTCCTAATATACTCATCCAGTCACGGAAGTTTTTTGTCTTCTACGGTCGACTATTATTATTAGTCAATATTCACTTACCTATGTGATTATTCTTCAAAGATTTTCCCAAGAAGTCAGCCACAAACTCGCACAACTTTAAACTTTCTTCCCAGTTCAGCTTTTTTGGATGCTTGAGTTCGAAGAACTTCTCATTTTCCTGTGATTTCCACAAAATTGTCCATTTTTCTTCATTTTCAGACACCAACATAAGAACTGGAAATTGTTCGCCATATTTTATGTTAATTTTTTGAAGATCTTCTGCTTCCAGTCCAGGAACAGCATCAGTGAATATAAATCTGGTAAGCAAGTTGTCTGATTGCTTTGCTATGTTGCTAAACTGAACGCTTTGTAAGAAATCATCCTTGGTTGTGCACGGAATTACGACAGGATCAATTACATCAGTTAAATTAAAAGTCTTCTGATCAATCGTCTTTATGTCAAGAAGCGTATGGAGTTCACTAGGTTCATAAATATTTCTGGCTATAGATGAAAAATCAGGAAAAAACAAAACATTAATTTTATGATAATTTGACACTTTAAAGTTCAGCAACATTGGATAATTACTATTTTCCGTGTGTCTATAGCCTACACTTAATCTAATAGGATTTTGGATTAAGATTTGCATATTTATGGATAAGACGCACAAGATTTGATCTGGACCGACAGACAAGAAAGCAAATTAAATTTTATAATAAAAATCTGAATCTAAATTTCAAATTAATTTGCTAATGGAATTAGCAATAAAATTATAAACAGGATTCAAAAATAGTTTTAATTTATTTTTTGTATATTTATTGGATTTACGATACTTTAAGGAAGACATGAGATCACAACGATGGCCACAAATATGTCGAAGGTTGTAGCATCATCCAAACCTCACCCTAGCATTTAAAGAGCGTGCTCTCAAGTGCATATTTAGCTGAGAGCATGCACATCCAGTATATTTAAATTGAGCAAGCTCTCGAGAACATCCTCTTTGTCTGTTAGGATCAGTCACTATTTCTATCAACATTATTATATAAATTACACTTTGAAGCATGGCATAAATACATTAAATGTCAAATGTCCACAATATTAATCACTTGATACACAATTTTATATTTTTATAATTACGGACTTACCTTCTGATATTCCAGACTGAAATTTAAATCCAACATTTTCATTTTTTGTTGATTTTTTATTAAAAATTTTCACTTTTGTGTCCATTGCACTTTTATCACTGTTTTTTAACTTATTATTAACACACTCGACTCATTTTTAAGTCATGATTGCCGTCCAAATGTTAACACGAAACTAAGTCCATTTAAGATTAGTTTGTCTTAATTTATATCATTTTGGTGTATGTATCGCAGAACCATAGAATCATAAAAAATTAATGTATTGATAACATCAGATGTTTAATTTTAAATAAAAAACCATAAAATACACAAATTTATTGATCTCATCTAGTCGAGTGAATATTAATGTGTTAAAATAAGACACCAACTGGACATTGATTGGCTGTTAGATATTTAAAATTAGGAATGGACCGGGTTTTATGTAAATTATTACAACGCGTGTCAAAAAATATGCAAAAAATGATTTTGTGAGAAATTAAGCATAAGTTTGTATCGGTGGATTGGGGAAGCCGAATTCTGGCTCCGAAGTGTCAAGTGTGTAGCTTCACGTGGTATCCCCTAATGTTCCGCGGTACACAGTTTGGATAATACTGATTTAAATTGTCCCGAGACTTGTTTTGGTCAACTGTTGAATGAAGATTGAAAATTAATCTATTTATCCAGGTTCACTCTTAAAAAAATGCAGTTTGACATTTGAATCATGCCTAAATTTTGACAAGCATGCATTTGGTGTCATTAAGAAGACGATCCTTCTTATACATGATTAATTTGACATATAATAAAATGCTCCTCGTTGTTGCCAGATGCCTAACTGGTTAGTAAGCATACTGACCTGTCAATATCCTCCACCTGATCTCAACTTCCTCTGTCACAATTCTGATTAATAAATCAAATCAAAATCATAATCCCAAAAAAGACAACAACAACAACACTTTAAATGTTCAAGTACTTCTTATCACAAATCATAATCACTATCAAAACTCAGTCATGCAATTCCATAATATGAATCATAATCTACATTCGTAATGATAGTAAGCACACACTTGGAAACAAACTCTTCAATATGTCGTTGACACACGCTAACCATAAATTATAATTTCATCAGCTGATAAGAAGTTGTTGTTGTTATCTCACACATTAAGATGGTCAAATTGAATTAAATGAATTACTGATCTGTGGAACCTCGATCTTACTTCCATTATCAATGAAATTCATGAATGAATGGATTGTTTCTTGTTTACATGTGGCTTTTTTTTTGATAAGAAGTTCAATTCTATTTCTGGATTCATAACTTAATGCGTTCAATGGAAAATTTCCATGAAAAATAAATAATCTTAATCATGTTAAGCAGTAGGAAATGATCTCTGATGTAATGTCATGTCATGAGCATTGTTTATGACTTGTTATGTCGACAAGAGTCTGTGTAATGATTGAATTGAAGTCACGTACTCAGCATAAGAGTGATACATCAGTGAAGGAGGTGTGGGAGGAGATGTTGGAGATGGAGGGGGATAGGCAGGGACTGTTAAGGTTTGGCTACACGTCATGCAATGCAAACATTGCTTATTAAGACGGAGAGGAATGATGAAGTCAAATTTTGGTCCTTAACTGCTCATGAGGCACAGAATTAGTCACGTATTTCCTTGGTAGGCTTGCACGTAGGTCCATTGGTGTGTGAGGAGACCGTCTAGAGTCGACTCTATCCATCTGCCAATTCTGTGCATTGAGGACTCTTCCGTTCCCTTCTGAACATCAAACTCAGCAGTTTTTCGTATTTTTTTGAGGTTTCTTCCAATTCATAGAGTAAAAAGTACAGAATGGCAATGAAAAAACAGAAGTTACTGCCTCTAGACTGGCTCTAGATCCTTAGAATGACGCTTTGACCTGGGGACACTCCTTTCCTGAATTTTTCAATCCATGTGGCTTTAAAAACATTCCAAATCAGAATTAGCAGAACTTTGGAGTCCAGACACACCCTATAGGTACTTCCACATTGGAATCCTTCCATCTCTGCTCCAAACAACTACAAAATTCCTCAAATAATTCTTCAAAAATGACACATCAACTTACCTACGTCAATTACAGCTGTTAGTACAGCAAACATTCTTGAGAAAGGCACAACTGTGACAAGTCTCAAATTCACTTATGTAGAAAATGAATCACAGCAGTTTTGCTTAAGCTTCTGCGAATTTTTTATGACCTTTTTTTTAGACACGCCTGAAAAAATAGTCAAAAATCCCAATCTCAATTGTTATCTTTTGCACCTTTTAATTCTTTCGGTTTTCTAGCTTTGTCAAGACAAATATTTAATGTTAATACATTAATCGAGTGTAGAAATTTGTGAATTTGATGATGAATCAGATTTAAAGCTGGGTTGCTTACTTACCTTCTTGGGGAATGTGTATGAGGGTCCATTGCAGCATTTAGAGGTCATCAGGAAATGCATCTGTTTTTAGATAACTTCTGGCAGTTTCTAATTTCCAGCTCTTTTCATGCATCGTTGCTCAAACAGGAATCCAATCAGCTCTCAAATACCTGACAACTTTGACTCCGAGTCGACTTCGAGCTCTCTGCTCATCTGCGCATAGTGTTGTACAAAAAGAGACAAATCCGACATCAGACCTGTCTGAGATCGAATTTCATCGAACATGACACACGGTCAGAAGTATGCTTATGTGGCGTCCGACATTTTGACCATTTCCACGCTTTGTGCTTTTTGAATGCGTAGTAAGGGGACGTTCATCTATTATATATTGCCCTTAGAGTGTTGAGAGGGGAGGAGGACATCAAAAAGTCAATAATTTCGCATTACGTCAGTAGTGGGCAACCTTTGTGCTGCGGCACACTGGTGTGCTCTCAACAATTTTTGAAAATGCCACGAGCCGTTCTATTTTGATCAATGCTTATCATCAAGGTGTGCCACAAATATTAAAAAGTTGTCCACCACTGCATTTTAGTACAAGTAAACACCCTCCAATCCCCATCATAATCAACATTATGCAACATCATTGATTATTTCATTAATAAAGTTGTTATTGGTGCATTAAACTTCCTCTTTTTTTTTGTTCCGATCAAGCACCTTAACTCATTCATCACATAAACACTTGAATGATGTCTCAAAAGTGAGACGAGCATACGTATTGTAAATAGAAAGAGAACGAGCGATAACAAATTTTCATTTGCTATGAGCACAGCCAAAGAAGAAGAAATAAAGTGAAATAAAAAAAAGTACATAAAAGTCTGTGATTTTTTCATCAGTTGCTCATAGACATCCATACGATCGACATATTAGTCAAGTATTTTTTAAAATAAATCGAGTCAAAACAAGTAATTAAGTTGTTTACAGTACATAAAACAGGAATTAAACCAAAAATAAACAAAAGCTTTTTTTAATCTCTAAAAATAGCTGTGATTAGTGTGTGACTTGTTGTGGAAACAAAGTTGATCAATAAATATTGACAAAATATAAAGGATTTTAGAATATAAACACAAATATGAAGTAAGTTTAAGACGAAATTGATAAAAAATGATTTATTTTGTCATGTAAGACAATTTTTGAAAAAAATTGCTATTGTTGGCATCTATGACTGACCTGCCTCAAATGTAAATATTGAGTAATCAAATTCTTTGTGTGATAATGTTATTACGTTTTAAAATAATGAAGTTGATTTAGATGAGAAAAATGAAATTTTGGATAATTTTTTGATGCTGGGGCATCCTGGATATAGGGGGCAGTATTTATTTCCTAGAGCACTATCGTCGACATTGTGTGAATCCTTGCCATGATACACATATTCAGAGATAGGATTGCCTGTAGAGAGTTCAGAAACCGAAAGTCCAAAAACCAACTACTACTAAATTTTTGCATTCCATACAACCTAAGACCGGTCCATTTGCCTGTTAGGGAAATGCTATTTGCGAAACCATACGCATTTGACCCCATCCATAGTTTAACAGAGATCTCGAAGTCGACTCGACTCCATAAAACATCTCTTTGTCATCTTCCGTACTGATTATCATTTCACAAGACTTATTTGCATATTAGTGGAGGAAGACAACCTGCAGATGGGATCACGCGTGGAAGTTGAATGAAATTACAGTATTTTAATTCCTAATCAGCAAATAAATCTAATGATAAGTTCCATTGATCATGCTAATTTTAATGAGTTCACGTGAAAATGTAATTGAATTGAGCAAGTTGAGAAAATATAAAACAAATTTATTCATATTCTGATAAAATGTCAATAATGGAGGACCAATGGACTTTTGGTCAACCATACCAGTTGCGCTGAGTTATTCTTGCAATTAAGATTTTCAAATTGCATTTCATCACAAGAAATTAGAACTAAAAAAGTTCAATATTTACTTACTTCCTTGGCTTGTGCGCACGAGGTCCCATTGCCGGACGTAGGGAGTGTCTAAAGACAGTTCTATCCTTCGACACCTTCGTCAGTTCTTCGGGATAGAATAGAAGTGTCCAAAAAGTCCCAATAAACCCACTCAAAATTCCCATTTGACAAGTTTGATCACAATTTATCAAAACAAGTCAAGTCATTACAATTTCCTTGGATTAATTTAATGCAAACAGTTGTTAGTCGCGTGAATCTTGCAAAACGTAAATTTTTATGTGACTCACAAAACAATAAGACTTAAGACTTATGAACATTAGAGCTTATCAGACTTATCAAAAAAAATAATTTAAAGCTTAATGCCATTGACGCATTTCATATTTGGATGCGGTTGAATCAGGGGATAGTAGTTAGGGGGGATGATTGAGGAGAGGGGAGGAGGGAGGGGAGGAGAAGGGAAGAGGGGTAAGTGGGGGAAATTGTGCCCCAGATAGGGGCTTAAGGGGATTAATCGCAAATTTTAATAGACTTTGCTGCAAAAAACTCAAAAAAATTGAAAAATTTCCTACTAAATGGGTTAAAGTAGGGGTTGTGTTCACCCTACCCCCTAATTACACCCCTGCCATGCACCGATGACTCTGCTTCTTTTTATACTGTAAACTATTATTCGACACATTTTTCTCAGAAGACTTAATTTCTCTTTCATTTCGCAACTGTCGTCGTCACTGAGCAAATATTCTTATTAAAATTGGTTCAAAAAAATATTTGACAATTGTCATGACAAAATATTTAATCAGATAAATCATATTGTTGCCTAAGACTCAGCTGTAGTAGCTTGTTTTTCAGAAGAAATTACGAATTTTTTATTATTTAATTTTAATGAGATAAGCACTTGACACTTTCATTATGCCACGCGACGTAATTAATATTCTAATTTGTTTTTGGGGAAAAGGTTTAATTTAAACATGTTGTTGATGCATGTGTTGCTGTGTGCTGGATGTTGTTTAATTGCTTTGTAGAGTTAATTCATTTATGATTCTTGACTTTTCTCAGTTTGAGTTGGAAGCTGGCTATATTGCTGGGTGTCTTATTGCAATTAACAATATCAACTGTCTCTACATCCGTAACAGGCAAAGAGTATGATTTTATATTAAAGGAAGGTCTATTTACCTATTAAGTAACGCGCAAGATCGACTTAAATGAAATTTAACAAATGAACGACTCCTTATCCTGATTTTGGTAGTTTAATCGGCACTGTAGCTTATGTGTTGCTATATCTCATTTTGAAGCACAATTGCCAGTACTCCGGGAGTCAATATCCACTGGATTTTAATCGAAATCAAACGCCCGACTCCAGTTTAGTCCGAAAATCTGAAATTTTAGTTGATTTTCATTTAAAAAAATCCCACAAAAATGTCTAACAATTCTAATCCTTATTCCTTATTAATTCCAGATTCATAAAGCTATCAGCACTATTTATCATATTCATCAAAATAAATACATCAAAAACACATGTGATTCAAGCAGCATCAGTAGTTCCAACACATCAATCATCACACATCCGAGGAGATATTTGGGTGCATTTATGGAAGGAATTTGGTGTTAATTTAACGACATATTTTGTACGTCGAAAAACAATAATAAATAATTTAAATTATGAAATATCAGCAATAAGGAACACAGAAGTGTCTGGATTAACAATAAAAGACTCAAAAACAGTTCACTTTTTGCCAGTTAAAGTCAATGAAGTCTTTCCAAATTTACTCATTTATGAAGCATACAACTGTGCAATAAATACATTATCGAAGCCTAATTTTGAGAATTTAAAGAGACTTCGAGTCATTGATCTGCAACATAATCAAATCTCATCATTTTCTGAGGATACATTTGATGATCTTCACATGCTGGTCCATTTGGACTTGGCAAATAATAAAATTCATGGAATTCAGGAAAATTCATTCAAAAATCTTCATGCTTTGAGGAATTTGTACCTTGGATTTAACGAAATAAGGCATTTACCGTCGAATGTCTTTCAGCCACTAAAGGAACTACGCAAGGTAGCACTTCCGTCAAATAAAATTCGTCAAATATTTAATGAACATTTTTCAATGAATAAGAAATTAACAAATGTGTGGCTTAATGAAAATTTACTACAATGTATGGATGATGAGGTGTTTAGTGACATGACACGACTGAAATTTGTGTATTTGGAAGGAAATGTGTGCATTGATAAGGATTATCGTGATAAATATTTAAGAAATATTAAACATGATATTGAGAGAAATTGTAAGCAATGTTAATAAAATTGATATTATTTATTGAATTTAAATTTGGTATTTTATTGAAATGAAGCTGTGTCACGAACAGTACATGTCGGTTAATCGATCCATGAGGAAATATTAGTCATCCTGTCTCTATATACTTTTGGTCACCTTGTTCTTTAATCCTGGCATAAATGTGGCACCAAATCAGCATCTGTATGATGATTGATGAAAAAAAAATTAAAATTCAGAAATTTCTCAGCTCAGAAACTATTAGTCACCTTGTCATTTAATTTTTGTCATCTTGTCCTTGAATAATTCTCAATCCTTGACGTGTTGGTCACCCTATTCTCGCATATTTTTGGTCACCCTGTCTTAAAAATCCTTGTTTAAATTTGGCATAAAATCAGCGTGTCATGTTTTGGATTATAGATTTATTTATCAATTTGAGCTATTCGGTCAATTTTCATGACAAGGTGACCAAAAACATCAATATATGTTGCAATTTCAATAATTTTTCATTTTTATTGCTTATTGTTACGTTGTTTATCTCTTTTGTTTGAAAAATCACGACTTTTACGATAGTGTCTGACTCTTGCTATATTGAACGACAAGACTTTCGATAAATTGCATCAAAATGAACAAAATGAAAGGAAGGCCGTGAATCACAATTGATGCGACCAGCGAAGTTAGCATCAATTTAACTAAACTCGGAATGCCCCAACAAATATGAAAATTCCGACGTCTAGCCAGCATGACTAAAGCCTGGGAATTGATTTATTAAAAACCTACCTCAAGCTTGACTCACGACGTCCCGTGACTGAGTTTTCATCACGCCTTGTGCTGTAAGCCTTCCGGAAAATTAATTGTTTGTTAGCGAAATTTTATGTAATTTTTTACATGACTGACTGAGTTGAGTTCTTATAAATTGAACTGATATTTAGCAGAGAAACTTTAGTTAAAATTATGAAAGCTATTCAATTGTGCTTAGTTTGTGGATTTTTAGCTGTCAATGTGCTGGCTGATGGACCAACCAATAACACAAGTTCAAAGTCAAATGTCCAACAAAATGGTAAATTTTTTGTTAATTTTTTAGTTCCATTTCTGTAATTTTTTATCAATTTAGCCATGCCATGTCCATACTTTTGCTTAATTCCACGTAAGTTCTTGACATTTACTTCATAATTTCCCCAAAATTTAATTAAATTTTCTTCCAGTCCAAAAACTTACTGCAAATCCAAATCATAAGCCATCGTCCAATGGATGCGGCAGCGGAGGCCTCAAAATATCCCAAAAAGACCTTCCAAATCCTAAAATTGAGGATTGCTGCAATGAACACGACATTTGCTATGACACATGTCAAAAGGACAGAGGTGAATGTGACAGGACATTCAGGACATGCATGATGAACGTTTGTGAAAAAAATCAGAAATGTAAATCATATGCTGATGGAATGTATATGGCTGTTAATAATTTTGGATGTCCAGCTTATATTAGTGCACAGTCTAATGCATGTGTTTGTAATTCTGTTTTTGGTTAAGATGTGCTGTTCAATCAAGGTTTGGTGAATTTTGAATAGAAAATAAATGGATGTGCTGTATAAAATTGAGTATTTGATAATTTCAGACCCCTCCCCCCCTCCCCGACCCCCTCAACATCCTCAATATCCCCTTTGTAGGCTGCAGACAGTAATGTCGTCAAAGAAGTGGCTCAGATCCCACTATAAACAGTATTTCCAGGTTTAAGTGCCGTCATTTGGTCAACCATGACTCATTCAACGTCTTTAATCCTAAGACGTATATACCGTGCAGCTATGGATCCTTCAGATCAACTTTAATAGACCAAACTTTATCATTCTTTGTTTGAATTTTTAATTGTCAATAAATGGAATAAAGTCATCAATATTTTCATGAGTTTCCAAATTTTTAACAGTTCCTCGTGACACGAATTGACCATTTATGCATCCAAGCTGCCCTATAAATACTGATGCAGCACCTGTAAATCAATCAGTATTCAAAGAACTCAATTTGTGTCTTTTTGATAAATATTTGCTTAATAATGTCTATTTTTGTGATATTTTTAGTTGCTGGAAGTTTAATTGCGACTGCTTCCGCTGGTGGACCAAGTGTGGAAGCATCCCTGGATCCATCATTAATTGAAATTTTGGAATCAAGTTGGAGCTCATATCCGCCAACTGATTTAGATGAATTAGCTGCTGGAGGTAAGATTAGTGTTAGTCATGGCTAGCATGAGTATTGTCGTTAATTCAGCGACATAAGGTATGTATGTTGTGTCCATTAATTCCATCGTCTTTTCCCTTTGCAGACTGTAAATTCAAATGTCCAGGCAAAAGTAAGTTTGACATCAAAAATCCCAAAAACTATCAATTAAACCACAATAATTTTCAGAAAAGCCAGTTCCAAATCCAGCACATAAGCCAAAGCCTGTTGGCTGTAAATTCAAAGGTGTCCCAATTCCGGCAGCAATCCTTCCAAATCCAAAACTTGAAGCCTGTTGCAATCAACGCGATAAATGCTACAACACATGCAACAGCAAAAAGAGCGACTGTGACAAAGCTTTTAGTAACTGCTTGAAGAAAGCTTGTGGAAATAGCATTGTATGTAAATGGTTTGCAGATATAATGTATAATAATTCAGGAAGCTGTAATGAGTATCTTGCTGCACAAAGTAAAGCCTGTAAGTAAGTATGATCAATAAATTGACACCAGATTGACGTGACTCTGGCATGGTGCCGGATTTGATTTAAATCCCTGGTTAGCGTGACTCTGACTTGACATCATGCCAGAGTCACGACAGCCTGGTGTCGGAGTTGATTAACCGACTTGTGCTATTTTTGAATTAGTTTGTTATTGAGTTATAGCCATTGTAATTGTTATTTTGACTAAATAAACTGAAATTTTGTGTAATTTTTGTTAGTTTTTATTAAAATTGGAACTGATTTATTTATAGGAACTGCTATATATTCGATGTTTTTTTGCATATTTTTCCAATTTTATGCGGTGTTTTTGAAGATTTAGAATTTGAGTTTCAAAACTGAATCTATGAGTATAGCTGTAAGTTTGGCAAAATCCAGCACCTCGCTTAATAATGTCCAAAATGGATTGTCTGCCTCCGTCAGCCGACAAGCGTTGTTGCTGTCAGTAGATTCAATCCAAATAGCACATAATTGTTCCTAAATTCAAATTCTTTCAAATCGCTGGCCGTAAAGATCAAGAGTAATCCATAGCCTCCATCAGTCGGTACCTTAAGCTGACTCTATCTCTGTCTACCGCCAATTAGCGGCAATGGGCCCTCGTCCAATTTTGCCAAGGATTTAAATGAGTAAAATAGACAAAGCATTCACAAATTCTAACTCTTCCTACATTTATACTGCCATTAACCTTGACACGTATATCCCGCAAAGGTCTGGATCCTTCAGATCGATCTGAATAGCTTAAGTTCTATCTTTTATTTGAATTTTTTAATTGTCAATAAATGAAAAACACATAAACAATTTATAAGTTTATTTCATGAGCTTTTTAAGGTTTCTCGTGACACGAATTGACCATTTGTGCCTCCAAGCTACCTTATAAATACTGATGAAGCACCTGTAAAGGAATTAGTATTCATTTGCTTATTTTTTGATAAATATTAACTTGATAATGTCAATTTTTGTGATATTTTTAGTTGCTGGAAGTTTAATAGCGACTGCTTCCGCTGGTGGACCAAGTATAGATGCATCCTTAGATCCATCATTGGTTGAAATTCTAGAATCAAGTTTTAACTCATTTCCGTCGACTAATTTGACTTTTGGAGGTAAGATGTTTTGGGGTATTGAGAATTTAATGTCGGAAGTAATTAAAATTGTCAATTTTTTAGTTCCACTTTGTGAATTCGAATGCTGGGATAAGAGTAAGTTTGCTATTCAAAGCCTATCCTGCAGTCAATTAACCAATTCCTATTTTTCAGCAAAAACACCAGTCCCAGATCCAGCACATAAGCCAACTGCTAATGGCTGCGGCATTGGAAGTGTCACAATTCCAAAGAGAATCCTTCCAGATCCAAGAATTGAAGACTGCTGCAATGATCATGACATTTGCTATGACACATGCAATTCCGTTAAGAGTGACTGTGACACTGCATTTAGAACTTGTATGTTGAGGGTTTGTGGAGGCAGACGTTTATGTGAATGGGTTGCAGAGAGAATGTATAATATGGTTGATATGGGAGGATGTCCAGCATATTTACTTGCACAGAATAGTGCTTGTATGTGTGTGTAGAAAGTTATGAGAATTATCTTGAACAGCACAAGTTAGTCAATCGATCAATAAATTGACCACAGACTGAGGTGACTCTGGGACGCTGTCGGATTTGAATTGAATCCCTGGACGGCGTGATTCTGACTTGAAATTATGTCAGAGTCACGACAGCTTGGAGTCGGATTTTGGATTGATTAACTGACTTGTGATATTTGGGATTAGTTTGTTGTTGAGTTATAGCCATTTTAATTGTTGTTTTGACTAAATAAATTGAAATTTTGTGTGATTTTTATTAGTTTTTCTTAAAATTGATGCTGCTGTACTTGGAGACCAGGCTGAGAAACTAGGCAGTATCGGCGGTATTTATATGAATACCGCAGTACTACCGCGGAGTGTCTCAGACTGGCTTGTAGACGTAAACTTGATGTTTTGAGCAAATTGTTCCACTTTTATTCGATTTTTTGAAGGTGTTCCCTAAATAGGCAAAGATATTGCTCTCGAGAGCTTGCTGGCTTCAAATATACTTGGTAAGCATGTTCGTGAGCGTTGCTCTCAGCTTATTCTGCTCTATGGAGCATGCTGTTTGCCTGTTAGGGTATATATTCAAATCAGAAGCATAACCGTTAGAGGATGGCGATGATTTTGGGGTACAAGTTCCTCTCCGAGTGCTCTGAAGTTCTCTCTAGTCCAAAATCCACTCGAAATTTCCCTAAAACCTGCAAATAATGTAAAATAGACATACAGACAGCAAAATTTGCTTTCCCGAGATTTTTGGGACCCGAAACGGGACCGGAACATGACTTTCCCAGGATTTCCCGGTCCCCCACCTGACATCGAGAAAGCATAAATCAATATAGTAACTCAAAAAATCCTTTATTATCAATTTTCAACAAAAATCCAAAATTTCAAACACACAAACAAGCCTTCTTCTGTTTACTCATATACGATGGACATCCTAAAACTGTAACAATTCCATAAAATGATTCAGCAACAACTTTACAGCTCCATTTGTCATTACATGTATTAATCATGCAGTCTTTAAATGTCTTATCACAAGTATCCTTGGCATTATTGCATGTTTCATAGCAAATATCATGACTATTGCAGCATGTCACAAAAGCTGAATTTGGTAGTAAACTGGAATCGGCAATGATTCCGTAATCGCCACAGCCATTTGTGGATGCAGTGTGATTTGGTTTTGGAGATGCTGTTTTGCCTTTTGGGAATTAAATAAGAATTAATTTAATTTAAAGGAATTTACAGGAACTGAACTTACTGTCACAGCACTTATAATCGCAGTCAAATATCCCTGGTGCTGCTGGAACTGCACAGTAGCTCATTGAAATAAATCCAACAAAAATTATTAAAATTTTCATATTTTTTATAAGACTCAGAAACTCAATGATGAGTTTAAGCCTGCATTAATTGTTTTTATTGGATATAACTTTAGTACAGATGTCTGGAATGTAATTATTCAGAGTAAAAATTGGAGATTCCATCAGTAATTCTCACTCTCATTGTTTTTAATGATAATATCTCTTAAATTTATATTCAAAGTTTGTTCAGGTTGGTGCTGACAAGTGTAATGAACATACGGTATGCAGATCTAATTATACACATGTATTAATAGACTGTGAGGATGCTCACATGGGTCATATGGCTCACAAGGCTCATATGGTACTGGAATACCATCACTTAGCCAGATTCACTTAGCTTCAGTCAAGAATAACGCTGTTCTGGCTAGCATTGTGTGCCTTCCCAAAATCCCAGTCTCAATTGATCAAGCCGGAGCCGGAACCCTACTTTTCATAGATTTTCCGGTCCCGGCTCCAACATCGAGAATGCATAGCTCAACTACACTACTAAAACAGTTCAATGGCGCACTTAACATGGTGGATTAAGGCTAAGTGAGCACCGTCAGCTTGAATAAGCGATATAGACACAATATAGCTGATTAAGGAAGGCACTCTTGCACTAAACCTAAAGTAATTGACCCCAGAATTTCAAAAACTGCAAAACAAAAAACCAAATTAATATAAAAAATACAGCAATAAATATCAAGTTCTAATTTTATTTAATGTCCATCGTGACATGACCGATTGTATATCCGCCCCAAATTTACCCATTATAAATACGGTTGAACCATTCATTTCCTAATCAGTTGACAAAGTACTTCCAATTAAAAAGTTCCCGATAACAAGTTAATTAGCAATGAATATTTTTGGAATCGTTTTGATTGTTGGATCTTTAGTGGCGATGGCTTCTGCTGGCGGACCAGCTGTAGATACTAAATTAGTTAAAATTTTAAACGAACTTTGGCAGTCGGTACAGTCAAGTGGTGAACCTCCTGGTGAGTATTTGTAATGCAGATATTTAGTTACTTACTTCTCTGGCCGCAGAGCTTGGAAATGTCAAAACTGAGCCCTAAGGACTATTCTATCAATTCTCATATCCAGTTAGATACTAACCCAATCCTAATGTTTCATTCCAGCTTGTACATACTCATGCAGGGACAAAAGTAAGTTTTTGGCACTAAAAAAATACAAATTTTACTTCAAAATTTCACATTACAATTAAAATTTCAGACAAAAAGCCCATCCAAAATCCAATGTTCAAACCAGCTGCAAATGGCTTCCTTGGCAGTATCGAAATCCCAACCAAAATACTTCCAGATCCAAAAATTGAAGACTGTGTCAATAAACATGATTTGTGCTATGGCAAATGCAATAACAAAAAGAGTGATTGTGACAATGCATTTAGAAGCTGTATGAAGGATGTTTGTGGATCTAGAGATTATTGTAATTGGGTTGCGGATAGGATGTATGATATTGCTAAGTTTGGAGGCTGCTTCCCGTATATTATTGCACAGAATAATGCCTGTATTTGTAAATAAATGTGGTTTGTGGATTAAGAGTCGATTTTTAGTATTTTTTGGGAATTTCAACAAGTTTGGAGGTTAGGGGTTGGTTCCTATCTGTTCAATATGATGGTGGATGTTGAACCCAAACCCCCTTCATCCCCTTGTTCCTTTAAATCACCAAAAATCCTCAATTGACTCTGAAATTTTCACTCAAACCTCCTTATTGCCCAAAAACCATTCTGTTTACTTGCAATAAAGCTAGTAAAATGACATTCGTGACTTTAAACACTTGCAGCTATACTTTTATTAGTTTTTCAGCAAAAATTCAGCTACAGCAAGCTAGCAGTCACTTGATAACTTGCAAGTCAAAAACGTGTATAGAATTATTCTCTGAAAAATAACATGAACAGCAGTTCTAGACTAAAAATTTCTGTAATTTTAGTTATTTTAGCTGTTGCTGGTCATGTTGATGGACAGAGTAACAACAGCTCAACCTCAATAATTGACTGGTTTGGTGAGCAAGTTGTTAAATTTATCACAATTGTAACATCTTTTGTGGACAAAGAAGCTAATGTGTTAATGAACTGTAAATATGAATGCAAGGATGAGAGTAAGTATGGTGGGGGATGAAGGCATGGCAGTGGTTCTCAACATGTTCTCTGAAGTCCAAGCATTGGCGTTGATATCCTTTTTTGAGGCAAAATAGCAAAAAGTCTGGAAATTGTTGTACTTCCCAGATCGTGTCGAGGCACTGCAGTGTTGGGCAACCTATGTACCACGGAACGTTCGAGTTGCCTCACTAAATTGTGTCTAAACACGATGAAGATTGCACACCACTACATAGGGTACCGTGGAACATCATTTGAGAACCACTGCACAATACATCAAAAATTACCTTCTAAATCCACTTAATTCCTATTTTACAGACCAAACCCCAATCCCAATACCAAACCATAACCAATCATCCAATGGCTGTGGATCAGGCATATCACTACCAAGCTTTCTAGTCCCAGAATCATTCGAAAATTGCTGTAATGAACATGATAAATGCTATGACATCTGTAATAATTCGAAACAATTTTGCGACGATGCATTCAAAACTTGTTTGGACTTAATTTGTAAAACTGGATTAAGCCTGATTGATAGTGCATGTAAGACAATCCTTCCATCAATTGTTGCTGTAGCTGGATGTCCTGAGTATTTACATTCACAAGAAAAAGCATGTTTATGTCAATAAAATGAATGATTTATTTGTAAAATAGGAAATAATTCTCAATAAATCTGTAATTTACAGCATAATTCAGCATGTACAGGCACCTTTCTGTGCATCAAGGTATGAACTGCATCCCAATGTTTTTACAATATTATAAAATGTTTCAGCTTCAGCTTTACAGACATTTGTGTCACAATTGAATGCATTTCCACAGGCAATCAGCATGCAGTTCCTAAATGCTGTATCGCAAGAATCCTTCTTAACGTTGCAGGTTCCGTAGCAGTAGTCATGATTGTTGCAACATTGTTCAAATTGTGGATTTGGAAGGTTAGTTGGATCAATGATAATACCTTTTGAGCCACATCCATTAAATGTTCTTATATAGTTGGGGTTTGTGACTGGAGTGCGGTCTAAAATGAATTAGGAAGTGTTATTAGGGTCAAGGATCAGTAACGATCTTGTTTGAGGCTGTTTACTCATTAATTGATTCCAAATTGGACACTAGACCAGCGTGACTCTGACTAGGTTCTGGAATCAATTCAAATCCAGGACCAACTCAGAGTCAGGCTAGTCCAGAAGCTGGATTGTTGATCTATCCACAAGTTTGACCAATTTTGATGTATACACTTACTAAATTGACATGTCAAGCTGCACAAATTGTTAAGAGCATTCAAAGTATCTCCAAATAAGCCAGGACTGTTTGGAACTGAGCAGACTGACAATGAAACTGCAGTGAAAAAAGTGAAAAGAGCTACAAAAGTTCTCATTTCGGGATTTGTTAAATTATTCCTTTGTACTTAGTAAGCTACGTGATCTACTTCCAAAAGTATATCAAAAACTAATTGTTATTATAAAATTTGAAACATATTTTCTTAAAATTTACTTCAATTGATGTTTAATCAGGTGTATTGGGATTCCTAGTAAATTAGCAATAGGATGAGATATAGGATAAAGAGCCATTACAGGCAAAGAGATCGCTTTTAGGTGTCGTAATGGTATCTCAGTACCATGAGAGCATGCTCTATGTCTATTAGGATTTACATAATTTTTTTTTGAATTTTGAACAATCCAAATCCAATGGAAACCGATTGCCCATTCCCTAATCGGAGATCACAGCATGGTTCCAGTAAGTAAGGAAGTGCATGTCATCAGTATTTATAGATTGGAGTTATTGAGCTCAATCAACAGCAATAATACGTATGTTTACTGTTTTTATTTGCTCGAAATCAACTTAAACTCAATAACAACAACAACAACAATTGTTCAAATAATGTCGGCACATGATCAGTTTATAAATAGTTGTTAATTTGGGTTGAATTTGGAGGTTCAACTGAATGCATTGTGTATTTTGATCATCAGAGACAGCATCTGATCAGGACTTTGAGAATATGGATTCTAAAAGACCAAAAAGACACAGTCTCTAGAATCTGAAGTCCAGTCGAGGCTCCTTCACATTAGAATCCTGTAAATTATGGAACCAAATAAAGCAACAAGTCATTTAACTCAAATTAAATCCTTTATTTTCAATTTTCAACAAATAACAAAAAGTTTAAACACAAACACAAGCCTTTGCCTGTTTACCCAAAAATGATGGACATCCGACAGCTGTAACAATACCATAAAATGATTCAGCAACAAATTTACAGCTCCAACTGCCATTACATGAATTAATCATGCATGTTTTAAATATTTGATCGCAAGTATCCTTGACTGTATTGCATGTCTCATAGCAAATGTCATGATCATTGCAGCAAGATAAGACTTTTGCATTTGGAAGTAAACTTGGAATGGCAATGACTCCGTAGTCGCCGCAGCCATTTGTGGATGCAGTGTTGTTTGGGTTTGTGACTGGAGATTTACCTAATTGGGGATTAATTTTGACAGTTAAAAAGGAACAAAAAATCAAATTTACTCATCTTACCATCAGAGCATCTATATACGCAGTCAAGTAACCCTGGTGCTGCACAGAAGCTCATTGAAACAAATCCAAATAAAATTATTAAAAATTTCATATTTTTTTGTAATTTTGTGAATAATGCTTAAAAGCTGTAGACTTAATGATGAGTTCAAATTTGCATTCATTGTTTTTATTGACGAAATACTTCATGGAAATGACTTTAGTACAGGTGTCTGGAATGAAAATATATTTATAGGAAGTTCGAGAATTTGGGAGTTATTCTCACTCTCTTGCTGTTTTAAAGGTGAAGTTTATGGAATTTGGCACAAAAATAGGTTGAAGAGTATTTTGAGATGTTCTGGTTGATGCTGGGAAGTGAAATGAATGAGCAGCTTGCAGATCTGAGGACAATTGGTCTATGATGTAGACAGTGAGTATCCTTACATGGTACCAACCTACCCTATCCCCTAAAAATCAACACATTAATGACATCTAACCCAAATATAACAAATTGGTCAATTAATCTCAAATCCTTCATAAATCCAGGATGATTTTGACTTAATACTGGATTCAAACAGTTGGCTATAGGACTCCATTCTAAAATCCGACTCCAATAAAGTCCGGACACCTCTGGAATCAGATTTAGGAATCCTATTTGAGTCTAGTGAAGTCCTACTCCCAGAATCCTGTCAAATCTGGGTTCAAACTCAAATCAGGCATCATGCCAAAGTCATGTCAGTCTTGAAATAGTGATGGGCAATCATTTTTGAGCTAAGACACACCTGAGATCTGGAAACTTTAGGTTTTGTGGCACAATAACTTAGTAAATCAGTTCATCAACTCCTTTTACCTGACTGGTGTGCCGTGGCCTATGACACACAGGTTGCATACCCCTAGATTAACTAATTCATGTCCAAAACAATCCATCAAGTACCAACATATTGGGAATATCCCACAAAAAATATTTACCATCGCTTGCCTTCTTCCAAATCTTATCAATAATCGATAATGTCAAAATCTTATCGCATAAGATTTAAATCGATACTTCCTTAGTTCATAAATTAATAAAAAAAAATATTTAAGCAGTCTGCCTTGTGACTTCCTCGATAATTGTGCAATAATAATGACTGAAAAAATATTTTTTTTATTAATTTTTTTACTTCCATCGGCTTTGTCGCAAGATCGGATCATATGTGAAGGTGTTGCTGATTTTGAATATGTAGCATCGCATCATGATTGCTATACATATTATCAGTGCATTAGTGGCATCGCTTATCGACTACAGTGTCCACGTGGAAATTTTTTCTCAACAGAACGACAAACTTGTGTGCCTTATTATGAGTCAGACTGTCCACTGTTAAATCCAACGACTACACCTCCTGCAACAACAACAACTCCTGGTGATGGACTTCCGACGTGTAGTGATGTACCTGAATTTGGATATATCCCGTCATTGCAAGCTTGTGATTACTATTATCAGTGTATAGAAGGTACTCAGTACCTGCTCAAGTGCCCAAGGGGATTATACTTCAGTTTCGCACAGCAAAATTGCGTAAACCCAACGGATTCCGATTGTCCATTGATTAGCACATCACCAGCCCCACCAACCACAACTGCTCCAGCTAATGGACTTCCAACCTGTCGGGATGTACCTGAATTCGGGTATATACCCTCTCTGCAAGCCTGTGATTACTATTACCAATGTATAGAAGGCACGCAATACCTTCTGAAGTGTCCCAGAGGACTTTACTTCAGTTTTGCTCAACAGAACTGCGTAAACCCAACTGACTCAGACTGTCCATTAATCAGTACAACACCAGCACTACCAACCACGACGCCGCCACCAGGAGGGCCACCTACCTGTGCAGATGTACCAGAATTTGGATACATACCATCACTACAAGCTTGTGACTATTACTACCAATGCATAGAGGGCACCCAGTACCTTCTGAAATGCCCAAGAGGATTATACTTCAGTTTTGCCGAACAGAATTGCGTAAATCCCACAGATTCTGACTGTCCACTGATCAGTACAACACCTCCCGCTCCTACAACAACTGCTCCAGCTAATGGACTTCCTACATGCCGAGACGTACCTGAATTCGGATATATACCCTCAATGCAAGCTTGTGACTACTATTACCAATGTATCGAGGGCACAGAATACCTTCTCAAGTGCCCAAGAGGACTTTACTTCAGCTTTGCCGAACAGAATTGTGTCAACCCAACCGACTCAGATTGTCCATTGATCGGGACAACACCCTCACCGCCAACAACACCCCCAAGTGGGCCACCTACCTGCGCAGATGTTCCTGAATTTGGATATATCCCATCTCTTCAAGCCTGTGATTATTATTATCAGTGTATTGAAGGTGACCAGTACCTGTTAAAATGTCCAAGAGGATTTTACTTTACCTTTTCAATTCAAAGTTGTGGAAATCCGTCAACGTCGGATTGTCCATTATTAAGTACTACGCCAGCAGCTAAGGTAATCAACGATGAGTCGGAGCAGACGTAAAAAAGTATATTTTGTAATAATTTTCTACTAAATCGAAGATATTTGATGTTAATAAATTTTTTATTTATAATATTGTAGTTTTTGGATGATTAGAGGTGGTCTATTTCAGGTGGTTGAACGATGTAATGTAATGTAATGTTTAGTTGGGATTAGATGAGAAGAGGCTCAATCCTGAGATCAAGCTCGAAGTCCACTTTTCCACATTCTTGAGCTCTGACTCAATCTTAATACTAATCGAGGCAATACTCAATCCTTTGAGGTACACAATACGCTAATGATCCCTAACGTTTAGTGTCAGAACGATCAAGCCGTGTTTTGAGTCTAGAATTGAATTATTTGATATATCTCACTAGCATACAAGCATATGCTCAATAAGTATCTTAACATACCAATGATCATACTCACTAGGACACATGAGACGCTATTTGAGCGTATTTTTGTATTTTAGAGCCTGTATATGCATGTTCATATAAATTGCTAATTTGATACGTAACTCAAGAGGTGGGGTTGGTGGGAGTATACTGAAGCTTAAGATTGATATGCTTGAATTATCTGTTATTTTGGGTTTTTCTAGATAAGAGTCAAGTATGACAAGATGACAGAGATGACTATGCATTATATATTTTTTTTGTTTTATGAATACAGAGCTGATGTAATCGTTTATACTAAATCTGAAATACTAATCTGAAATAAACTAATCTGAAATACAAATACAAAGAAGAAGTTGACGAAAATGTTGTATTATATTGACTATAGAATGTGAAATACGGTTTAAACGTAATGTTGAAAGCTACTTTGTGATGTTCCTGGAGCAATAGAATCAGACGGAAGGCTTTATGTAATGACCTAGGCTCCAAGTTGGAGCATGGTTCCTGTAAGTAAGTAAGGAAGTAATGCTGAAAGGGTAAAAATACTGAAAATGTTAAAAAAAATATTTAATTAATTTTTTTTTTTATAAATGTTATTATTTATTGATTATTTCTTCATATTTTGCATACAATCTTAAACTTTAGAGTCCAATAAAAAAATTAATTTTGATTATAAAAGTAAAAAAGTATATGAATTGACAATATAAATGATTCAGCGTTTAATAAATCAAATTTTGAAAACGTTTTAAATTTTAAATTTTCTTAATCTTAAATTTAACACTTTATTTTTGCCACTGTACCTACCTAATTATTTTAAAAGTCATTATCAAGCAATGCAAAATTCACTGATTTTTATATAAAACTATTTTTGGCAACTTAGTCATACTTAGGTAGCCTTATTCAAGCTATTGAGTACCACTAGGTTACCTGTTGACACTTTTATCAGACAAAATTCGCTCCACAGTAAATTGTCGATGATTTAATATTAATTTAACTTATTTTTACTTTGATTCTTTGATTTTTTATCGATTCCGCAAATTCCAGCCACTAAAATCAAGACAAATTGACAAAAAAGTGTCATTTAATCACTTGAATCTCAACCAAATTTTAATAATTTATTCAACTTACTGTTCAGCTATCTTCAGAATTATTTATTGACTCTGTGACTTAACATCTTGCAGTTCTATTGATGATGCGCTGATAGCTTTAACACTTACGACTTATTCCTTTATTTTCTTTGAATTTCTTCAAATTTTTATCGTCACATTTCATATTTTTTTCACAGTAAATAAATCAAATATTTAAAGACAATTTTTAATCCTGTTGAAGAAATAGAAAAGAAAAACTTGATTTAAATATTGGTTTTTTGAAGTTTTTGATCCGGTAAATTTTGGTAGCTTCCGATAACCCTGACACTCAGTTAACATTACACCCGACTACGTCACTGAATTAATGAATTTAATAATTTTAAAATGCAATGAAATTTTATAAAAAAAATTCTAGTTTTTTTGCTTTATAACAAAAATGTCTCACTGACTCGATATTGAATATCTTTAAAATTTAACAAAACGCAGAGCTCGATTCAGGTCAAGTCAACTTGAAACAATTTTTGTCAAGTCAACTTGAATCAATTTCTGCCATGAATACTTCGAGCTCTGTAACACAGCATTGTAGTTTATAATCTCAAAATGTTAATTTCACAGTATTATATCTAGTCTAGTCGGAACTTACCTTTATCATATCTCAGTGTTCCACCTTGTGCTTGCCTGCATTCCTTTCTTCATTATATTTACTTTAAATTTACTTATTTTCTTCATAGTTTATAAGAATCTTTAAGCACTAACTTTCACTAACACTATTCACTTAATCCTACAAATAGTAAACTTTAACTTCCATGAATTAACGTCGATTCTTTCCCTTTCCAGTAAGTTGTGTATTATTTGGTCTATCCAATCGTCGTCGATATGACAGTGGATCTTGCAAGTCAATTTGCCGTTGAATATTTGGATCAATTCTAGGCGCATTTCTTGGTGGATATTGATTATATGGCAAATTAGGCATATTAGGAATGTCCGGCATTGACGGTGGTGCAACAATTTGCTGTTGCCATGGCGATACAGTGTGCATTGGCATTTGTTGATTATAGAATGGCTGTTGTACCATCATATTAGGCATTTGATATGTCATGTCATTTTTCATTGGCATATCCCATGCTTCTTGTGATGCCGGTTGCTGTACTGGCATATCCCAGCTTGAAGTTTGCATAAAACTTGTCATAAGTGAACTCATAAGCTCATTAGCAACAGCACCAGTGTTCGAAAGTGTCGGATTGACTGGAAGTGGCTTTTGATCATTCTTGACTGTCGCATTCATAGACTTGACGATTTCTGTGTCTTCATACTCATCATCAGATAGGATTTGTGCCTTTTCTGGTGATTTTCTGAATGAATGCTTATTGGAATCGATGGTCGGATCAGCCTGAACCTCCTCATTCTCATATTCACTTTCTATGTCTTCATCGCCAATGTCGACATACTTCCTTAATCTCTCGACACGCTGTCGGTCTGTATTTTCAATTTTAGACAGATATGTTATCAAGTGATTCTGTTCATCGCATGTCAAGTCTGAGAAGTTCCTCAACAATGTCTTCAAGTCATCGTCGGTCAAATTTTCTAGTTCCGTAAAATTATCATCCTTATCAGACTTTCGGCTGTCGATATTTTTAGATTCTGGTGCTTTTGAAGGCTGTGGTGATAAAGTTGGTGTCGTTGGTCGACTTTGTGGCTGCTCGGCTGGTTCCTCGTCCTTGACGGTCTCAAGACCTTCTGCAATGACAGCTTCAATCATTTCTTCTAGTTCCTCTGGTGATATGTCATCTCTGCCTTGTTCAATCAGTGTCTGTGTCAGGACTTTAGCGATTTCAAGCCTTGCTGACTCACTCGTGTCTATTTGCTTGACTGGTTCCGGCTGCTTCTTTGGCTTTGCTGCTGCCATCAATTGCCTTTTTTTATTTGTTTCGTAGATTAGTGACGCAATTTGCTGAATTGCACGCTTAACTGGTGTAATTTTATGTGGTGCAACAAGATTGGCACTAAGTCCACCCTTGAGGCGTTCCTTAACTGTTTCCATAAGTATCATGTTGTCTTCATCGAATAGCAAATTGTCACATGAATTTGCTTCCGCTTTTTCCATACTTATCGCTTTAGTCAGCAATGTAATAACACGATCAGCTAGAATTCCAATGTCACTTTCAAGTGCCGACAGCAGACGACAGACAGACACTAAATTAATTTCACCATCTTTACAGTATATATCAGGTGTTGGTGACCGACGAATGTCACGATAATTTGATGCCGATCTATAGCTATGTGGACTGTCTGATATTCTGCTATGGGATCTGTCATCGTCGTACCTAAAGCGTTTACGGTCATGTCTTGTGGATTTTCGGTAATTTTCATCGTCACTTTCGTCGGATATTTCAATTGGTGACCTGGACTTGCGGATACGACGATGTGCTGGACCTGGTGAACGGGATCGATGATGTGTTCGATTATTGGCACGATTGTGATGGACTGGACTCTTTGAGCGATGACCTGCTGGAGATTTTGATCGTGAACGTGACCGATTGCTGTCATTCTCAATTTTGGACACAAATTCTTGTGTTAAATTTAATTTACGACGAATTTCAGCTTTTTTGGATGTAATGTCATGTTCATGAAGTTCCTTCATACGTTTCATCCAAAAGTCTATCCATTCTGGCTTATAATCATAACTGTTGGCATCTAAACCTTCAGCTAATAGCTCCTTGTAGCGATGACTCCAAAATGACTTCCATTCGTCCGAATATAATGGATGCTTTTCAGGATTCTTCTTATATTCAGTGAACTTCTTGTCTAAAACATCCATTGCGATCTTTACTGTAGCTTTATATTTTTCAATTATGTACTTTTCCTGCATTTTTGCATTTGACTGCTCTGATAATTCACGTGGTGTGAGGATCTTCTTTATTTCGGATTTTTTTGGTGGTAGTTCCGTCATTTTTGATGACATTGCAATCTCTTTTAAGCTAAATTTAATGAGAGAAGAAATGAAATTTATTGATAAGGAATTGAGTTGGAATATGAGTTTGATTATTAACATATAAGAATGATTGGAAATGACCCGAATGACATGATGTCGTGGATTTGATTATTTAATTGGTTTTAACCCAACATAAGGGTGTAGTCTGGGCAGTCTTATTTAATTTTGACGGATTAAGAGGCATCGGTGCATTAAAGACATTATGTCCAGCAAATAACGTCACTAATGGTCATGTTGTTGCCGTTAGGTCAACTTTTTGACGACATAGGGGTGCCCTAGCAACTAAGTTGTGCTTCTTGGGTATTGTCCCCGAGGATAGATACATAATGACCATTACCAGAGTTGACAGGACTTCGCGAGTCCGGACTCCAAAAATCCACATTGGGGTACTGTCAACTCTGTCTATGACGTTACAGATGTATTTACCATGAAGCCTTGAAGATGTCAAATGACCGTCATATGACGAGAAATCAACAAAGCTATCATGGAAAATAAATCAATAAGATCATCATCATCATTATCATCATCATCATCATGTGCCGCTGAGGATCGCTCGGGTTTGACCAAATAGTGCAGATTTTAAAGCACCATACTTACCTGATTTGGAATTTTTATATTTTTTCAACGATTTTTAAATACTTACCGTAATTATTCAATAAAATAAATTTTTTTTAAAAATTTAAAATGGCTTAATAAATTGAAAATTTGGTAAAAACTCATAAATTTTGAGTCCCATCAGCTCTACCTCATCTACTACAGAATTACTTAGAGCAGAGTATCTCTATACTAAGCTTTACTAGCGCAAGGCATCCTAGGTTGCCCTAACATCTAAAGATTCAAAATGATACTCTATACAACCATACCCGTGTATGGTATCCCGATTAATCCCCCTACCTAATCCCCAAATGATTATCCCCTCTCAACCCTCCACAAGTAAATTAACCGCACGTTATAAACAATTTAAAATTCTTAATCCTAATAACAATCACAAAATCACAATCTTCCTTACCTTTTCTCATTTCCTTTATCATATCGTCGATTATCCTCAAACTTAATTGAACTTTTCTTGACATTATCACGTGATTTTTCATTAAATTCTTCAAATTCTTCAGAATCAGAACCCGACGACACATCATCCAAAAGATCATTATTTTTTGTACTAACTGACAAAATCTTTTCAGCTTCCGGGAAATCTTCTTCGTTAAAATGCTTAAAATTTTTAATTTCTTCCGTTATTTCAGCCTTACTTATTTCATACTTTTTGTAGTCATAGACAGATGGCTTTTGTCTTTTGGATTGTTCCTCAATTTTCTTAGCTATTTTGGTCAGGACTTCTTCACGATATGTCATGTCATTGTTGAAACGTGATTGACGGTTGAGGATGCTCATGACTTTTGGGAAGTGGAGATCCTGTTTGAGAGAATTAAAGAGGGGGAAATTAGAGAGTAATTTGGGGAAAGGTTAGTTGAGAGGTGAGAGAAGATAAGGTTGCGATAAGTCGATGATATGGTTTATCAGGCATAGAGCATGCTTTTATGGTACAAATAGGCTATTATGGTACCTAAAAGTCGGTCTATTTGCCTATGAGGGACAATTGATGTTGAATAGGAAGTTGAACGATTGCCAAGTTTACAACTATTCATATATTGGTCGAAGGGCGTAGAAGAGATATGAGGAGGGGTGGGGTGGAGGGTAGGATGATGTTTATTACCCCTTAATCCACTTCTTTTTGGAGAAATTCTTCATTTTTGATAGGGATATTTGAAGCAATTATCCATAAATCATCAAATTTGAGGTGGATGCAAATAGCATCCCCCCTTCCCTCAAGGATAGGGTATAAAGGGTCTTTCTCAAATCTCTGCCTGCACCCCTGATTTACTCGACTTATCGCACCCTCTTTCACTCAAAAAATGTACCACTTTATTACTCTAATAAACATATTTTTAATATTTTGTTCCAAATTCACTTTCACTTTATCACTTTATATCATTAAAATTAATGAATTTAATATATATTATATATTAATATATTAACGAACTTATTCTTAATTATCAATAATTGAATTTAAATTAATTGAATTTAAACTAATTGAATTTGTCAATTTTTTATTTATTTCAAAAAAGACTCTAAATTTAAATATTCAATTTGTATTTATTTTTAATTCAATTTTTTAAATTAAAAAACTCAATTTTTTGAAGTAATTCCAGACTCAATAATAATTCCAGCCAAATTTCCAGTCTCATATTGTATTACCGACGACATAAAATGAAAATACATAAAAGAAATACTAAACTTATCTTTAATATATTTTCAATTTCACCATAGTTATCGTTCGTCGTAATACAATCTAATAAAAAAAAGACACAAGTTACGCTTTTTCCAGCAATCGAATTATTTTAAATTGCGATAAGGCAAGGCACATGTACGACTTGGATTTATATTATAATATAAATAATCGAGGGAGATTTAAATTGAATTTATTTAAAATATAAATGTGTGAATTATTTTCTCGAATTTTCGCTTAGTCACTGATCATAAGGAGCACATTTTGTTTGCTTGGACAACGTTATGTCGCTGATTGGACAAAAAATCGTTAAAATTAGTCATCTACTAGACATTAGATTGCCTTTATAAAGGTTTAATTAATGTTTCGGTCCACTTAGGGTTGTCATATCAGAACTCTAGGTCGATTTGGATTTTTTATACAATCTAGTCGACTTGAACCGACTTTTTCAAACAAAATCAGAAGAAGAATCAACTCAGGTTGACCCAAGTTGACTTAGGTCGACTCAAATTGACTTAGATCAACTCAATATCGGCTGATTCGCTGCTTTAAGTCACCCGAGTGACACTTGAGAATATCAAGTAATCTAACAAGAAAGCACATTGTGAAGAAATGACCGAAAATTAAGCGATAAGTCAGCGTGACACTTGCCTTAGTTCAAAATCTACGAAATCCAGCTTCAGGACAGAGTCAAGTCGACTTAGGACCAGATTTTCGGGAATATCTACACCATATGCCTGCAAGATTTGCATCATAATTCGTATCATCACTTTTATATTTTAAAAGCACTTTAAATTGACATAAACTAAGTTGAAGCTTTAAATCAACTAAAAAAAAGTCGATTTTCACCTTTAATTGACTCAAATTCGACCTCTAGGTCATCAAATTCACAATTATCACTAATTTATCACTGATTTATAATCAAAAATCCCATCAACTACTCAAAAATCTATGCAAATTCTACAAACCTTTCAAAAATTATCAAATTAATTGATGATCAACTTTATTACTTTATATATAATCTTTGAAAGACCCAGTCTTATGAACTGGACCCAATGCTACTAAGTTTTATCACTTTAACACCCCGAAAATCAATTTCACTTTAAAAAAATACTAAAATTAATTTTTTATTTACCAAATATTTCATCCGATGACGATGCGACGTAATTTGTGGAATTATATTCCTTGGATCGCATCTTTTGTCACACAATGTGCATACATAGAGCGGTTCCTTTGCCTTCTGATCATGCAATTCCAAAATGTATTCAAGTCCAATCAATGGCTTGTCAATTTTATCAATTATTGCATCCATATGACAAATTGGCTTCATCTCATCCTCAAATCCAGGTGGAATTGGCTCGCCTGGAAATATTGTTTGTGTGCCTAAAAGGAAATGTGGAAATTTTGGGAAATTATACGAAAAATAGAATCCTAAAACTCACTTTTTCCGGGTCCAATGTATGACCGAAACACAGTTGCATCAGGCGTGTAGTTATAAAGTAAGCGATTTTGATGCTTTTTGCCGGTAATGTGCGTCTGCAATGCCTTTTCACCCTGCAAGTTGGGAACACCACAAAGATGACAATTGTATGAAAAATAGCCAGCAAGTCCGCGAGGATTTCTTGAGAAAATTTTCTCAAATTGTCCATCAGAAAGCTTCTTTGTTTGGGTGAGGATGTGCTTCTCGGTGTCGATTTCTACCTAAAGTTGGGATAAAGATTAGAATTAGTTGTATTGTAAGGAATATTGTCAGGTTTAAGGTTTCTAGTGCCTTTAAATAAGCAGAAACCCTGGTCATGTATTTTGAGGAAGCACAGCGCATAGAAATGGCAGTCCTAGACTGATGTGATGCTGTCTCTATTTCAGATTAGATGAAATCTGACATCAGGCCATGCCATGCGCATTGTGTGAAGCTTGGACAAATTCTCAGAAAGGATATGACTCAGAAATGCAACCCCAGGCCATCATGACTCAAGTTTCAGGGTAGATTCAACGGAATCTTCCCAAAAGTTTGAGATAATTCAGCCATGGAGTCGAATTTTCGGTAATTTCTGCGTCGTATGACTTTCGGGACTATCAAGCTTGTTTACCTTATTATCAGCAATGTCTTATACAATATAAGGCTATTCTGCCCAAAACGTATTTCACTATAGGCAGTATAATTGACCTTAAGTCCCACAAAATATAGACTAATCAAAAAAAAAGTTTCATATTCGATGAAATGGGCATCAAGTTCAAAGAACACGGCAATTAAATTTTGTTAATGACAAATGATAAGGAATCAAAGTGAGTCGTTCACTAATTAAGCAAGAGTAGAGGGTCGGGTGAGATAATGAGCAATGTAGCTTCCATAGAGATTATACTAAGGATTAAGGGGTCTAAAAGCCAATTTTACGCGTTACGTAACAAGTGAATGACTCCAAAATGATTAATCTACAAGATTAAGACAGAATTAAAGCTCTGATGTACGTTAGATTCAGGAATGGGTCAATAACATGAAGTGAAGTGGAAAAAATCAGAACGACGGCTGCAATCGAGAGCCTTCGAATGGAATATTGATAGAATGATTGAATAGACCTGAAATGTATCATGTTTTAGCAATGAAAGATTGAAATGAGAGGAATCATTCAAAAATCCATCTTCAGATCAGCTTGACTTTAACTTAATGCTAGATTCAGCTTAAATAGCGTCACTATGGCCTGATTGTGGACTTTAGATCGACTAGTCAGATTGTGGTATTCGAGTAAAATGCCAATAATGCAAAACTCATCAAAATTGATCAAAATATACCAAAAAATTGATTCAAAAATATGAAAATAAATCAAAAAGGTCAAAAAAAGCAACCAAAATTAATAAAAATTGAGAATGACCAATTAACATCCTTAAAAACCATTTATAGTATTCTAATAAATTTGATCATTTTAATAAAAGTTCATTGTAATGTCTCTATACTCAAAAATATACATAACGTCACCAAAACAACAACAACAGAGCATAATCAACAAAAAATGCGGAATTTCTATTTGATATGTATTTTATTCTTCTAGGAACGAGCTGTGTGTTATTCTTTTTAAATTGGAAAATTCCCATTTATTCATCATAATATTTTTGAAAAATTCTTCTTGAATCTGGATTTAAGCTTTAAATTCTTAGTAAATTGAGCGACAATCTCTAATTTAATAATAACACAATTTAGTCAGTTTTGTGAATTTTGATAATACTTAGTTAGTCTGAGCCAAATTGACTTGGTATATCCAAAAATCCGATATCAAGCCAGCATGACTCTGAAACGTTGTCAGATTTAAACTGAATTCCGGATGTCAGACGATGTAGATATGACCAAGATATGACCGAAAATTTGACTAAATACTAAGTCAACATATCTTTATACTGAGGATAGAATTCATTTAATCTGGTCTGTAGACAAAGTCACTTGGGTCAGGAACCAGAGTCCCCTGTGACAGGAACCAGAGGCATCTGGGTCAGAAGCCAGAATCACCTGAGTTCGGGGTCGGATATTCGGTCAATTCTACGTCATGTGTCTTTTCGAAATTCGCAAAATTTGAACCGAATTCCCTATTTGACAAAGAGTATGCTTTCATGGTACAGAAATATCATCAAAATGCCTAAAAGCAGTCTCTTTGCCCGATATGGATCCATCATCAAATCAGAGTCACGCCAGTCTAAAGCAGATCGATCATCCAATTTAAGTCTCATATTCTGAGAACCTGTATTACGTTCAGTTTCACCATCAGCGTATATACAAATAGTTTTATTAAATAAATTTTAATAGACATAATCATTGCGAATTATATGGGAAACTTGCTTATATTAAAAATGATTGAGGAACACTAAAGTTAAAGCCACATCAATATTAATCAAAATAATAAATGAGCCACACATATGTGACGTATGCAGATTTGTGGCTTATTTATTATTTTGAAATTGTTTTTATTTCAGAATGTAAACGAAGGGTAAAGGCCGTAGGGTGAACGGGTTTAGATTTTGTTTCAATTTCTTGGATTATTTCTTGAATTTTTTGGATTATTGCCTAACTGACCTATCCACGAACAAGCCCCTTTGCTGAAATATATGTCGATTACTTTTTGAACCCATCCGTATCAAAATCTTGACCCCTCATCCCCATCTTATGAGCATTAATGACCTTTAACCTAAACCACCATTTCCATCCTATGGGTATGCTTATCACATCAGCAGGAAATTGTATTATTCTTTTCATTCTGAATTTATTATAATGTATTTTAATGTGAATGGAATCATTTGAGTATTACTGTACTTAGAATGAAATTCCCAAAAAAATGATTAATTCCAATTATTCCAGATAATTTTGGAAATACAAGAAGCGTATATACATAATCTACATGTCAACTACGTGTGAGATTTGTGTGATCTTGTACGAAGAAATACTCTAATTTTGACCTAGACAAAGAGTGGGCTAATCTGAAAGGAATGTTCATTATAGCATGAGAGCAATGTTCATCTAGTATATTTAAGGTGACCAAGAACTCTCGAGAACATGCTATTTGTCTGTTAGGAGGTTGGGATGACGATTGATTTCTATTGATCCATTATGAATCGTAGGAGGTTATTGACTAGGTTGAACAGGTTTCAGTTCCTGACTAAAATGGCTATTTTTGCTAGTTTCTGGATAATGGGTAGTCAATTAGCAGACGGAAGCTGGCGATAGAACCAGTTTTAGGCAACATCTGAGGGAGGCCATGGATCACAGTTGATCTGTATTGCCATCAAAGTAAAAGTAGATAATACGAAGTATTATAAAAGAGAGATTGGTCTCTTATAACATTCAAGGTAGGGAGTAGAAGGGGCGGAGAGGTTGAGCACCAACCTATCCCTCCCCCCACTTTTAGAATACATCTAAATGAAGCTGATTCAAATGATGGAAATTACTAGAATTAATAAGCAAATGAATTCAAGGCTGATTATCTCATGGTTTTTATCAATGCCAGTGGCGTACTAATGAGCGATAAGGTGGAGAAGAAGGAGGAGGAGGAGAAGGAGGAATAGAAGAAGTAAGGGTGATGTAAGTCCTGTGATTTGTAACTAAACCTCCACTTTCTGGAACAAATTCTTCAATTATTTATCCTTTTCATGAAACTTCTAAACTTTGGACTCTATAACCACATTGTAGACCCCTCCGTCACTCCGACCTACGTCTCCAATAGGGATGAGGGGAAACACACTCATTCTGAAACATTTCGTAATTTCTGAACATTCCCACAACACTATTTTGTATTAGACATTAAAATATCAAAACTACGTACGCCACTGGATGCCACACAACCTCACAAATACAGATACAACTTCTTTATATCACAAATAAGTTCAATTGTAGTGCAAAAAAATGGTGAAATTCAAATGAACGAGCATTTTTAAGATTATTTTAAAACTCATTATCACTTTGTGGTTAAAAACTCATTGCCTAAATATAGCTTAATCACTTACTTGTTGCATTTTATTAGTTATTTCTATATTTATCCACTTTTTTTGTATTGTTTTATATTTTAAATTATTTTTAAAAACTTTGTCTCAATTAAAATGACATTTAACATAGATTTTTCATTTCTTTTAAATGTTTTTAAAACTGAACATAACTTTATAAATCATAAAAACTTGATATGGATCACTAAAATTCACAATAGTTCCACTAATTTGCCAAATTGATGTTTTTTTTTTGAGAATATTTTATTAATGGCGACTCCGAATTGATCAATACACGTTTAACACTCACTGTGTCTAAAACAGAAATGAAGTGATGATATGTAGGCATTGGAGAGTTTGAGTGAATATGGAAGTAAAAATTGAGAGAGAAGATGTTTTGGTATTGGTGAGCATTTCCCCTTAAAATAAAGTTTTTTACGATCTCATCATTTGAACTTGTTGGACCGTCATATAGTTTTTAATATTAGAATGAATTATTGGCAATTTTCCTTTAAAGAAGCTGTTGATAGAGACAGTATTGCATTTAATATTGATAATTGGCAGAGCAATTGGCGGAATCCACCGATAGAGCCAACTTTAGGCGTCATTTGAAGATGACTCGAATGGATCTCAATTGTTGAGTACGGTCAGTGAAGTAAGTAAGTAAGTTGACAATTTAGGAGTGTATATAATACTTGAAGTGCCCAGGTTTTTCATCTTGAGGCACTGCGATCATTAATCTGTTGTAGATCACCTTTTAGACCAAGGGTCAGACACTCCAGTGGTACAGTACTGTACTTACTGTACTTTTCATACAAGTACTTAGGTACTGTCCATACAAGTACAGTAAGTATTGTACTGTACTTACTGTACTTTCTTATAAATTCAACATGTACAGTAAGTACAGTATTGTACTTTTGGAATGTCTGACCCTTGTTTTAGACTTACAGTTTAAAGTTGGATCCGAACCACTTGCAAGCTCTGCATATTACAAAGACACGAGGTTGTCATGAGACCTGATGTATCCTGTTCTGTACCTAGTTACAATTTGTGTGAGCAAGAAAGTGTTTTAATCACTAAATATTGAAAAAAATGTCAAAATTTTGAATATTTTTTAAGAATTTTAATAAATTTGAATTTGAAAATTGAGTCAATTTGTAAAAACCAAATTTTTTGTGTGTTAACTCTATGTAGGCTCTGCTAGATTATCTCTCTCATGAGAGGATTTTGTATTCTGGGTATTCATCAAATTTACTCTCTTTACTAGCTTTCCTAACTTTTCCTCTCTCATTGTTGCTATTACTAATACAAATACAAACACGTGGCTTTATATTTGATAGAAACTTATTAGAAATTTAATAATCTTTTGTTTTGTCAATTTATATCAATCAGAGCTTGAAGTTGACTTCAATTTTATATGACCTGCCCATATGCAATACAAGTCGACATTTGTAAAGGATTGATATGGATATTTTATTAAAACACTTAGAATCTCATTTCCATCCCTTTACGTTACGTAATAAGTGAATGTCCCTTTTGATCAACAGTTTAATGACTTCCCATCCAATCACCTCCTTTTGTTAAACGTCACGTCAATTTCAAATACTTCCTTAATATTCAAATACAAGTCGTTTCCATGGCATTTATTGTTAAATGTTTACTTTCTGGATTATTCTGTTTAGAAGCATCAAAAATTCAATCAAAAATCAGAATTATCAATAAATCATACTTAATAATAAAGCATCATCATGGATCCCAGCAAATTACAAGGAAAAATGTAAGAAAAATTACAATTTTAAATCACAAATTAACTAAAATCTCGCCCAAAAACCAGTCGCGAGCAGATGAAGCGTGAAATCAAAGCTAGAATAGACAGCGAGAAGAAATGGAGTTTCATGGCCAAACCAGAAAATAATCAGCACTACAGTCAATCCTATCTCAATGCCAGAATTGCTGAAAGATTTTCACAAAATGCAAAAAATCGAAAAAATTCATCAACAAGTCCATCCCCAAAACTATCCGACACTGACGGCAGTCAAGGTGAATCTTACTTTGTATCACCAGTCATGTACGAGTCACTCAATGTCTGTCGATGTGGACGTAAAAAGGAAGGCATTCATCTCATCAAGTGCCTTCAAAAATGTGTCATAAAATATTCGGACGGTGAAATGTCAACAGGATCGTCGCCAGTTGGTGAGAAAATTGACGTTGAACCAAACATTCCGAGAACATCAAATGGACTTCCTGGATTTTATTCATCCAAATATACACATTTAGAGAGATCAACGTTCTATGTCACTCCAAAGGTTCATCTTAAACATAAAATTACTGATAATATTTATAATAATATTATTATTGGATAAATAAAGTCGAGGAATAAAGAAACCCGAGCAGCACAGTCACTGAGGCATTTTTTTATCGTCGATTCCAATTGATGGGTGACGTCATGGCTCTTTTATGTCATTTCTTGTATTTTCTAGAGCTTGTCTACTTGCTAATATAAGAAATGACATAACAGGACATTTGATGTCTTGGAATCCACCAATTCTGCATCTTAACCATGTACTTCATAGACACTAGCTCTAAAAGACAAAGAGCATCCTTTCCTGGTACATTAAAAGCACTATTTCCTGAACTGAGTTCAGTATAATTTCAGGAATCAACCCAATGATTCAATTCCGGGGTTAATAACCTCTAATAGGTACTTAACAGCTTTGAATGACACATAAAGCCACCCATGGTCTAAGGGGCCCCCATGGCTATGCCCTCGAATAATGCACAAGTCACCTAACAATTACTGAGTCATAAATTCACTTATTGAATTCGCCAGCCGAATCAAAAATAGAGAAATGAGAACATAAAGTGATATTTGCAGATATCAGTTCACATTATCAATTTGAACGTTCAGTCGACGTTTTGTGCTTCACTTGTGAGGACGAAAAAATTTAATTTTTTTATTAGAAATTTTTAATCACATTTTATTAAAAAGATGAGTAAGTATTAGCTAAAAAGTGGGAGTTTTGAGAAATTATTTCAATTTAATACATTAAAATATCCAAAATTTGTTGTTTTTAAATGTGAAAAAAAGTCACTGTATCGTAAATTTTATCTTATCATAACATTTAGTCTTCAGATAAAGAATAATTGCACTTTATAAGTTCGTAAAAATTAGATTGAAAATTTGTTGTTTTGTTAGATAATGATTGGACATTTTGGTTTAATTTGGTGTTAATTGGTTGAAAATTTGTGAATTAAATTGTAAAAATTTGAAATTATTCCATTAAATTCCACGAAATTCATAATCAAGTCCCAAAACATACTCCAAAAAGCACAATTAAATCAATCTATCGATAATCCGATCACAGGCTGTCGTGACCAAGACTTGATACCTTGGCAGAGTCATGCCGACTTGAGTCAAGACTGTGGATCGGTTAACCGACTTGTGGTGTTCGGGTACACGTCATAGTAAAGATATAGACAAGTGTCTTTAAGCCGGCATTACTAAATCGTTTAATTTTATTCACTCAGCTCTCCAGGACACTTCTTGCCTTTAGGTCGACGGTTTCCTTTCAAAAGCTAATCCGTTCAACCATCCGTGATTTTTTCTCTCTAGAAAGTCCGGTTTTGGGAAACAAAAGTCTTATTTTGGGAACAAAAAATCACCACAAACGGTCTGAGATTCTATTTTTCAATCAAAAAAAGATAACATTTGTTACAATTAGAATTTTAAAATGCTTTTCACAGTCAATGATCTAGACCAAGGTGGCATACAGAGTTGGAAGCCTGCTAATTCCTTCTAATCCACTTCTCAAACATCAAAGCTCCCAACTATTTCAACTAGGGTTTCCATAAATCTCGCATAACTTTCGTATTTTCAAGAGACTTAAACCGAGACTTTGACCATGACTGAGGTAGCGACTGAGACTGAGACTGAGACTCAGACTTGGACTCGGACTCTGACTCTGACTTAGATTCAGACTCAGATTCAGACTGAGACTTAGACTTAGACTGAATCGGATCCTGAGACTGACACCGAGACTGATTAGTCTAGATCTCAAAGTCAACAGCCCCCTCAATCCCAAACTCCATCCCTACGTCACCATCATAAAGTCATTGACTACCGGTTGACTTGATCTAAATTACTCATATTTGAACACCTTTTTTTTGTTATCATAGCACAATGACTCAGTTACTCACTACATTGGAAGCTTATCTTTGATTTTGTTGCTTTTATCTTTTCTTCCCGTGTATTAAACTTTTTATTTTATTTCATTAAGATAAGAAGTTTATTTCACAAGTTGCTGTAACTTTGTTGTTTTTTTAATATTAAGTATCTGACAAGTTAAAATTCTCATTAAGTATTGATTAATTTATATGATTGTAAATACTTAAAAATTGGTTGCAGAGATGGTTTGGTAGTTGAAAATGGGTAATGGGGGGATAGGATGTGATTAAGGTGTGATATGTAGGGTATTTTGATGTCTAGGTGACGTCAAACCTTGAAACCGAGACTGGTAAGTCTCAAGAAATTTTAGTCAGAGGTTGATCGCATGTATAGACATAAATCCGTCATTTCTAGAGCTTGTCATGATTTGTCAAGTTTGTAGCTTGAGATACTGTTGACAAATCTATGGCTGTTACACTGAGATGGGTTTAGTGGTAATTAGGGTTGAATTTGGAGTTCCTAGGATTCGGTCCTAAACTATAGGTTCCTACTAAACCCTGCTAACAATAGACTGTTACACTCGGAATACCTAAATCCTGATTCTAAATCAATCTGAATTTATGAATCAATATTTAATACCTTATTTCTTACAGATTACCATTGGATACCATCATCAGTACATCAAGGTCTTCCAACCGGAAATGTTGTCTATGCTGGAAATGATTCAGATGGAAGTCCTATTTATATTGGACGGTAAGTTCAAACAATGCTATAGCAAGCAAAGAGCGTGCTTTCAAGAGCAGAGCAAGTCTTTTAGAGATGCTCATTGAGTATATTTCGGGTAAGCTAGTTCTCGAGAGCATGCTCTTTGCCTGTTTGGGATGGGGATGGCTAGTTAATATCCAGTTGTTGTCTAGTTCTAAGGTCTTTTTGTACAAGTATTCGGGTTTTATACCTAATTGAGTCAACTACAGTCGAGCTTACCATACAAAATCCCCAGTGTCCACATTGAGTATTGGTATATTTTAAGTAATACATGAGCTGCTTTGTCAGTTAGATTGTATTACACAATTATATGATTCAGGATATAGTTTGACACAATCACGTGTATTCTGGATGAATTGGAGCAAACCCAAAATGCATATAATACAAAAAAGACGAGTCATTAAGCATGCATGACTCTATCATGACTCTAAATTGACACTTTCTATCCAAAATACCCAATTGCTCATCCATATCCACATCATATGCCTTCCAACACTTAAATCACACACTTATTCATCTCATTTCCAATTCCAGTGCATTCCATGACGGAGATCAACTTCCAGCCAAAGTAATTCCAAGCAAACAAGCTTGCTATGTCTCCCATAATGGATTGGAAGTGTTCAAGCAACACTTTGAGTATTTATCAGGTACAGGATTTTCATGGGTTGCATCATCAAATGGACATACACCAAAGGGTGCTGTTATTGCTGGAAGTACAGTCACTGGTGAGCCATTGGCCATTGGACGTGCTCATCATGAGGGTAGTTTGACACCTGGAAAGGTAATGCAGTGGTTTTGGGTTTGAATTATCAATGGATTAATATGATTGTTTGTTTTAGATTCACAAAAGTCATGGATGCTTGTATTTACCATATGGAGGTGCTGAACAGTCAACTTTGTACTATGAAGTATTAGTTTGTCCTCAAAAATGTGAGTATTATGGATGATAATTGATTTTATGGTTGATGGCATGATTTGGTACGGCTTAGGTCATGTTCCAGAGGTGCACCTATGCCAAGTGTACCTGGTGTATCCACCAAGTGCCCTATACCGTCAAATATGAAGCATAAATCATTATTATCGACTAATTTCCTGTACTTTCCTTCAGCAAACTGGCTGTCGATATCAGCCCACGCTCCATTACCACCAAATGCTATTCATGCTGGAACTGATAGTGATGGATCTGCAATTTATGTCGGTAGATGCTATCATGAAGGTGATTTGATTCCAGCAAAAGTAATGCCGAGCAAAAATGTCGCTTATGGTAAGAATGAAGTCGATTTAAAGTTTTGACCCCAATAACCCCTTCCTGGCTACGCATCTGAGTCGATATTTTGACATAACATGCAAGCCTTCCTGGACTATACCTGGATTTAACTCATAAAATCTCAATTTCCATCCTCAGTATCCTACAATGGCCAAGAAATTCCAAAATATAGTTACGAAGTCCTATGCGGTGGCAACACACAATGGGTACCAAGCAGTGGCGGTTCACATCATCCAAATGCTGTTGCTGGTGGACATACAACATCCGGTGAGACATTGTTCATTGGACGTGCTCCATGGATGGGAAGTGTAACATGTGGTAAAATTCATCCATCACATCAAGTTCTTTATATACCATATGGTGGCATGGAAGTTGCTATTGGAAATTATGATATTCTTATTGAATATTAGGGTCACTTCCTGGTTTACGCGTGGAAGTTTTTTGTAATTAATTATTTTGTTTAAATATTAAAGTGAATTTTTGGATTTTATGAGATTTGGTTGTTTTATTGGGTATTGGAGGAGATTTTGGAGGACTTGTGGGATTTTGGAGGTCATATGGGATTGTATAGGACCTGAAAGGGGGAACTGAATGTCATTTTAGACCTGAAAATCCTAAAAAAATTAAGAAATAGAAGAATTTGGTTCAATTTTTTGTACATTAATTAATTTTATTCGATTTAAACTATTTCTAACTTCCAGGTGGAACTGGGCTGCTACTTTTCTTAAATTACAACATATTTCCTAAACCTTAACTTAATTCCTGCAATTACTTCTTTGAGTCATCCTAGCTTTGATTCTTTGTCCTTGAATCTCCTTTAAGCCACAGATCTCGACGACGACAACCCTACATACTGTCCATGCTTAATTGAACTACTTCCATTAACCTTCTGTGCATTTTCAACATTCTTCCTCATTTCGTAGTCTTCCTTAAGCATTCCTGGATAAACGAATTGTGCATCACATTTTGGACAGTTGGAACTATCTGATTCCAATAGCTTAATTACAGCACATTCATAACAATAGATTGTTTTGCAGCATGGCGTCGTGACTGGCTTTTTGAAGATGTCTTTACAGATGCTGCAATAGTAGTTTTGGGGAATTTGATAAGTTTCGACTTGTTGGATGTTAATCTGCTGTTGCTGACTTTCTGTCTTGTTCCTTAATGACATTGGAATTCCTGTCATTTTCTTTGATTCCTGACGTGGAGCTTTTGGGGCTTTAGGATCATATCTGACTGGTTTTGTGACTACAAATGTACAGTGACGAACAAAATGTCCAGGAACGTGACATTTACGGCAGACATAACCACGTGGTGGAGCTGAGAATCTACATTGTGGCTGAGTTTGGTAATTTGTATACTCGAATGTACTTTGCATCATCATTGCGAAGATTTTGTCTTCCTCAGTTCCTTTCATGGTCGTTAAATCTTGGAAAACTGATGCGGGTGACTTGGTGGTCGCGGGTCTGATTGGTCCGAGTTGCTTGACTGTGCTGATTGGTGCAAATGTATTGGTTGTGTTGATTGGTGCTGCTGGAACTTCCTGATTATAATTTTTGATGAATTTCTTTGTTTTTCCAGATTGATTTGCTGCTGGAACTCTCATGACTATTACTGATGTATTTTTTGGAACTAAGTCTGTATCTTCGGTGTACTTCTCATTGTTTGATAGATTTGAAATCATTAAGTCAACATTCTCACTACGGCCAAGCTTCCTTTGTTTGTAAATTTCCTTCTTGATGTCAGCAACTGAAATGTTAGTTCCAGTAAATAAAATTTGACTGAAACTGTTTTCAGACTTGAACTTGTATCTGATGCAATTCATTCTTGGATTTGGTATATTAAAATTTGACTTTATTTATTAATTTCTTGAATATCTTTTACAGATTTGATTAATTGTTTCCGAAAAGCTGGTGATTCTGAGTTATTGGTAACTGATGCTTTAGTTGATCCTTGTTGTGTAACTGAAGTTCAGTGAATGTTGAACTGTCTAGTTTTAGAATCACTATTTATTGCAAAAAGTTTGTGTAATCCCAATGAGAATCTCTGTAGTTTGGTTGTTTGGTACCTGAAATTGAAGAATGTTTGTTATTATTCTTGAATATCATAATAAATTTGCAAACTTTTTTGATTAATTATGCAAAATTGTAGCTATAAAAAATTATGAAATTAACTGGGCATTAATGTAAAATTAATTTGAATAACATTTGTATAGATGGAGTTACTATTGTAGTATTTTTAACGAACGATAGATGGCGCTGAATTAGAAAATGATATTTCATAATTTTGAAATTTTTCGCCGAATATACTCAATTAAAAACCATTTCAGCTTTTTAAACTATTCTTTACATAAAATACTGGTATTCTGTGTCATATTTTAATGATTGTCGGTATAATAAGCTCAATATTAAGCTAGTCAGCTAATCAGCCGGCATGGTGATCTATTTAATATAAATTTACCTTAACATCTAGTGAAAAATTGCTAATATGTGTGAATATAAGGAAGCATTCCAGTGATGATAAGATCAGCATTTAGTATATAAAGAAGCAACGCTATACGGGTTCTAAAATTCCCTAAATAACACTGAGAGATGGTACAACAGATCAAATATCGCACTGTATTTTTGTCTTCGATGAACCCTAATCTTTATTCTATATATCTATCTAAAAAGTGCTGAAAATGCTAACTTGATAATTGATAACTTGAACTGAAAACAAACTTGGGATGATTCGATTTTAGGGAATTTTTAGATCAATTAAACGTGTTGACTATAACAAAGTTTCAAGTACTATAACAATGTTCCAAAGTAGAACTTAGGCTAAAACACAATAGCTTCCATCTGACTCCGTAGCTAACTTTGTTACCTAGTATGTCACGAATAATATGTTCACACGTTAAGCTGACAATCCTTCTTCACTGTTCTGCGCCAAAATCATAGCTACTGTTAGTAAGTAAATAAGCCGGCTAAATAATTTTATTTTCGCAATATTTCTGTAAATTTCACAATTATTTGGCAATTTAACATTTTTTTTTTGCTTAAACTTTATTTCAAAATATGACATACATAATTATTACAAAATTCTGCTACAATTTTACACAAAAAATTATAAATTTCAACCTATTTAATAAAATTACGAAATTCCATGACTCACCGTTGCCTCAATTGTATATCACGTCTGTTCTCGTCTCTACTTGAACTTAAAATGTTTACTATAATCAGCTGTGTGAGCAATATTAAGCATTTCTCTCAGAAATTCTTCAATGTTTTCCATGAGCGAATGTTGAATGTTTCAGTCAAAACATTTAACATTCAACATTAAAATGCGGCACGAGTTTGTGTTTATCGACAATTTTTTTCTTAAGAAAACTTCTTAATTATATTTGTCAACTTGATCAGCATAAGCTGAATTGGTGTAATCGATAGTTAAACGCAGAATGTCACCAAAGATTGATTTATTTGCAAAATTTTCAATGTTTTTTGCATGAATGATGAATGATGACATTTCATAATATGCCTTAATGTCGTTAAATAATATGAAAAATAGTGTGTTAATTGAAAATGTCAATAAAAGTATTTAAATATTTGTATTAGAGCTTTTATTTGTCGTCCGTAAAAAAAATGAGAAGATGCCAAAAATAAATATGATGTTAAAGGTGGCCTTCATCTCTTATTTGTGCGATTTTAGTTTATTAGAATAACGAAAACATGATGATTTGACACAATTTTCAGGCGAAATGGATTATTTTGTAGAATCTGCACGTTTTTACTTTTCATTGCTTTTGAGCTTTTTCTTAGATTTATTCGCAGGTGTTGAACTTTATTTGGTTGTGAAAGTGAAGTTAGAACTATTTTTTCAGGCAATTATCCAACTGACACAATGCGGTGAACCGCAATTTTCAATCGTAGTTTGGCGTCATGCTTCTGTCAAGGCTATTTTGTGTCTTGGAGCTGATTATGACTAGATACCGGGTTTAAAAGCGAATCATGTTTCAGCACTTTGCTAGAGTCAGGCCGACTTAGAGTTGAATTTAGGATAAATTACCACAAATTGCACTATTCAGCATAACATGCCAAAATACGCTAAAATCCAAAATTACTTGCTAATTTTTGCAGTCAAAACAACAAATCATTCATTAATTATCATAAATCAAATAACAATCAACATTTGACATCGTCATTGACCCTTCAAAGCCCTTTAACAATTTAATGATTTTATGTCTAATACATATCCATAAAGAACGATTACTTAATCGACACTTAACATATTATTGTAATAATTTATAGACATTCAAGTGTGTCAGAACATTACAAAACATCTTCTGGTAGCTATTTATAAATATTGACAAAAATAAAGGCAAATAAGCCATGATATTTTTGCAGAATAAATCCTGAATATCTTAAGTGATGTAATGTGTATAAAAAATATTACAACGTTGTGAATGTTTTTTTCCATCTTAATTAGGAGTCGGTGTGGATGAGCTGTTGAGTTCAAGGTTGTTGTGCATGTATTGGATATATGCAGTGATCTATGTGATCTAATAATAAAAGTGATGAAGGGTCGCGGTAATGTGATATGTTTTAGAGCTTGTACTAATGACACAAGTCATTAGACACGTGTGCATGTGTATGGACTGTAGGGGTGCGAAGCTACTGGATAAATAACGGATATATGATATTTGAATCGGTTTTGTCACTTTGGGTGTTGAAGGAAAAAGGAATAAACGTGTTGTGATATTTAATTAATTAAATAAGTTGTTTTTACTGGAGTTAAGACTCTACATGGACATTTTGCAACAATCAAGGGTGTGCAACTACTCAAAATAGTCTGAAAATGGTGATTCGACTTAAATATTGCACCATCCTAGAGTCATGCCGACCTGATATGACCCCACATCCTCATACAGCTCCACAATTAGTGAACGTTCATCCTTTCTAAAATTCACACAGTTAGAGACAGTTATCTCCACCATAAAATGACACAACACATATAATTCTAAGGAAATCTTATCTTTTATTTAAGATTATTTCAAGTTGACTAGGTTGTTGAAAGTTCCAGAACAAAGCAGAATCAATTAGCATTCATAATTTTTCAAGATTATCTACAAAATTTTACTTTCAAAAAAATCCTATCCAAATCTGAAGCATCCTAATGAATTTAAAAAAATCCCGTTTATAGACATTCTGATCAATTAATGACGATCGAATGACTTCATGGTTTTTTTCATTTTTATTTCACCATTCTCCTATTATTTTATTATACTTTTAAGTATCTGACGAGTTTTGGAAAAATTCCCCGAAATTAACTTAGTAAATATTTGATGTGCTATGGATGGAATTTTGAGGATTATGATAAGTTGATTGTGATGATGTGCAAGGGTGTTGAATTGACTGAAAATCATTGAACTATGAAGGTTAATCGGTTTAGGACCGAAGAAGACCGAATAAAACCGGAGAAGACCGAAGAAGATCGAAGAAGACCGAATGAAGACCAAAGAAGACCGAAGAGAACCGATGAAGAACGAAGAAGGCCGAGGAAAATCGAAAATGACCGAAGAAGACTGATGAAGGCCGAAGATGACCGAAGAAAAACGAAGAAAAACGAATGAAGACCGAAGCAGACCGAAGAAGATCGAAGAAGACCGAAGAAGACCGACGAAGACCGACGAAGACCGAAGAAGGCTGAAGAAGACCGATGAAGACCAAAAAAGACCAAATGAAGACCGAAGCAGACCGAATAAGACTAACGACGTCCAAATCGAATGCCACACATCTGTCCTCAGATATCAACCAATTTCCTTACTTATAAACAACCCCATAAAACCTGTCTATAAACATATCAAATTAAAAACAACATCGTCGATGTCTAAAAGTTGAATTTGTTCATGGTCACAACGAACCAAAAAAAGTGGAATTTTGTTCAGAATTTATAAAACTTTTGCCAATCAATTTTTATGATTTTTTGGTGATTTTCATTGATGCGAGAGTCTGCGTGTACGGGCATTGAAATTTTTGCTGATCACGACAAACAAATCGAAATTATTGACAGTAAATGCTTGTGCTGGCTGCGAAGAAAACGCTTGAGTGAGATTTCTTGTGTTTTATGATTAATGGAAGGCTGAAGTGAATTTCGAGTTCTCTTGTGACCTTCTGTTGACAACATACTCATCTACTCATCTCATAAATGATTCAATGTCGATGGCTTTAAGCTAGATCTTCTTATTTTGACTGAAAACTGGGAAACAATTGACGAAAAATGTTGAGTGATATCAAATTGCACAGTCATACTTGAATTTAAGTTTAAATATTTATGGATTCATGGAATCATGTACAAGTATGTTGAATCTAGTGAGAGTCTTGACTGAGAGAAGCTTAAGTAGTTAAAGACTAGAAAATGCTGTTTTTCTTCCTTTTTCTTCAATAATTTATTTGGAATAATCTGCAAATTTTATGGAAATTTTAAATAATTGTTATTGCTAATTTTATGGATTGATGAGTCTTAAAGATGAAGTTTTTAGAGACCAAGTAGTCAAATGACTGATAGCGGAAAGGCACAGAGAGGCAAATTATGGAAAATCTGACCCAGACCGGTGTTATGCCAGAATTCAATCCATTTCTCCATTGTGTTCTTTTTGGAATATAATCAGAGCACATACGGCACAGAAATGGCTGAAAGTCCGCACCCAGGTCGTCTTGACGCTGGTCTAATGCAGGATTTCATTGAATCTGCCCTTAGTTCAGAGTCACTCCGTCCAAGAGCGGGACTTTCGACAATTTTTGGCTGTTTTCAAGCGGTGTGTCTTCCAGAATTGTAATTCCCAATCTTTTTTCGAACGTGACAGTATCTAGAACAGTGGTCGGCAAATCATAATGTGCTATGATCCGAATGATGTGTGCGTTTTCGATTCAACCTTACCACCATGATGTGCCGCAAAATATGAAAGGTTGCCTTAAACTAGTCTAAAGTCAATTACTTTGATCTCGTATGGTATGGTACTACATAACCATTAGAAAGGGACATGGTCAGGAGGGAGAGTCGATTGGAACTATGAACCGCTACAAAATTATATCGTAGAAGTTTAGTATTGAAGCCTCAAGCTTAAAATTGGATTCAAATTGGTTAATAGATCACAATTCTGAACACAACTCAACATAACTCTAGCTTGATGTCAAATTCGCTATGGTCCCGGACTCTGCATCATGCCAGAGTCACGTCTGCATGATGCCACATTTTGTATCGATTAACCAACATGTGCTATTCGAGTTAATTTTAAAAAGCACTAAATCATTGATCCATAGTATTTTTTATAGTATTTCCATCTTAATTCATAAAGACAGTTTCAATCAACAAAAAATCAATCAAAAAATAATTGTTACTTCCTTAATTTATTATTGCTTGGCTTAAAAATACTAAAAATAAATATTTTTTTCGTTCAATATTCAAACATTTGCCACGGTTAATATGAAGAATTTTTCACAGTCTATGCTAATGTCTACATACTCATATATTAAGTAAATTAATAACTGAAAAGTCAATAATTTATATAAATTTTTTTTTGTTAAGAATCTCATTATTGCAGGTAATTATATAACCACAATTATTCGCGATGTGAGATTGGCTCACACTTAGTTCTTCTTACTTTTTCATCATCATCTTTAATAAAAAAAATGTGATAATTATTCGAAGGGGAATGTTCGGGTGTTGAGTGACGTGGAAAATTTACTTTATGACTCTTACGGCATCTTCTTAGAGTGTTACTTTGTAAGTGAACGGCATCTTGGGGACGGCTTGGTAATTGAGTTGTTCAGATAAATTGGAGGGATATGACAGCTTCTGATGAAGATAAAGATGGTGGATTTGACAGTAAGGTGTCCCAAATTCTCAATTTCGTCGAATTTTGGAGACTGAGCTACGAGTCCGGGACAGAGATTGAGATTGAGCTTGAAGTAGAGAAAAATTCTAAGTAGATTGTTAGAGGAAGTGAGATTGGGGGAAAATATGAGAGTTATTGTCTAAATTGACGACTGTAACCAAGACAGAGACCGAGACTGATACTTGACAATTTTCAAAAGCAAGACTGAGTAGTTAGGTGGAGTTTGTGGAGAAAATGCGGCTGTACGTCTGACCATACAGCAGAGACCGAGACGAACATAAAAAATTATACTACCAGGCTTGATCTCGATAAAATTTGAGAACCTGATTGACTAGCTTTGTAAGAGAATTAGGGAACGAGGAAAATGGGTGGACATTGGTGTCTAAACAGACGACTGGGACCAAAACCGGGATGAATATAGAAACTGATACAACAAAGCATGATCTCGACAAATCTAAGGAACGTCATTGAGTAGTTTGAGGGGGAAGGAGAATTTAGGGACGAGTAGGTGCTGGTGTCTAACCTACTACACCATTCTAGTCAATTTGCTAAGATTTTTCATGAAAAAATCCCTAAATTCCCTAAATTTGTGCAATTTGAACAACTTTTGTTGTCTCACCCTCCCTCTAGTTATATCCCTACCTATGTATACAACACCTCCCCCATCACCCTCTTTATGTCCACACCCCACCCAACAACAACTCAATTATCAACCTATTTCACGATAAAAAATCTCTCAAATTACCCAAAACCAATATCACATCTCATTTTCATTCAAACTTTGCAATACAATGCAAATAAATGCTCATTCATTTTTTAGTCAATATTTCACAAGCACGTGCAAAAAAATAAAAGAGAAAAAAAAATCATTGCCACTGTGCCAGTAGTGTGAACTAAAGATCCGTCTCGTCAATTGACCCAAAGAGGAGAAGAGAAGAGAAGTAAAATTTCCAATTCATCAGAACTGGTTTCTAATTGATTATGTAATATGTTTATTCTTCACAAAAATCACCAAAAGAATCCCCGGATCGTTATGATAATCGTGCTGCTCATCTTAATTAAGTCTGCATGATAGTTCAAACGTTTTTTCTCGGTAAATTGAAAAAGTAAGAATTGGCATGTCACGACACGATTTGATGATCTTGATGAAATTTTATTTTTTTGGAATTAATTATTAATTGACGTGCTTGTTGAAAGCTTAGGAATTGAGTTTAGGAATGGAAAAATACTAAATGGATTTTTACACACAAAAATTGAAGAGTTGAATTTTTGAGTTAATTTTTTTTGTAGAAGCAGCAAATCATCACATCTGGTTTGTATTGGGAGCGTATTTAGGGGGTGTTTGGAGTACGGGGTGGTCAAACCTTCATATAGAGTGACCTTCATACCCCTAACCCCCTTTTTGAAGCAAATTCTTCAATTTTGTACGATTTTTAGGCTCAAAAATCCCAAAACTACTTCTAACCTAAACGTAAGCGACTCATACATCAAAATTCAAAAGAGGCATCAGAGGGACCTTTAATAAGCTCCTGACTACACCCCTGAATCTTCAAAAAAATCTTCAAAAAAATGCATCATTAATAATAAGCTTTTTGTTGCTTACCATTTTAACACCTTGCCATAAATATTTTTATTTATTTATTTACAGATTCTAACAGATTCTATCGTGATGACATAGTAAAAAAAATATAAATATTTTTGCATTTCTTGTTTTGCTTCATTTAACTGATTTGGCAGGGGTGTGGAAAGAAATTTATTGAGGTTGGAGGAGTTCATATTGAATTTTTTGGATGAAACCCAACTTGATCCCAAGCCATGCATCATCAATTCAAATAAATCACAAAAAAAAAGCAGAATCTAAATTATTTCAAGCTCAGCTTTTCCTTCATTTTTACAAGAATATGCTTAATTGCTAGGACTGCCTTAAAAAGTGACTGTCTTAATTCTTGATATTATTTTTCGAACTAAAAATTTGACATTTTCTGTCAAAAAGTGTTCCATAATTCAACAAATTAAATCTTTCAGTACCTAATGACTTGTAGCTGCTCACTTCATTTTACTAGCTTACCAGATCATGATGTCAGCATTTCTTTATAACATTTCAAGGGTCATGTGCATCCTTGATTGTATCATAAGACTGATGATTTAAGTCCGATTATGGCCTCACAGTAATCTAACCTTATTCATATATGTATATCTATCTATGCAGCTCCAATAATGCTTCAATAATAATCATTTATTTATTTGAAATTTTTTCCCGAGCAGCACAATCGAGTAAAAGGCATTTTTTCTCAAGATCAGCATTCTTCACACAAAGTTACCCAAGATCAACTGTCTTGTAGTCAGGGTAACTTCACGTCCTCAAACAGACAACGAGCATGCTCACTAAATTGATCATTCACATTCATATTGATTGAATACGGACATTAGATGAGTAGCTCACTGCCTGAAGAGTCTTACGGTTAACATGGCGACGTAGCGGAACCTCAGTGAAGACATTGTGTTGCTCGGGATTTTAAACTGTCGACGAAAAAACAATACATATCCAAATGAGCATTATCATGAATTTTGATAACTTTTTCTTTACATCTTTTCATCATTAATGCGAAACAAAAGCCGCCAAAAACAGATTTCAATGTCAAAAATTCGCAAATCTGAAAATTTTATAGATCCAAAAAGCCGAAAAGGTCATGTCGATACATTTAATTGTCTACTCGCATTGTGTTGTGACTATAAAGTAGCTGCAAGATGTAGTAAATTATGAAATGAAATGTGGAAGCAAATTATTTGGGATTTGATGCTGTTTTTTTTTGCTCTCGACAGCCGGAAGATCATTAAAGTTCCACAAAGACATTGCTTTGATTTAGTCACGGCAGTTAACGTTTGATTTTACTCTTCCTTATTCCTCTTGAAATTCATTCAAATTTTATGCAAATTGTGTGTTGTAAAATTTAAATTTTTGTTAATTAAATTTACATTTTTTGGGTATTAAAATTGACCGAAAACAGGTGGAAATGAGTCATTGGGGCACTTTAGTGATGGATCAATGCTCTAGCAGCTGCATGGACCAGCTCGGACATCGATTATCAGTTGTTAAACCCAACAGGACCCGCTTATGATCCTCATGAGCCGGGCCATGCTCATGAGTCTGGTCATACTCATGAGTCTGGTCATGCTCATGTGTCTGGTCATGCTCATGAGTCTGGTCATGCTCATGATCCCGATGAGTTTGCTCACTGTCTGTTAGAGAAGTCTCCACAAAACATCAAAAAATGCATCAAATCCACAAACTTGATTTATCATCCAAATCCAATAGACTATTAGCAGCCAAGCCAGTGCATCACAACCATCAATTCAAATAAATCACCAAAAAAAAAAAAAAACTCATCAGAATGTAAAATATTTCAAGTTCAGCTTTTTTTTTCTTGACACACCTTAAAATTTTGGTCAGGACATATGCACGCAAAGCTACTCAAATGTGAGCTATAAATGTAAATAAGCAGCACAGACACAAAAAAATATATTTTTTATCACTTCACACAAAACAAAATTATTTAAATTTAACTAGTTTTTTGGCTTTATCAGTCAATCTCATCTAGTAGTTAACGACTTGGTGACTTCTTAATGACTTCAGATTGAAAAACAAACAGATTTTTTTGGTTTTGGATGTCAAAGATTGATGTAAAATTTTAGCTAATGGTCGGATTAATTAGAATTTGAAAGGTTAGAGAGTATTTGAGAGGTTTTGTACGGATGAAGGAGTCAATGAGCGATAGAACGTACTGTTATGGATGTCAGTGGCATGGAATTGAATTCAATTAAAGTCAAAATGAGACGTTGTGGCATGTTTCATTAGTTACTGCCAAAAAAGGCAATCATGTTACCATCAGGGATCTATTTCTTCCGTATTGGTATCCTCCCCCATCTTTAGGGATTTTTGATCCAAATTGGACTCTCCTGATCCCCATGGAGTATCCCAAAGTCTCGGTTATGATGGATTGTCGAGGCCAAGACTTACTTCCTTGGCTGAGAAGCTCGAGGGCCCATAGTCACGCGTAGGGAATGTCTGAAAATAGCTCTATCCTTCGAAAGCTTCTACTAGTACAGGATATTATGACAGAATATGGGATATGTGATATGGAATACGAGATATGAAGCCCGTAGGGTATTACTCCTTACATGTTCCAAAGCTTCATAAACGCCTTAAGATTCACAATGGATCAATAGGAACTCATTAAATCTATTTATTACCAAATAGAACAAGTCGGGTAATTGATCCAAATTCCAGAGATACCAGCTACTCGTCCAGTCACAATCCGGCCTAATTTCAAATCCAAATCGCATCTAAAATCAACTCAGAGTCACCCCAACCTTGAACCACAATCCTGATCGATTGACCGATTTGTCCTATTTCCAATACAAAACCAGTATTAAGCTTAATACAAATTTTGAATTAATTCTTAATAATGACATAGCCTCAAAGTATCATTCTCTGACATTATGCTAAGATTTATTGACTATACGAAAAATTCACAAAGATTAAAAATTAACAAATTTAGTCTATTAACATCCAACGGATACAACAACAACTAATTCACGCGTGAGAAAAAAGACATTAAATTTATTACTATGTTATCCGCTGTCCAAAATGATCATGAATATTAAGCAGAAGATGGAAACAACAATAACACAAATTTACCGCACTTGACACTTGTTTGGCTATAAAACTGTTTAAAATTGTGCATGTAAAATGTTTTGTTACTCAATACACGATTAGTTGCAATTTGTCGAGACTTATGAATGAATGGAATAAGAAGTCAGCAAATGATGAAGAATGAGAGAATAAGTGAATGTATCGATTTTTGTGGAGAGATGAATATCTGTTTGTGTATTTTATGCTGTTTTTGTATTTGCACTTTTGATGCTGCTGTTTTTATGTATTTTTGTGAAAATATTAGCTTGGATGCTCATGTTTATGCTGAAAATAGGTCTAACAAATTGAGAAAATGTAGCACAAAGAGCTACTTCTTCGAGAAGCAATTTCGGAAGGCACCTGGCGTAAAAATGGCCATAAACCCAGTTCCAGGCCAGCTTGACTCTGACTTCAGGTCAGATTTGATGATATTCGACCTCAGGCTTTAGTAAGGTCTGCTTGGGAATGGATTTTCGGGAAATTCAACGAATTGTGCTTTCTGGGAATCTTCATCATTAAAATCAGCAAGTAATGGACAGCTTTATGTGCCTTGGTACAATAATATGCCTTTAAATTTCGGGATGGGCCATTAAACATTTTGCCAGATCTGATGAACCATCAGATGCCCATTTTTCCAAAATAACACATATCATATCTAGTCCTACAATTTTGAGTTTCAGGTGTAGACACCAAAAGGTTGTGCAGCACTGGAATATGCAAAAAAATAAAGCTGTCAATGAACTTGTGCATTTAGACTACATTCACGGTATCAGAGCAATGCTTTTTTGGTGCAGATTCAACATTACCACGACTTCAGCAGATGTAATGCACGTGATTCTCATAAATCAGCCATTTAGCAGCCACATCTCAACATAAACATGTAACAGCACGTGATAATCATGTTTTAGCATACGATATAGACACGATTATGATCAAAAACATAAAAAAAAAATATTAAACTAGTCACTCAATATCTGTTCCAATACGTACACATCATGAGATCAATTAGTCAATATTAAAAAATCACAATACTCGAGATTAACATGTTAAAAAAATATTTTTTTAAGAAATTAATGAAGACGATCTTGGACTTTATGTCCAAAGAATTATGTGAACCTTTCTCAGTTGGAATTGGTAGTGAGCATGGACACATCGTACCATGTTGGCATCAATAAGGGTTCCTGAGACTGAATCCAAGACTTTCAAGTCTCAGTGTGCTCGATCTCAATGTTTTCGGTCTCAATGTCTTGGTCCCCAAATCACAATCTCAGTGTCGCGAAGTCGAGCTGGTCTCAATGGCTAGATTTCAGAGTCTCGGTCTTAGTATCTAGGTCTCAATCACTCATACTCCATGTCTCAGTCTCAATGTCTCTATCTATTTGCCTCAGTCCCACTGCTTCGGTCTCTGTCTTGGTCTCAATGTCCCAACCTTAGTGTCTCGGTTTCAGTGTCATGGTCTTGGTCCCAGTTTCAATATCGAGTATCTCAGTCTCATTGTCTTGATTTCCGTGTTTAGGTCTCAATATCTCGGTCCAAGTCTCGGTTTCAGTCTTTGTCTCTGTCTCGATCTCAGTCTGTGTGTCTTGATCTCAGTCCTATAGTCTCGTTCCCAGTGTGTCGGTCTCAGTGTCTCAGTCCTAATGTCCCAATGTCCCAGTCTATGTGTCTTGATCTCAGTGTCATGGTCTTGATTCCAATCTCGGTCACTGTCTCGATCTTGGACTCAGAGTCTTCTTATCAGCATCCTGTTCTCGGTGTTTCAGTCTCAGTGTCTTCGGTGTCAGTGTCTCGATATCACTGACTAAATCTCGATCACTGTCTTTCACGCGAATTTACTCAGAGAAAGACACGAGCTCAATTTAATCTAATACACAAAGATTCAAGATGAAATATTTAAAAATTCAATGTCATTGAAATAGCAACAGTAGAAGTAAGCATAACATCTAATCAAAAAATAAAAAAAAAGTCTTCCAAATCAACATGAATTTGGTCTTAATGTGTGCGTATAAGCACAAATATTCACATGAAAAAAAAGTTGTGAAGGAGCAAAAAGCGCGAGAGTGAGAGACACAATCTTCGTGACCATCTTTTTCTTTGCTGTATCGACGGTACGACGAGTTGTAGATAAAGTGGGGAGGGCTCCAATGTATTGTATCGCGGTCGTGTCGGGTCTTTCGAATATCTTATGAAATATATTGGTTTTGATAATTAAGCAGCCTTTTGACAGTCATTTGCCAAACGTATAAAAGTCAATGATGATCTGCAGAGACTTTATTCCTAAGCAAAAACTCAGGAGCTGAGTATCGCTTCTTAAAAACTTTTTTTGTGTCTTATTTTTCTATAATTTGAACATTTTTTGTGTTGTTTGGACATTAACTGTGATTAGTTGTTGATATAAAATAAAGTTAAAATGGTAATGAAAGTTATTGAATTAATTATTGAAAAGAATAACGGAAATGACTGGAATACAAGTTAAATTTAATTAAATTAATTGAAAAAATGTGGAAAATTGATGAAAAAATGTGAAAAAAGTCGTTAAAGTGTCAAAAAAAGTCAAATTTTGAATCTAAATTGTTGGTTTTAAGGAACAAATTCTAAGATTTTAAACCACAAGTTACAAGAATAATTCGAGCCATAGTTGGCAGGACTTTGAGAGTCCGGACTCCAAATGTCCAAAAAAGCACGTCTGCAGTGGTCCAGACTCACAAAAAAAGGAAGCAAAGCCTCTATTACAGACTCATGGGGTTCCTGTTTTGTCCATTGGAATTCTAGCATATCCATGGAGATCTGGTAAGTCCATGAGCTCTTCTCACGTTCATGGACATGCCTCCTTCAATTATCCTTCGAACAGACCATTAGATTGTTCACATAGCAACCATATTGCCTCTCACATGCTTAAATACCATCACAGCATCAAATCTCCATCAATCCTTCCATAAATCTATCTCCCAAGAACATCAATATCCAATTAAAATTTCAAATCAACCAAATTTCAATTCCTGCAACTTTAATGACCATTCAAAAGTTCAAAGTCTGCGCCCAAAAAATGAGTTCCGCAAAGCTCAAACTCAACTCCTGCTAATTCAAAATTAATTTCCTTTTTCAATGTCAAAATGCAGGCACAGACACAAAAAAGTCTATTCTTTACACAAATTGAGCCCATAAAGTTAATAACGGCGGCAATAAAATGCAGCCACGATTGATTGAATTTTTCATGAATCGTCTTTGATTGTTCTAGGCTGAAATTGTCGTAATAAATTGTAAATTAAGTTATTAAGCTATGAGTTTGGGTATGCATTAATGTGGAGGATTTTAATGATCAGATGATGTTTAATAATGTTCAATGATGCTGGCCCGGATGGCACATGACTTAGAAAATGGTGCAAAATCCAGCTCTAGGCTGCAATTAAGCTCTATGCTGTCATAATTCTAGATTGAGATCAAATTTCACAGAATCTAGCTTCAATCTAGAATCATGACAGCCTATAGCTCCTCTAGATTCCTTTCCTACATCATGTGCCTTCCGGGAAGACTTCTAGTTCAATTAAAATCAGACAAGTGTCTTCACCTTCCATTAAACAGCATGCAATGATCACTTTAATTTTCAATTTGTGCTATTTCATTATAAAATTAAGTTAAATTAATATGAATCTCATTAATGATTTATAATGCATACATATTAGTTGTCACGTGTGGCAGTCACGATCCTTTTATGGCTTAATTCATTCTTGATTGATGCAATTTTTGTAGGTTAAAAAATTAAATATTCTGACAGCAATCTGTGTGGTTTGTGAGATTCATTTAAGAGACAGACATTGAGACGGCAATTTGGTAGTTATAGTTGATATGCTGGACTGTATGGATCAATTGTGGTTTATGAGGCGATTTATGGCTTTTTTTAGAAATGAAAGTTTGGTGCTGGTCATTGACAGAAGGCTTCAGATGCCAACTAAGAGGATCTATGGATCTTAGTTGATCTATACGGTTAATGAAGTAGAATTAAGTCAGTAAGGCTTCTTTTAGGAGTTGATTAGAATTTGAGTAGTGAGGTTAGCGATAGAACAGCTTCGAAACAATCTGGGGTCAATTTTTTCGGCTATGGTAAGACATTGTGTAGGTATTCCTGTACTAAAACGTACCACAGGCTAAGAAATCGTCCCAGATGGTGACTGAAGCTGTCTCTAATGCTGATCAATACTTTCCAAATTCCAATATCAAATGCAATAATGTAGAACATCACAAGAAGCTTAATTGATCCAAAATCTAGTATCAGAACGACGTGACTCTGGAATTGTGTCAAATTTCGACAGAATCCGGCATCAGCTCAGAGTCACATTGGGTTGGGGACTGATTCTTGATCGATTAACTTTCTCGTACTACTCCAGACTGTTCCTTGCAATTCTACCTTCCATCCACGAGATCTTTGTCTGTTTTCAATACTTAGTATCTCTCATGACATAATATCCACGTCTATTTACAAATTCCACATTCCGGATCAACAAAAATTGCATCAACTTTCTTAGAATATCCAATTGCTCAATTCTTCCTCAGAATTTCAATTCACTTATTGTTCAATATTAATCGTGATGAAAATAAATTTACTTCTTTTGCTTGCTTTTATTTGTTAATAAATTATGATGAAACGTGATTGATCTTTAAATTAGCAGATTTGTAAAAATTTTACTTGCTATAGAATCAACAACTTAATGTTTCCTCAGAGATGCTAATCTCGTTCACACAATTTGTCAAATATTCAATGTCATTTTTACAATATTGGGTCAGAATAGTTAAAATTAGAATTAGAAAATAAGATGAAGATTGTTGTTGGATTTTGAGGTTGATTTGGATGGATTTTGGGTTTTTGGAAGGATTTTGGATTATAGAATTGATTTTGGGTCATCTAACCCCCTACCTGGTGACTATATCCGTGTCTAGAGCGGCGCTATGTTACTATTCTAATGATAAATCACGAAGATGGCCTAATTGGCACTCTAAAGGCTGATTTAGACCCATGTTTATATCCGGTTCACCACATTGTGTCTCTCATGTCACTCGGTATGCATTAAGTTAATTAGCAAATCAAATGCATTTAGTCAGTCTATTAGATTAGAATTTTAAACCAATTTAGATAAGAAAACGACCCGAAAAATTTATTTGTTTTGGCACTAAGTCGAACCATCATGCTCAATAAATAAGCATTTTATACCAAAAAAATCACCATCGCGGGTCTATTTAAGAATCCAATTAATTATCAGCAGTTTGAAGGTCGTGTGACTTTTTTTTGATTTTTTCTCCATTTTTGCATTTGAAAAATTTAAGCAATTTGCATCTTGTGGCGCAAAAACATGAGGATTAAAACTAAGCTACAAATGATCAAATTGTATGAAATTATGACATTTAATATTATTGAATTATTAGCTATAGCCTCGTGCTGGCATCAAATTGCAATTTTTAATAATTTATTACTTTTTTTCAATGTGATGGCAATATCCATGGCCATTGCAAAGAGTCACTGACCAAGATGATGTTTGCTTTTTAACAAAAACAGCTGATCATGTGTTGCATAATCTTCGTAGCGTCTTGTTTATTGATTGTTGTTTTGTTCATATTCGTTTGATGTTTTTTCGCTGAGATTGTGTCGATTTGCATAGCTTTATTGGATATGGTGGTCGATATTTGTGTGCTAAACAGGATTGTGAGGCAAAGATGCTTAAGAATTGACAGAAAATGCTTTGAAAACTGACATAATTTAGAATTTTAAGCTATTTATCCATTTTTAGAGTCAATTTAAGATTATAAGCACTTAAAATTGCAATAAATCCACAAATCAGTCGCAAATAAATCAATAATATCCAATATATCCAACTATACATCCCATACATCACTCTGTACTCTGTACATTCCACAAAGCATATCACATGCTCAATACCCATTCACATAATTCAATTTCCATTCAAACTTGTAACATTTAATTAGCGTGACCTATGAATATGTCTATAAATATACAGCAACTAATTAATACACTATGCTTAGCATTAATAAAGATCAGAAAAATATAATAAAATAAGATATAAGCCGGAAGATAAAAAAAAATCATTTTGGAAGATGAACAAAGGTTCATGCTTGTTGAGGTCGTATTAAATTATATTCATGAGGTGTTGATGATGCTAGATTTTTGATTATTTAAAATTAATTTAATTTAGCATAATTTTTTTGGGGTTTTTGTTGAAAATTTGAGAATTGAGCGGTTCATTCTTACTTGATGACTTGCTTTACTGGCTGTATAGATTAATGTGATACATTGCCTCTCTTGGATGACGTTTGAACCTGGTGCTATCACTGGCTGATCAAAAAAGGCTCTAAATGTGTGTCCAAAATTCCCACGGATCGCTACAACACAAAGCATCATTTCACACTCATTTGGAAGTCACATAGAGCTCAATATTGAGCAGATTGGCTCATTACGTACAAATTCAGTGCTTTTCTTCAAAATGAGGTTTAAGTCTTAACAGACAATGAGCATAATTTCCTAATAGAACCTAATTTTGCAATATTTTAACTAAATTTGACGAATAAAATCAAAAAACAGATCAAAATGTACTCAAATTCTGACAGTCTTGCTACAAACCAGAGCTCAAAGTTGATTCCAGTCGACTTTTGCTTACAAAATCGGAATTGCCTTCAAACTCTGCTCCATCCATAACTCTCCATTCCACAAAACACAATTCCCCCAAACATACCCAACTCCATAAACATCCAAACAAGTTCCGAAGCCCCTAAGCAAACAATCAATTAAGTGTCCATAACTGTGACTCAATTGTTTCCGTCAATTATGCTTTGATGAAGACCATTTGAGTAAATCAAATTTGTCACTTAAAAGCATGTTTTAATGATCTTCTTTGTTTCACAATGCCAAAACATAATCAATTATACAGCTGTAGGTAGTGTCATCATAAAAACATAAAAATATAAAAACATTTGAAGATGTCATTTAGTTATGGGGGGGTTAGTTTGGGTATTTTGGGACGTAAAGAAAATTGGGCATTTTTTGATAATGTCTGGGAAATATATGGTGTAGAAAATGGCGAAGATTCGGGATTAGACCACTGTGACCCGGATTTTAGGTCAGATTTGATGAAATCTGGCTTCAGGCAAGAGTTAACTCAGTTTGGGGCTTGTTGTTTGGCTCTTTCTACACTATGTGTCTTCCGGGTCGCTTATTAATATAATCTAATCTGTAGACAGTCAATCTAGACACCTATGTCTCCGAGAGGTAGGGACAGTCAGGTACACAAGTTAGTTACCCAAATTCTACTTCTTAATTCCATTACAAAGCATTAAAGTAGAGCTATGATGCTCTAAAAATGATATTTTACCAATCCATAGTTTCCTTACGTTCCCAAGCCACTGAATGTCCCCTAACATTTGAACGTCCCCCAAACATTTCATTAACAAAAAGCTCATAATATTCACACTATAATTATGATCATCATTAAGTCAATATCTCAACAAAAACAATGAATCGACGCTCTTTGTTAAATCTTAAATTACTTTATGGGTCTGTGAAGTTATTTTAGCATCTGACCATTAAGGTATTAATACTTAAAAAAATATATTAGAAAAGTAAATATTTTACACGTGTAGTCTGAAGCATCTCCATATACATAAGATTAAATAGAAGAGAAGAATTTGTCAGCTTAATAGTGCTAAATGTCACGAAAGCATTAAAAAACAGGAATTGATACTAATGAGATTCCTGAAGGAAATAATATGTGTGTTCTGAAGGTCAGGATTAGGAATGCTGTTTAGTAGGAATTGGGAATTGGGAATTAGGGAAAGTTTGGATGTTGGGTGCCATTTTGAGACTCATTCCCTTTATGGGAGGTTGGACTCGATTGTATCAACATCTGACCCCCCTCTGACCTTCTAGGATGGTTACGTAATGAGTGAACGACCCCTTAGAATATGTAAATTTCCATACTTGGACAATAGACAGCAATAGAGGCTAATTAATCATGTTTCTCTCTTCTTTAACTTCCTTTCAATGTCAAGTCTTGTAAATCAACTCAGAATCATCAATTTTTCACAAAATTTAAGCATTTCTATGTGTTTTATATCCAAAAAAACCTAAAAAAACACATTAATATTAATTAATTATATGCTGTGACATTTGAGATGCTCAACGACAAGTTATACATTTTAAGATAAGCATATGTATCTCCATTCCTAATTGATCAATTAATTCAATTCAAAATTCATTAATATTCATCAAATTTTAAGAGTTATTTCCGTTGTTAATTGACTTCCTTACTCATAAATCTTAACGAAAATTCCTTTTTTAATTTACAGAAAATTTTCATTGCATTATGCGTCCTCGTAGCTGGTAGCACGGCTCAATTGAAGTAAGAATCCTCAAAAATCTCCCAATATACTCAAAAATTAACAAATTTAATTCCATTTCAGCCGTGAATACTTACCTCCAACAACCTCAAACTGCCCACCACCCCCAGCACAACCCTCATGCCCAAAACCCCCACCCCCAATTCCATGTCCATCATGCCCATCAGCACCACCATGTCCTAGCTGTCCACCACAACAGTCATGTCCAACATGTCCAGCTGTCATTCCACCACCTCCATGTCCACCACCAATCCAATGTCCAGCACCAATTCCATGCCCATCATGTCCAGCACCACCACCACCTAAACCATGCCCATCATGTCCATCATGTCCAGCACCAATTCCACCACCACCATGCCCACCACAAAAAGCATGCCCAGCACCACCACCTTGCCCAAGCTGTCCACCACAAAAGCAATGTCCACCAGAAAAGGTCTGTCAAGTATGTGCACCACCAGTACAGTGCCCAGCTCCACCACCTCCAGTCTCATGCCCACCGTAAGTTGAATTTTTATTGATTATTTGATGCAGCATAGCTATAACTGCTGTTGATCCATTTGTAGACCACCACCACCACCTCCACCAGCACAATGTCCAGTCTGTCCAGCAAGTCCACCACCAGCACCATGCAACTGCGGTAATCCAAATGTTGTAGTCAAAGAGGAAGCTCAAGGATACGACTATACACCACCACGTGTTCGTTTCTTCTATTAAACTTATCATGATGCTTACAGTGCTTTATGAATGGAAATATATTTTAAAAACGGAACTACTCTAAAGTAATCAGCTCATCTGCTATGTAAAATGATCATTTTACTGTGAAAGATGAGACAATAAAAGTCATAAACATTTTGTATATTTCCGACTGTACGACTCTTTTTGGGTACATTTTCAACGACAAATTAAATCAATTAAATCTTTTCCATTAAAATTCTTTGTTAATGTTTTTTGAATAAATGAAAATAAAAAATATTTAAAAAAATAATAAATTGCTTGCTTTACTTTACTTTGCTGGATGAACTGATCATCTGTGCATCATGATCCATAGATTCTCTCAGTTGATGTCACAAACCTGCTATATTGCTGGCTTTACTTACTTACATATTGTAGCCATGCTCCTATGATTACAACAATATGCTTTCCATCTGACTCTGGTGCTGGCTCTGTCACCTAGTATGTACAAATTCTCTGTCCATATGACTCCCTTTGACACCCATGTAACTACAATGTTCAATATGTATTACATTAATGTTCCTAAGGTACACATGAGTGTAAATTACCTTGTCGATTACTGCTTGAAAACATCTACTATCCTGTACTAATTAAGTTCATCAGGATCGTAGTGCCTCCAGCTATACTACTAAATTCCTTACTTTGATTGCCATACAATCAATTGTGTTCCGTGACATCAATCAGAAGTCACTTGAAACTGGCTCTAAAGCTGGCTGCTTAATGACTATTACCTATCATTAAACTGCTATACAGAGTTGGCAGGGCGCCTGGAGTCAGATTCTATTCCCTCTCATCCCATGTTCCAAATTGAAAATCATAAAATCAAACATATCAATTACGACCTCTTTTACATCCCGCATGAAACTGCTCTTATCGCTAGATCACTTTTACCAGCTATACACTTCCTCTAGATACACATTGTATCACTAGAACTCATCTTCATCATCATTACAAATTATTGACATTTAAATAGAATTTATTATTATATTTAAAATGCAATATTAAATAAAAACTATAAACTGATTCAGATCTGCATTAAAAAAATGTCAAATATTAGCCTTATATGTATAATGTCAGCTACCGATGACCACATAGAATGACAAATCTTAATATGAGCTAAACAGAAAAATAAATAAAAAAATTTAATAACTTGTATGGAATATTATTAGAATAATTGAGTTGTTTTTTGATATTTGTGAAATATTTTGAGTATATCTTGATTGTAGAGTTGGAATGGATTCTATTTTTGAGGGTATTTTCAGTGACCAGAGCTGGGAGGGCTTCAATTGAAAAGCATGCTCTAAATTTTGGGCTCAGAAAGTCCGTGTGTAGTCGGGACACCTAGAAATGTCGGAGAAACGAGAAATTCGTAAATTTTGTAGATTTTGTTAATGTTTGACATTTGCTTTGATTATACTCAGAAGGCACATAAAGTAATAATGAATAATCCGACCCCAGGAAAGCGTGACTCTTGCTTCAGGTCAGATTCGATGAAATCCGGACTTAGGCCTGAGTTAAGTCGACATAAGACACGATTTTACGTCAATTTTCAGTAGAATACTTTCCAGAATATATTATTGAAGAAAGTTGGCTGAACTTTGAAGTCTTGAGTCCATTTGTCAAGTCTACACATTGGAGTCTTGGACTAGAACAGATAAAATCTGACCCAACATTTAAAAAGACTCAAAAAAGCCTTAACTAAGCTGAATAGATCATAACAGATTATTTAATAACTTTATTAATATGAATTTTTCATGAACCATACGAATAAGGAATAAGCATCAGATTAACAGGAAAAAACTGAACATTTCCAATTTAAAAATCTTGCACGTGATAAAATCGAATGAATTAATTAAAATATTTGCAAAAATTCATTAATTATGAAAAAAATGTCATTTCTGGATTTGTTGTTTTCATTGAAATAGGATAGAATTTTGATCTTTTTATCCAAAAAAATACCGCAGCTGAATTAATATTCAACAGATGATCAGAGGGTTGTTGGGATCGTTTATTAGTTAGGTAAAGGTTAAGCATGCTTAGGTTCTATCACGAGATTATAATTTGAGTACCGAGTACAGATTTTGGATCAAGAATTGATGTTGTGTTACTCTTTTTTGTATTTCAGAGCATAAAGTCGACTTTGATTCAAATTATTGGAATATTAATGAGTCCAGTCAAGCTCTATAATTGGGTCCCTTAGACTATTTGACTCTTAGATCCTCAAACCCTTAGATTCTCAGACCCTTGGACCGAATGGATCGAATTGACGATCTGCACTGCGAGATGGTGAAGTTGATACACGGTATGGCTAGGTTAAGTGCAGTATGTGGCTTCATATGCTCCGCAATCACATAATTTATGGAATCCAGCGAACTCTGGGTCCAAATGACTCATATTCGGATGAGAACATCGACTCGATTCTTGAAGCTCTGGTTCTCAGTTATAGTCATCTCAAATATCAGGTTTGAGGTTAAATGACAGTTATTTAATACAATTTTGCATATATTTGCAATCATAAACACAATATAGTGCCCCAGATTCTATGAACCCCTGATATATAAATAATCTTAATACCAAAGAGAACCTGCTAAATTCCTTCCTTAATTTATCCCAATAACAGCTAAAAATTAGCATTTTGATGTTATTGAATGCAATTTTCTACCTAAAAATAGAATCAAGTTCACATCTGTTGATACATTTCTGCCATTTATGGCTTAATTTCCTGCACATATTGTGATTGAGTAGTCAGAATTGATATTAAATACTGCAATTTATCATTGACATTATCTGCACAAAATCTATGCGAAAAAATTAACATTTTTTCTAGAAATGATCTTGTTTTTGGAATTAGATGACCATTAGGATGGTCATCATCTTCTTTTTCATGCCATTATTCATCGACCAACACACATTTAAATGTGAATGTTATTAGGACGAACTTTAGTATTTATTTTGGTGTTTTTTTTTTGATAAACAAAAAACGTTTTTTGTGCATCGCATGGAAAATATGTATGGAATTATTTTGCAGCACGTTTTAGGTGGGGAGCGTTTGTGAGTGATGTGATGCTGATGAATATTTGATGATTTTTTTTTTTTTAAACGATTTTGATTATAATTTGTCAATTTTCGGTCATTTTCATTGGTTTAATCAGATTTAATTCGTTATTTTGACAACTTTGAATACCTAAATGACACATGTGTCTGTATTAGACATGCTAAGTGTCTCAGAAAGCACACTGTGGAGAAACGACCAAAAATTCAACTCTTAGGCCAACTTAATTCAAGACTGAAGCAAGGATTTCATCAAATCAAGCCTAAACTCAGTGTTATGTTGGTCTGGTACTGGATTTGAGCCATTTCTACACAGGATGCCTATCGGATGTGATGCAATTCATAAATTATCCGGGATATATGCGATTCTGGAAGGCACACTTTGAAGAAAAGGCAGAATATTCAGAACCAGGCCAACTTTACTCTAGACTGTGACAAGATTTAATAGAATCTGACTGTAAGACAGATTCAAGCTGTCTTGGGTTGTATTTTTTGCCATTTCTACGTCATGTGTTCTTAAAGTGTGAACCAATCCATTGAGTTTACGGATTTTAAACTTTTCAAGAAGGCACACGTTGGAGGAAGGCGAAAAATCTAACCTCAGGCTAACGTGAAGACAGATTTGATGAAAATTTATGATATCAGGTGAAATTCGGCCAAATCCCGCTTCAAGACCGACTCATACCAGCCTGGGGTCAGGTAAGATCACGATTGGGTCAAAGACGACTAGGATTTTGTATGGAAAAGTCAACTCAAATAGACTAGAGTCCATATCAAATTGGAGTCAACTTCAAGCTCTCCTAGATAGTCCTGGTATCAGTCCCAAGATCCGGATCGATCCTTCAACCCCAAAACCTTAAAAACAAACCCAAACTGCATTCAAAAATACCCAAAAATCATTCTTAACCCGTTATTATTTTATTTACGGAAATGCCGAATGTAGTCAGATCATTTTTTTTTCTAAATTAGCACGAATCTCGTCTTTATGCATGCATATGTATGAACACACATAATACACAAGTCAAAAAGGAGCAAATGCGAATATGAGAAAAAAAAAGCTATCTTCGTGACCATCCTCTATAAATATATACACAGTAAGAGGTAAAATGACATGATATTGTATTAGCTGTATTAGTTTTTAACTTTTTTTTTGATAATCTTGCAGCCTTATGACAGTCAATTTTGCAACTATAAAAGTCAATGAAGATCTTCTGAGATTTTATTTATAAAGTTAAAGTCAGGAGCTGTGTATCGTGTTCCAAGTGCTGTGTTTTATTATTTTTCTTCTATAACTGTGAACTTTGTAGGAATACATTAGTGACTGTGATTGACTGTTTGTTGCTTAAAAACCAAAAATAATGGTAAATTTAATTGACTAAACTAAAGTTTGAAGATGAAATTTAAAAAATTGCTAAAATAGTCAAAATTTTGCTATAATTTGTGGATAAATTGACAAAAAATTGTGCTTCATAAAAATTGTGTTCAATTCCTGCAACTTTAATGACCATTAAAAAGTTCAAAGTCTGCGCCCAAAAATGAGTTCCGCAAAGCTCAAGCTCAACTCCTGCTAATTCAAAATTAATTTCCTTTTTCAATGTCAAAATGCACAGACCTAACAAAAAAAGTCTATTCTTTACACAAATTGAGCCCATAAAGTTAATAACTGGCAATAAAATGCAGCCACGATTGATTGAATTTTTCATGAATCGTCTTTGATTGTTCTAGGCTGAAATTGTCGTAATAAATTGTAAATTAAGTTATTAAGCTATGAGTTTGGGTATGCATTAATGTGTGGAGGATTTTGATGAATTTATAATGGTCCGGTAATGTACATAGCTTGCTAATGTGCTAGCTAAGAGGCTATTAAGTCAGTTTTATTGAAGAATATTAAGTTAAGTGTCAATCATCAGTGTTGGCAGGATACATATTAAGAGTTCAAACTCCAAAAGTCATCAAATGGAGCTTCTATTAACGTATGGACTCTATAGGAGGTGCCTCACCTTAGAGTTATGTCAATTCTGGAGTCAGTTTCAATATTGCTCAATTTAATTAGTTTTGTTTAGTTCTTTGACATCCTGTGACTCTGGTGTGGTGTTGGAATCGATATAATCCAGTCTAAGGCTTTCTAATCAGGCATTCAAATGTGTATTGAGTCCCTAAATCCAGCCTAATGCCAGATTCACCGTCCAATTGACACACTTCTTCATATTCCCTTTCAATCCCTTGCCCTTTCGGGTTTCACAATCATTAACCTCACAATTCACTCAATTACCACAAATCCCCTCCCCAATCCACTATAACTCTAACTTAGCCTCACATCAACAATTCTGTGCTATTTCGGGATCAATTAGCACTTACATAATTCAATAAAAAATTTCAATCACATCCGTAAATATATTTAAAAATTTTAGACATCAAAACTGTACTTTTTTATCGAATAACATCCGGGTATTATTGTATGCAGACTCCTTTAAATGTCTCGCTCGTGACCATACCGTACTCAAAAAAGGACAGATATCATGTTCTTAGATCTCTGAGTCATGACATTTGCATTATGGGATTTTATTTTTTTAAAGTTAGTTTGTAAGTGATGTTCTGTATGGATGTGATTGGATGGATAAATCACGAGTAATGAGGATGGGATGAGGATGACGTGGATTTGGATGATTGTTGAATCGTGTCATTCACGTGTCAAGTGTTGTCTCGGGAATATACACAATAATTATTTGATTCTAATGCAGAATTGGCAGAACTACAATGTTGAGTCGTCTCCACGGGAGTCTGGATTTTAGTTTAGGCGTCTTGACTGTGGAGATGCCTTAACTGCTGTCTGGACTTTGGTAAAGTTGGCTTCTTGGACTTTTAAAGTCTCAACTTCAAGAGTACTGTCAACTTGACTCTTAACTCTTTGTTTACTGTTCAATTTTGCTAAAATTCATATTAAATAGGGGTTTATTGAACCATTTATATGTTTAGTTCTAAGGACGACTAATGTCATCTGGATGACACAAAACTGTGTCTTCCAGTTGACTTACAACTGTATCATCCAGATGATATGCAACTGTGTCATTCCAATGACATACAGTTGTGATATTTAGAAGGCATTAGTCATTAGATATTAGTTGTCCCATATAACATTACTAATTCTCAAATTTATGCATTAAATTAGTCAGATTAAATTATATTAACTCGGTGTATTTGAGGTATAATTAAAATTAATCAAATAAGCATTAAAGACTCATTAGGGAATGTTTCTAAATTACATAAAATTTAAGTCCTTCCCTAGAAGTTACTAGTTGTTACTGAGTTCAAATTTAGGTTCAAGATTCCATTAAAAAGCGTCACGGTGAGGGTAAATGATCTCAAAACCGCTCCTTAGTCTCTTTTATGTCACCTAATTTCCAAACATTCCCCTTTATCAAATAAAACCTTGTCATATGCTAAACTGCAAAAAAATGATATAATTTGTTCTTTCCCCATTTAACACATTTGTGCATGACATAATAGCCGTTTAGCTTTATAAATAATTCATGAGATTTAATTTTCAATATTCTTATCAGGGATGCATATTGGATCGGTTTTGAGTCACTCTAATGTTGGGAATTGAGTGTGTTTTTTGCAAAAAGAATTAAGTCAAATGGCATAGGTTGGTTAATTGGTTCAAAATTCGTCCTCAGACTGACTTGAGACATGTCTCAGTCTTGGTTTATTTTAACCGAATCTGGAGCTTGATCTGAGTCACGCTAGCCTCTTTTGAATTGATTACCCGACTTGTGTGTTTTAATTAAAGTCTCGAGTATTGAGCATTGAACATGCCAAATGCACAATAGACTAATTAAAGCAACAATCCATAATGCTAGAATTTCCAACTAATTTATACAACAAATGCACATTAGTATAGTCACTCAGATGACCCACTAAGATCAATAAATAACCACAACATCCAAAAATAAAATCTCGCGTCTATTTAAGAATCCAATTAATTATCAGCAGTTTGAAGGTCGTGTGACTTTTTTCAATTTTTTAACGATTTTTTCTCCATTTTTGCATTTTGAAAAATTTAAGCAATTTGCATCTTGTGGCACATGAAACATCAAGATTAATATTCAGGTTCAAATGATCAAATTGTATAAAATTATGACATTTAACGGAATTGAATTATTAGCCTCGTGCTGGCATCAAATTGCAACTTTCCGTCCTAAAACTCTCACACAGGTGTCTTTAACTGTTGTTTTGATCTCAAATACTCAAAATATTATTCATAGCTGCTTATTATGCGATGTGACATTTGAAATACAGAACTGAGGTGAATCTTTTATATCCATATTGAGTTTATGGATAAGGAAGCCGTGCTGAATGAATTAAAATTTCAAACTATATATCGATATTGACAGTTTTAAGGTCACTGCATGCTTTAATCTTGTTCCTTTTTATTTCCAGAAACTTTTCATTACCCTATTCGTCACTTGCCTAGTGGCTGGTAGTAATGCACAATTAAGTCGTGACTATCTACCACCAACAACATCAAACTGCCCACCAGCTCCTCCAGCACAAACATGCCCAAAACCCCCACCACCAATTCCATGTCCATCATGTCCATCAGCACCACCATGTCCAAGCTGTCCACCAAAACAAACATGTCCATCATGTCCCGCACCAATTCCACCACCCGTATGTCCACCACCAATTAAATGTCCAGGACCAATTCCATGTCCATCATGTCCAGCACCACCACCACCTAAACCATGCCCATCATGTCCATCATGTCCACCACAAAAACCACCACCACCATGTCCAGCACCAACACCGTGTCCAGCACCACCACCTTGTCCAAGTTGTCCACCACAAAAGCAATGTCCACCAGAAAAGGTCTGTCAAGTATGTGCACCACCTGTACAGTGCCCACCACCACCACCAAGACCCATATGTCCAGCGTAAGTTTAAAGCTTGAATTAATGTCGAATGAAGACTAATCTGACTTAAATCTGTTTACTCTTTACAGACCACCACCACCCCCACCCGCACCAAAATGCGCTGCCTGCCCTGCACCACCACCACCTGCACCGTGTAATTGCGCTTCCGCTGGTGCTGGAAGCTACGGCTCACAAAATGATGGTATCTTATTATCAGGAGGATCAGCTGGCGGTTTCGGAGGTTCATCAGGTGGATCATCCGGTGGATTCGGTGGATCATCAGGTGGTTCATCCGGTGGATTCGGAGGCTCAGCTGGAGGTAATGGAGGCGGATTCGGAGGATCAGCTGGCGGTTCAGGCGGTTTCGGAGGATCATCAGGAGGAGCAGGAGGTTTCGGTGGATCATCAGGTGGTTCAGGAGGCTTCGGAGGTGGATCATCCGGTGGATTCGGAGGATCATCAGGTGGATCATCAGGCGGATTCGGAGGATCAGCTGGAGGTAATGGAGGTGGTTTCGGAGGATCAGCTGGAGGTAATGGAGGCGGATTCGGAGGATCAGCTGGCGGTTCAGGAGGAAACGGTTTTGGAGGATCATCCGGTGGTTCAGGAGGTTTCGGAGGTGGATCATCCGGTGGTTTCGGAGGATCAGCAGGAGGAAATGGCGGAAACGGTTTCGGAGCTGGCGGTTCAGGAGGAAACGGATTCGGAGGATCATCAGGCGGCTCAGGCGGTTTCGGTGGATCATCAGGTGGATCATCCGGTGGATTCGGAGGATCAGCCGGTGGATCATCAGGCGGTTTCGGTGGATCAGCCGGAGGCTCAGGAGGAAATGGTTTCGGAGGATCATCCGGTGGATTCGGAGGATCAGCCGGCGGTTCAGGAGGAAACGGATTCAGTTCAAGCTCAGCACAAGGATCACTCTCAACCCGAGGAGGTGGCGGACAAGGACAAGGTCTATCAGGTCGTGGAAATGGATATGATTATACACCACCACGAGTTCGATTCCATTAAACAGTTCATGATACTTTTAGTCATGACTATCGATAAAAGGAAATTGTTTTTTATGTAAAAATTTATAAAATTTACTTTTCCTAATGTTAAATAAAGATATAAAGTCATTTAAGATCCTTGTCAATGTTTGACCTAACAATAGATAGACAATAAAAATTGTGTACTTGAAATACTTTGTGATCTTATTGATATTAATCCTTTTCAGAAGCAACATTACCAATGCTTACTTTTTAAGCTTGTGCAGCAAGACGCGACACTGGCGACATCTTCATATTGTTATGAGAAATTAAATTAAGCGATCATAGTTGATCATATTAAGATTTTGGATAGTGGGCTCTTTGAAAAAAAGCTTGTTTGGAATATAACTGAATATTATGTCTGCAATCTTAACATTAGAGGAGAATCAAATGGTCACGTAATCTGTGAACGGGTACATTTCAACATATTACATACTTAGCTGGCCGTACAGATCAACTGTGATCTACAGCATCACTTAGTTGGCGTCTTAAAATGGTTCTATCGCCAGCTGCCCTCTGCCAATTACCAATATAAAATGATCAACTGTCTCTATCTGTTGTCTTCAAAAATGGACGTTAGAAAAGGAAACTTACGGTGCATTACCAAATTGTCCCCACTGACTTATGTTCTAGATCATAAAAATCAGTGTAGTAAGTAGGAAAGTAAGTCAAAAATGTCCAGAAGTGCCTCTAGTGTATACTCTCAAGTTCACTTTTATTAGACATATCATAAACAATTTATTTACCAAAACATTTCTTTATGTCTGTCATGGTCTAATTAGTCAGGTGATAATTTTTTCAAAATCTATTTTTAAAAGGCAATTTCTTAACAATTTGAAGCTGTAGCTGAGCTTAAGTTTGAATCGAATTTTATATGAACCCAAGTCAGAGATTTGATCCAAAGACATAATTACTATTTCGACAGTTTGCTTACTTACTTCGCTTGCGGTGCCGATCAATTGGGATTCATGACCTCTTCTTTGGACAATCCGCTTCAATTTCAAGCAGTTAAATGCATCTGAGTGCATAAGAGTGACCAAAGAACTCTTTGAGAAGAGAATATTGACAAAGCGGAGCAGGAACTGATTTGTTAGGGTCTCTAATGGCTCGGCAAACAAAATGGGTCACTCCATCATGCTAATAATATCGATAAGTCACCCATAAAAATCCATTTGCTATTAGATCAGTGATTTGTCATCTAAAGTCCCCTAATATGCATCACTAATTTAAGAATGTATTTATTTCCACAAAACCCAAGATCAATTTCCTATTCATAAGAACAAAGTCACCAAAATAACAGCTATCTAAATTATCCAAAGACAACAAAGTACTATAGACATTGACATATCATCTTGAAAACTGTCATCAAGAAATCAAAAAGACGTTAAAATTTTTTCTTCAGTCAGTCAGTCAAGTGCATATTAAGTAATAATTTAGTGTAAATAAACAAATAAAGGCTTGAGGTATTGATCATCTGTTTGGAAATATAGATATGTGAATAGAGTGTGAGTGCGGTAATGAAAATTTACATGTTATCATCGTATTTCCAATATGATATTGAGACCTCTATCGTCGATTGTAATTAAATGACAAAGACATGCGTAGTTCTTGAATGTAAAAATTGTCATAATGGTTTGTACAAATGTCGTTTTGGTATGGTTGGATGGCAATGGGTGGACATGATGAGATATTCTGAAAAGCACAAGGTAAAAATGGACAAAATGTGTCCTAAAGCCGACTTGACTCAGGTCTGATGCTGGATTTCACTGACGCTAGCCTATGGTTACAGTCAAGCTAGCCTGGGACTGGATTTTCAGTGATTTATGAACCGTGTGCCTTCATGGTATGACAATTAAGGGTTCCTGAAGTTGGACCGTGTTGAGACTTCCTATTGAAACTTGATCCATGTCCTGGTCCAGGTCTCAGTCCTAGTTTTGGTTAAGATTTCGATCCAAGTCTCGAAAATGCTTCAGAACTGGGTGACAAGGCGCAATTTGTGTTTCATGGATGAGTTGGCATGACGAGAACAGGGAAACGGTAGTAAAATCCGACTGGACGTTTTCTGAGATCGTACCCGAGTCATCAGTGTCATTGTATATAACCTTAAATTGTTGAAATTTTGAGATAAATGTCCCTAAATCTACCCTAAAACTTAGAATTTTGACCAACTTTAATAAATATTAAAAAGGGACAAGTCCGTTGATGGATCAAAAATCCACAGACACTAGGCCAGCATGTCTCTGACATTGTGAAAATGCATGCCAAATTGAAACCGAATCTAACAACAAACCAAAGACATCAGATAATTGCTAAGTAAAATGCAACCAAACACAAATATTAACATCAATTGACTTCCTCATTATGATTCCACATTGCCCCACTCAGTGACAATCTTTTATTTTCATCTATCAATGAACAATTTCATCCCAATAATCACTATCACATTTGGGGGACGTACGGAAGTTGGGTCACGTGAAAATTTGCAATTTGGAGATATTTTGGGGCAATTTTCATTTTTTGAAGTCTCAATTGACCTCAGAATTGAGGAGAAGAAGGTCTAAAGCTTCAATGCGTTACGTAACCCATGAACGACCCCCTTAACACATTCAATAAATGAAGAAAAAAATATAAAATTCAAACAGAAGTAAGAAAATTTGTTTTTTCTCATCTATTGTCATATGCCTGACTATTTAAGAAGAAGTGTTCATTGAAAAAAATCGCCAAATTATCAATTGCCATTGCTTCGGATAGGTGTTTGGATTATAAGACTATAAAATGGTTAGTAGAGAATGAATTAATTGTATTTTGAGTAGATTAAGTGACAATATTGAGGAATTAAAGTGAAAAAATGCCAAAAAATTGCAAAAATGACCAAAAATCAAGTGCTTAGTGCCAATTTACCCCAAAAAATTGACAAAATTCAATAATTTCAGAAATTATTCATATGTGTGGCCATCCTGGCTGTCGGAATTTTTGCGGATGTTCCTGATCTTCTCGAAACGGAAGAAGCTGAACAGCCACACAACAGAGACAAGCGATCACCATTTTTCTTAGGTGGTTCAGGTGGATCTGGTGGCTTCCAACTTCCATCATTTGGAAATCATCCATTCCTATCAGGATTACACGGTAAATCCGGTTCATCATCCGGTTCATCAGCATCAAGCAATGCTGGTTCCGTATCAAATCAATATCTTCCACCACCACCACCTCCTTCACCATGCGGCGGTGGATCAACAGCTGTAGGACTACCATGTGGATCACCATGTGGACAGCCATGTGGTCAGCCATTACCACCACCTCCACCTCCACCAATTCAACAATGTCCAATCTGTGCACCGTAAGTTGTGTTGTGTTAAAATTAGTGCTCAATATTGGATAATTAATCATCTCTTTATCTCCGACAGTCCACCACCTCCAGTACAGTGCCCACCACCACCAAGATGCCCACTTCCACCACCCTGCCCACCGTAAGTACTTCAATATTGATTCTATTGCTTGGATGCAATAATTGTACGCAATACTTGTATACAATATTTCCATACAATTTCTAAAATCCATGAAAAATACTCAAAAATCTACAATTCAATCCACAGACCACCACCACCAATTCAGTGCCCAAGCTGCCCATCATGTCCAGCACCACAACCTTACATTCCACCACCACCACCACCATGCGGTTGCTCAGGATCGGGATCAGCCTCAGCAGGATCTGGTTACAATTATCCACGACCAGCTTACTTCAAAAAGTAGAAAGTATTTAGCGACAAGTAACAGACACAAAAAATGACAAATTTTATGATTTTGTAAATTTTTTTTTAAAAAAGCATGTAAAACAGTCAATGAATTTAGGATGGATATAAATTATTATTTTATTAATTTAAAAAAATTGAAGAAAATTTGTTTGTTTTTGTGGGGGTTTTTGATGAGGAATTTGAAGGAATGAAGTGTTTGGGGGGAAGAAGGTGATACATAAGGGGTTAGGAAGGGACAATGAAGGGACTCTGGTGGTCATTCACCCCTCTGGCAAGTGGATGAGGTAGATGATTTTGAGATTTTGGGTATTTTTGTGTCTAAACATTCATAAAATTGAAGAATTGGGTCCAAGAAGGTTAGTCAACTCAACGAACACTTCCCTGTTACTTCCTTCTTCCAATCTACTGATACTTGCTTTCATAAAGACTCAGACTCTCATCAGACGAGTGTCTAAGCCTTGGGTATGATTTTAAAATTCATAACTTGATCACCAAATGTCTTGATTTACTTACTTGCCTGTCTGAGTCCGCCATGGGGTCATTGTCTCATTGAACAGAAGATCTACAACCCTTAATGCACAATTTGAATAGCACAAAACTGTTAATCGATTAAAAATCCAGTCCCAGACTGGTGTAACTCTGACTTAATGTCGGATTTAAGCTCAATTTGACCAAATCCGGCTTTGAAGCTATGTCAGAGTCATGTCGGCCTGGTGTTAGATTTTAGATCGATTATCCAGCTTGTGATATTAGAGAAATGTCCTAAATGCTGTCAAAATGCTTCAAAAAAAGATCAAAAACCTCAAAATCATTCACTTCATCTCCAACTGGCAATAAACTGTTCAAAAGACCCAAAACCCAAACATCATCATTTAATTGTTAATCACACAAATTCAATGTAGGAACTATTTAATATTTGTAAACGATTGGTAAAGCATGAAGATCATGAGCAATATGTCAGTAAGTTTATTTATATTTGACTATTACCTCACAGATCTATTTGCTTATGGATAACATTCAGTGTCAACATTTAATTATTACCTTCCATGGCTCGAGATTTGTAAGCTTATTTTTAAGCTATGGAATGTGAACTATTTGACAATTTTTATAGATGTTGTTGACTTATTCAAATCATTTGCTTTAATTGATTGCTTTAAAGTCGGCATAATTGAACAAATAATCTATTCTTGAGACTTATTTTAGTATAGGAATTGAATAGCTAAGATCCGTGTACATTCTTCCTGACTTTTAAAGAATATGGAATGTAAACATTTAACTGAATTTAAAAGCTCCGTAGCGGAGTCTTTTCCATTTGTGTCGAACGGATGATAAAATATTGCTAAATTACAGCATATACTCACTTCTATTTCAATAGTAGACAGCATGTCGCCAGCAAAAAAGAGTCACGTTTTTATTCATTTTGCTATTGTGCGTTTATTTCGAAATTGGTTTAATTCATATAAACATGATAATTTATCAATGAGAATATGTGAACTGATTCTCAAGTACATGTAAAAGCTGTTACAGTCATTGACTTGCTTATCTCATGATTACAGTCAGTATAAGTCGTTTCTGATACTACTGACTTACTTCATTGACCGTACAGATCATCGGCGATCCACATTCTCCCTCAGATGACGGCTTAAGCTGGCTAAATTGCTGGGTTCCGTCTGTCAATCATCAATACCAAATACAATACTTTCTCTATCGACAGTATCCTCCCAGGAGTTCTTTGTGTTAAATGACTTCAGACGAGTAAGGGTTTGGGGTCAATACCCTTCTGTTTTGGACAGAATTCTTCAACTTGCTTGGTGATTGTTGTCTTGAAAGACATTAGAAAAGTGAAGTTGATTTCGGAAATGGTCGGTTGTAAGCCTTACCATTCCTAGCCTCTCTTACTCTGATTGTAGGGTTTCCATCTTTCAAAGAAGGTTTGGCAAGCGGTAGTCAGCGATAGAGCCAGCTACAAGCGTCAACTGATGGAGGCCATGGATCACACTTGATCTGCACGGTCAGCAAAGTAAGTAAATAAGTATCCTGGCACTTAGCTCGATTCCCATCCGTGTATTTAGCTATATTAGAGAATACCCTCTATGGCATAAACTTGACACTTGATCATCAACGGAGTCACACTTCATCTTCCCCAAATTCCCCCCTATGAAGCCACAGAATATTATCTATTCACTTGTATGTCTAAATTAAACAATTTAAACTCAATGTACCTATAATACTAATGCTCATTACGACATCAAAATAGACTTTGAATCATACAACCAATGAAACTAATCAAATTAGACACATAAAAAGCGGCTCTCACAACTACATAATCATCTAACGAACGAGCATAGAATGGTGTTGTGTATGGAATATTTATTTACGATTTAAATCGCTGCCTGTGTGCTGTTTAATATTGAAAGTAAATAAATAAAAAAAAAACGAGATAAAGAGAAACTTTTTGATAAAGAAGCCAAATGAATTTTTTGGGGATTGTGCAGAAGTTAGGGAATGGTTTGGGGCAGTGGTGGGTGACTTATGTGCTGCGGGACAGCTTAGTGGTAAGGTTCGATGGAAGCAGGACACGACATATGTTTCATGGCATTTTTAACAATTTTTAGCAAAATATTAGAGTGCCGCAGCTTGCAGGTTGCCCACCACTGACTTAGTGTGAGGGGTAACTGGGTCTAGAGTCACAAATTAGCGTTCCCTAACTTCCAAACCGTCCCCAAACTCTTTTTTTTTTCTTTTTTTTCTCTTTTTTTTCTGTTTCTTTTATTCGATTTTTCATTTTAGTTGCACGTAAAAATCGAGAGTTTGAAGATCAGTTGAGTTGAAGGTCGGTCCATTCTTGTTGACAATGCGGCATGTTTTTGTGATTTGTCTACTAATTATATGCGGTAGATATAGTGTTGATACGGCTCGTATATTAGGTATTTTTATACATCCAGCCATTTCACATTATCGTGCTTTTAGACCGGTTTTACGTGCACTTGGTGAGAAAGGTCATGATGTTTATGTTGTTAGTCACTTTCCTGAGAAAGAAGCTGCAGCTAATTATCATGAATTTATATTGAAACAAGATGATATTTTGACTGGAACGGCTGCTGTTGAGGAAGTGAGAATTTTGATTTTTTTTTTATCATTTTTTATCAGTTTTTTGGGATTTAAAAGAGATTTGATAAAAGTTGATGGATTTTTTGGGGTCGTTGGCTTATTATGCAATTGTCTGATAGGGGAATTAGGTCAGGAGTGGGTCATGCCCCTAACCCCTCCCTCAAAAGATGAAATTATTCAATTTTCTCTGATTTTTTTGATTAAAATCCACAAAAAAATTCAATTTTAAGACCCCTTTAACCCCCACCTACCCCAACCCCACCCCCGCCAACTCCACTTCCAACCCTCCTCCCCTTTTTCCCTCCCAATATCTCAAAAATGACCTAACATCATATAATTCCAGGTCTACGCACCTCGAACATTCCGCATATTCTACGAAGAATTTCATGCCTTAATGGACGAAGGAATCGATGCATGTGAAGCGTTCTTCAACTCACCGTACATCCAACAGCTTCAGCAACTCAATGAACAGCATCAATTTGACATCCTCATTACTGAATACTTCAATACAGATTGCGTTCTTGGATTTGCCCACAAACTTGGAATATCAAAGTTTATAGGCATGAGTTCGTGTGCCTTAATGCCTTGGCACTACGATCGAGTTGGTTTGCCTGACACGCCAGCTTATATACCGAATGAATTTGTTGGATATTCTGATAAAATGGACTTGATGGAGAGAATGGTGAACTGGATTACGGTTCAAGGATGTAAGCTTGGATACAGGTAAGACTTGGTCATCAATTTTGGACATGCTGACCTAATTTGATCTAAAATTCCAGAATTTTCCAACAAAAAGACAACGAACGTGTCAAAAAATATCTCGGCGACGGCATTCCTGACCTTCAAGACCTCGCAAAACAGACCAAACTGCTTTTTGTCAATCAGCACTTTTCACTGTCCGGTGTTAAGCCATTCCCACCATCAGTCATTGAAATTGGCGGGATTCACATCAACAGCAAGCGCGAGAAGCTGCCTGACGACCTTCAAAATATTCTTGATAATGCACAGCATGGCGTAATTTATGTTTCATGGGGATCAATCATAACATCACGTGGCATGCCTGATAAGACAAAAATGGCAATTGTTAATGCATTTAAGCGAGTTCCGCAAACAATCTTATGGAAATGGGACGAAGATGAATACACAAAATCAGCTACAAATATTCACATTCGTTCCTGGTTTCCACAAATTGACATTCTATGTCATCCAAATGTTGTTGCCTTTATGTCACATGGCGGTATGATGGGAATATCTGAGGCTGTTTATTGTCAAAAACCAACAATTATTACGCCAATTTACGGTGATCAATATTTGAATGGTGCTGCTGTTGAGAATCGTGAAATGGGAATTGTATTGAATTATGATGAGTTGAATGAAGAGAATGTTTATAAGTCAATTCAGGAGATTTTGAAGCCGAGGTGAGTTGAGTGGTTTATTTTGGGATTGTTCATGGATTGGGAGGGTATGGGATGTGCTGGGGTGTATTCAGAGGGGGATTTTTGGAGCCAAATCCATTCATTTTTGGACAATATTCTTCAATTTGCTTGAAATTGCTCATAAAATTGTGGGGTACCCTTGGTTCCTTGGGGTTGGTCATTTTGGACCTTGGACCTTGTGTTCCATACGAAAGATGCTTGGGGTAACCCCTATATGGACAAAATTCTTCAATTTTTTGGAGCTTTTCGAGACCAAAATTCCTAAAACCTCATGAAACTTTAGGTCTGTCTGTCCTCTTCCTGTCTGTCCTCTCCCAGGAGGGACAACAATTACAAAACATGAACAATCTATCCTCAAATTTAACATTATTTTGATCCAAAAATTCTAAAACCTCCAACTCTTACTTGTAGCTACAAACAGCAATCCGAGAAGGTCGCACAATCTTACAACAATCGTCCGTTAAGTGCCATCGACACCGCTCTCTTTTGGACTGAGAATGTAATAGAGAATGATGGAAGTTTGTTAAAGTCACAAGCTGCTGAATTAAGCTGGTATTCTTACTACTGCATTGATGTCATTTTGGTACTGCTGTGCATCTTATTAGCAGTTATTCTGTTAGTGATTAGAATTATTAAATTGACAATTTTTAGCTTTAAATTAAGTAAGTCTAATAAGAATGTAAATTTAGTTAGGAAGAAGAAGAAGTAAAATTTGGAAACAAAAAGACACAAACTTTATTTCATATATTTACATTTACATCAATTCTAGTGGAAGACCCGTCAAAGCATTTTTGGAAACAATTTTTTGTTTCAATCTCGGAATTTATCGTCATTTATTTAATATCACTAAGTATTTATCTAGCATCTTGTGCTTATTGTATTTGGTGCCTATTCTAGTTGATAGGGGTTCGTAATACCCCAAACTGCTCCCTTCTTTCCTCCCACCCCTCCATCCATGCCTACCTGCCACTCCCTTCCATTCTTCATGCTGCACCCGTACCCATCGAAGCTACACTCCCTCCTACTATCTACCTGCATAAATTTGCCATTTCTTTTTCGGTTACCAATTGCATAATACCCTAACCCATTACATCCATTCCCCTTTCACTAGTCCCTCCTGCCCTCTATCCTCTGCTCCTTCTACCCCCCGCTCTTTTTCCTCTCTGCTCCTTCTACCCCCTGCTCCTTCTGCCCCATGCTCCTATTGTCCCATGCTTCTTTTGCCCCCCTGCTCATTTTGCTCCCTGCTCATTTTGCCCCTGCTCCTTTTACCCCATGCTACTTCTGCACCCTGCTTCTTCTACCCCATGCTTCCTCCCACAATCTTCATTTTTCTATGGTTTTTCAAGGCAAAACCCCCAAAATCCCGTCTAAATTTTGCACATGATTCAACTCTCCTTTCCCCCACCATTCCTACCCCCCATGCTAGCTGCCCATTCAATTCAACCCCCCTCCACTATTCCTCCCTTGCTACACCCATCCTACCCCTACCATCCCTCTGTCCCAATCATCATCCATCCTTAAATATTAATCTAAATTCATTTTTAATTCAAATTTCCATAACATAGATACTTAATATAAACATAATCATCAATTCCATGCTTAGATCCTTCACGTCCAAGTCCACTTTCCTTAATTCCACCAAATGCAGCTTCTGTTGTTGATATTAATCCTTCATTGATGCCAACCATGCCAACTTCAAGTTCCTTATTGACACGGAAGATTTGACTGATGTCCTGACTATAGAAATATCCAGCAAGTCCACGTTGTGTGCTGTTTGCGATCTTAAGTGCTTCATCTTCTGTTTTGAACTTGATGAGGGACACGACAGGTCCAAAAACTTCATCATTATATAGGTCCATGTTAGCCTTAATGTCTGTGACAACTGTTGGCTCAAAGAACAGCGGTCCAATGTCCGATAAGTGACGACCGCCATGAATGATCCTGGCGCCATTGCAGGTTGCATCTGACACCATAGCTTGAACTTTATGAAGCTGTGCCTCATTAATTAATGGACCAATTTTGACATCAGCATTTGATCCGTCGCCAATTTTCAATGCCTTAATCTGTTCCGTTAATTTCTCAGTAAATTCATCAAAGACTTCTTCCTGGATTAAAAATCGATTTGCTGACACGCAAGTCTGTCCGCAGTTCCTAAACTTTGATGTCATTGCACCTTGTACAGCATGATCAATATTTGCTGATTTAAAGACTATAAATGGAGCATTTCCACCAAGTTCTAGTCCAATTCTCTTAATTCCATCGGCACATTGTCTGTACAGCAGTTTACCAACTTGTGTAGATCCTGTAAATGAGATTCCAGCTACTTTTGGACTCTTACATAATAATTTACCAATTTCAGCAGCATGAATACGACTTGATGTGATGCAATTGATGACACCGCGTGGGAATCCGGCTTGTTCGGCTAGTTTGCATAGAGCTAGTGCTGTTAATGGTGTGTCTTCAGCTGGTTTGATGACGACTGTGCAACCTGAAAAATTGGAATGTTTTTCATTATTTTCTGTATGGGGTCCAAGCCCGGAAGCGGATTTTCTGGTCAATATCACTCTAAACATGCTCTTGACCGTCACCCTAGCATGCCCTTCTCTTGTGGACAAGCTCCTAGCCAAGGTTACTTTCCCACACCTCCCAAAACTTACCAGCAGCCAATGCAGCTCCAGCCTTCCTAGTGATCATCGCATGTGGAAAGTTCCATGGCGTGATTAATCCAGCAACACCAATTGGATGTCTTGTCATCATTATTTGACGACTAGCCACTGGTGATGGAACAATTTCGCCATAAACTCGACGTGCTTCTTCAGCAAACCATTCAATGAAGCTGTTTCCGTAGCCAACTTCACCGAGAGATTCACCAATTGGCTTTCCTGACTCGGCAGTCATTATTTCGGCTATTTCTTGTTTGTGCTGTTCGAGGAGGTTGAACCATTTCTGGAAAATGAAGGGTTTTTGGGTTTAGTGAGGTGTTGGTATAAAGCGTGGTATGTTGCAGATGAAGGAAGGTGGGGCTCCCATCCTCGGATATGTCCACATCCCTCGGATATGTCCACATCCCTCGGATATGTCCACATCCCTCGGATATGTCCACATCCCTCGGATATGTCCACATCCCTCGGATATGTCCACATCCCTCGGATATGTCCACATCCCTCGGATATGTCCACATCCCTCGGATATGTCCACATCCCTCGGATATGTCCACATCCCTTGGATATGTCTACATCCCTTGGATATGTCCACATCTCTCGAATATGTCTACATCCCTCAAAATAGTCAAAATTACCTTCAATAAAGTTGACCTATCCTTTGCAGTTGTATTGTGCCATTCCTTACTATAAAATGCATCATTTGCAGCATCAATTGCCCGCTGACAATCGTCCTTATTCATATCAGGAACTTGAGCAATAACTTTTAAATTTGCTGGATTTATGACATCAAATCTCTTGTCATCACATGATTTCGTCCACTGACCGTCGATTAATCCAAGATTTTGGACCAATGATGACAACATCCTGGATATTTGGATGTTATTTCTTGGATTAAATTTAATTAATCCGATCTTTACGGATTTTCGCGTTAAATTGAACATTTTTTGACTTGACACTTGAAAAATTATCAAAATTCAATTAAATTGATGATTACTGCGATTAAATTTAGGTATTTAAAGCATTGGAAGTACTTGAAATGTTTGAAATTATATCACAATAATTTATTTGCGGTCAAATCAATTGAAAATAATTTTTTTTTTGTTTTTCTATAGATTAGTTGGGCTGTGCTTTAAGGCTGAGCGTTGATGAACGTTTTGAATTTTTTGTGGACGTTATGGAAATGTGGGAATTACTAGAAGATGAATTGTCGTTTCTAAGGATGTCAAGTTGCTGTTAATGGCTAGCTATAGCCATGGATAGTCTGGATCTTGACCCATGGCGCAGTTGCACTGTTAGTACGGCAACTTAGCGATGTCCTTACAAACACCTTATACTGTTCGGGTTAACAATTAGTTCCTTAATCAGTCAAACTCAAACAATAGAACAATCACCTATAAGATTACTAATTCCCTTCTTCCACAAATCTTTGTCAATTACTTAGTTCAGAAATCATAATAATTAAATTAATTAAAAATATGATAAATCAATTACGGATATCAGATAAAGGCACTGAATGAACAAGCATGAAGCAACTTTCACAAAAGTGATAAGAAAGATATAAAAAGGAAATTTATTCTATGCCTGATTATCAGTTACAGTTCAAGTCACAAGTCAGTCATAAGTCAGATAATGAACTTTAAACTTTTATTGACATTTTGCCTCACAATAGCCGTAAGTTTGGCATTTGAGAAGCTTCCACCAGAGGATGAAGACAAAATTGTCAAAAATTACTTCCAAAATTTTCCAAAAGTCCGTGCTGGTCGTGCTGCAAGCCTCAAAAATGCCAAAGACAACATTTTAAAGCATTTTTATGAAGCACAAAATCACAACGAAAAGTTCAGGAATGGCGATGAAAGTTACGAAATGGAACTTAATGAACTGTCTGCATTTAGTGATGAAGCCTTGGCTGAGACACGACTTGGATTTGTGGACCAACCAGGCAGTGACTCACCACAAGCCAATTCAACAATAATTTCACAAATTTTCCGTACAAAACGATCAAATATACCAGAATATTGGAACTGGGCTGAACACGGAGTCGTCCAACCTGTTCAAGATCAAGGAAGTTGTGGAAGTTGCTATGCATTTGCAGCTATTGGAGTTATTGAGTCATCAATGTGTCGATATCATAATATTTGTGTTAAGTTGTCGGAACAGGAGGCTATGGAGTGTACAAATGGATGTAGAGGAGGTAAATTTAAGGGAATTTTGGGTTTGTGGACCATGAAGGTTCATCCAGTGGTGCGCAACCTTTTATTTTTTGGGGCACATCTTGGTAGAAAGCTTGGATTGAAATGCCACAAATTGCGTGCGGTTCATAGAATTTTCAAGAATATTTGAAGGCTCACGAGTGTGCCGCGGCACACAGGTTGCCCACCGTTCGTGAAAATCCTCTTACAGGGGTGCATACCCTCACTATACCCCTCCATCCCTCCCATCTTTTTGTAGGAATTTCTTTAATTTTATTCAGTTTTTTGGGACAAAATCAACTCTAACCTTTGAACTATTGCATATCCCCAAAGGTAGGGACCTTAAGGGTAACTCTCTAGAGAACACCTCTCCCTCCCCACCCTCCCCATTTCCTCAATTTCCCCCCATATCAATTAATCATTTTCCTCAACTTCCAGGTTGGGACACATCAGTTTATGACTATACAAAGTCACATGGTGGATGTACAGCATCATTAAATTACGGATATTTAGGATACGTCCAAAATCAATGCAACACACATACCAGATCTCGTATCCCGTACTCATCAACATATGAATATAAAATTTTACCAAAAAATGCTGAAGAAATTCGTCAATTTTTATTCAGCTATGGACCATTGTTTGTGGCATTTGATGTCTATAATAATCTGTTCTCATATTCATCTGGAATTTTGTCAACGACACCTGGTACAAGGGCTGGTGGACATGCTGGTAGTAATTGGAATTTTTCGAGGTTATTTGATAGTAAAATTGTGATTTTTGTTTCAGTTTTGCTTGTTGGATATGGAACTAGTAATGGAACTCCTTATTGGATTTTGAAGAATTCGTGGGGTAAGTTGGACATTTTTGTAGAATATTGTGGGTCACTGGTTGGTCTCCACTGGCCACAGAATTGAATTTCACTTAATAATTTAACAATTTTTCTTTAATTTCATCAATTTTCAACTAATTTAGGGCCACGTTGGGGAGAGAAAGGTTCGTATTAAGGATATGGAACTGGTCAAACACATTTGATCATCTCCAATGGAACAGGTCTTTAAACCTGACATTTGGCAGCTAGACACAAGGTCGACTAATAGTCTTTTCTATGTCTTGCGACATGCTATTTCGTAAAAGCATGAAATGGAACATTTCCTTAAGCACCATATTTTCATACGCCTTAGGCGACTGCCTATGTTACACAGACAGTCCCATTTGGACATTTGACAATACTTGAACTTGCTAAATTGTTTAATCAGTTCCGCATATAAGGTTTGTGGACTTTAATTTTCAAAATTAATCATTTATTTATTTACTTGTAGGATATTTTCGAGTGATTCGAGGTGTTAACTTTGCTAGAATTGAGAGCTGGAAAGTGTCATTTGCATGGACTAAATGAGACATTTCAACATAAATAAAAAAATTTATGATATTTGAAATTGAATAAAATTGTGTAAAAATACTCAATACCTTAAAAATAAACAATTTTGTGTAAAAAGGAAAGAGTTTGAAACCCCAGGACCCCTACTCCTTCCTATATACATCCCTCTCCATAACCAGCATTTTTACGTGCCTAAATTAAATAACAACCACTTGAGAAAATGATAATTTTAACCCCAACGGAAGTATTTCACTTAATATAACCATATCGCGTCATTTTTTTTTACCTACTCATACCTTAACAGATAAGAAATCGTGAATTATATATATAAAGAACTTCAAATTCCTTTGAATCATTCAGTCCAAAATAATACTTTATCGAGAAATGAAGCGTGCTTACTTTTTGTGCCTTTTAATTTTGGCATTATGTGCTGAAAATTATTTCATAATTGGATATAGTTTGGGAGATCAATTTTCTGGCAGTGCTGATCAGTTTGCTGTCAATACGACTACAACTAGGTATAGCAATTACACGACGACAACTACTAGGTATGCTAATAATACGACGACGACGACTAGGTATGTGCCTACAACAACGACTACCAGGTATGTGCCGACTACCACGACTACTCGGTATGTACCGACCACAACGACTACCAGGTACATCCCTACAACTACGACAACAAGATATGTATCAAATACCACAACAACAAGACCTGTTGTCACTACAACAACAACAAGGCCAACAGTTCCAGTAACAACGACAACAACAAGGCCAACCATCCCTACACCAACAACTACAACAACTAGGCCAACCATCCCTCCTCCAACTACAACAACATCACTTCCTACATCTACTCCAGCATCAATTCACTGCAACTACTTCAGCTTATCAACAACGTATGGATGTGATCTTCAAATTGTCAATCCAAATGGACAGGAATTCTTAACAATCACAGGAGCACATCTGCCACTAAAATTCGACCTTGATGTGCTTGATGTGTCTGCAAAGTTCCAAAATACCAAAAATATTCCGTCCATAATTTGCAGGAAGTTCGTGAATTTGAAAAGACTTGAAATAATTTGGAGTGAAGCTTCAGTTATGACGACAGACAGCTTTAGGAACTGCCGGAACTTGGAAGTTTTGGACCTAAGTGGAAATATTTTTAGGGAAATTCCAGCTGATGTATTTGAGTTCAGTCAGAACATTCGAGTGATGAGCTTCGAACGGAATCGACTTGAAATTATTGCAAATAATTCATTTTATGGACTGTCGGAACTAAATCTTGGATATAATGAGCTCCGTATAGTCGACAGGCAATGGTTCTACAGGAACAGCCAATTATTGACCAAACTGTCAGTTCCTGGAAATAGAATATCGTCAGTTGTACGTGCTGGATCTGGATTCTTTAGCAATTTAGTGTCATTGGATATGAGCATGAATCCAATCAGGAACATTCAAGTCGGTGACTTTGGACTGATGTCCAATCTCGATTCTTTAAAGCTTGACAGTTGCGAATTATCACAACTACAACTTGACAGCTTAAATGGACTATTCAGCTTGCGGTCACTAAGCATCAACTGCAATTTCATTCGTGACTTTCCAGTCGACATGTTCGCAAATCAACCAAATCTGTCCGAAGTGTCGGCAGCCGACAACAGAATCACATCCATCGACTCCAGGTCATTTGGATCGACAATGTCAAGATTGAGATCACTTTATGTCCAAAATAATCAATTAGACTCAATTGATCCTGAATTTTTTAACAATACTGGACTTCTGACTACTTTGTTTCTTAATGGCAACATGTGCAGCAATAGAAATTACTTTATTGATGGATCAAATCGTGAGAATGTTAGAAGGGAGATTGATGCATGCTTGAGGAACTTTAGGTATGTCAGGTGCCAATATTCAGGATCTCCGGACTTTATGTGTAGGATGAGTGTTAGGAATTTGGTCGGATTGGATGATATTCAGGTTGTTGAAGGTGAGTTTAGTGCTGTGTTAGACATACTGTGTGCTGTGGGACTCTAGAGTGTCGTGGCACATGACTGTGGCGTGTCACATGACTGTGGCGTGACACACGATTTCACAGTGCCACACCAGTGCTCCTTAGCACACATATTGTCCACAACTGTTCGAAATCCTCAAAATTACCCTATAATTCCCCATTTCAGGTCAACATCCATTTGGTTCCAACAACAACAACATCAGAACAGTCAACATAATCAGTGGAACATCAACAATAGTTCCGTCAGTCATCTGCAGACAATTTACAAATCTTCAGGAAATAACAGCGTCAGGAAATGGAATAATAAGCTTGACTGCATCATCGTTCCAAAATTGTCGCAACTTACGAGTTCTGCAATTAATTTCACAGGAAATTTCAGTCATTCCTGAGTCTGTTTTTGGTAGTTTAGTGAATCTACAGACTTTGTCGTTGACGATGAACAAGATTCAGTCAATTAGTGCACGGTCGTTGACTGGACTTGGTTCCAGCATGCAAAATTTGTACCTAAATTCAAATTTGATTAATAGAATTGAGAATGGAGCATTTAATAGCTTAACAAACATAGCCAGGATCCAACTAAACTCAAATATGCTGTCGGCTGTTAATTCCTTATACTTTGGTGCCGCAATGAGAAATTTAGTGGAATTTTCAGCAAATAACAATCAAATTAATGGAACTGATCCAATTTGGTTCAATAATTCAACACTTTTGGACACGTTAAACTTGACAGGGAATCTTTGTGTCAATGGAAGCTTTAGTAATGTTAGGAATAATAGGAATTATGTATCTAGTCAGTTGCAGAACTGTTTTAATAGGTTTAGGCCTTAAGTTAATTTAGGAATTTAGAATTATCATTAGTTTTAAGGTATGGTTAATGCCTGAATAGGGCAAATTGGGTAATTGACCAAAAATAAGGCTCTAGGCAGGCATGAGTGTGACTTGATGTCGGATTGGGCTTAAATTCTGGAGAATATATCAAAGTCAGACATTGAGTCGGATTTAGAACGAATCCGAGACCAAGTCACACTCATGCCTGCCTAGAGCCTTATTTTTGGTCGATTAGGGTGCCGCGGCACACAGGTTGTCCACCACTGACTTAAAATGTCGATAAATATTATTTAAAAAGCAATAAAAATAAAAAATTCATTAATTTTCTCTAAAAATTGCCTTTAAAATTCACATACAAAATCTGAACCAACTTTAACGGCTTTTTCAAATTCAAACATCTACTACCAAAGGGAACGTAACTACAGTTTCCAACTTTTTCATCAAAATATAAACAACAAAACACACAACAAACTAAAATTATTAGTTTTTAGTTGACATTCTGCTTATAACCATACAATAATGACTGCAAATAACAAGAACGACATCCTTGCCGTTCTGCAAATATTGAAGAAATACAATTTAAAGGTAAGTCCACTCAAAATCCTCAATTTTTCATTATTTACAACATAAATTTTTTTAGGACACCGAAAATCTCTTAAAACAAGAAGCAAATCTCACAGATATTCCTGAAAACTTCACTCATGATGCATCTGACAGCGTTTTACAAGCTTATCAAAGTGAAGGTGATCCAGATTCTTATGACTCATGTTATACTGAGTTGAGGAAGTTTGTTGACTCTTCACTGGATATTTATAAAGTAAGTTGAGTATGGATTTGTGTTGGGAATTGAGGAATTGGTCCCTACTTCATAACATGCTCCTCCCAACCATCCCTTCTACAATTTCCTCTACATACTCTCTTCTAATAGCCAACATCTCATCATTTTCATCATTTCAGTACGAACTAAGCATGATCCTCTATCCAGTCTTCGTTCACATGTACATCGAACTCGTCTACAATGGTCACGAAGAGCAGGCAAAGGAATTAATGGAAAAGTTTGGACCAGAACAAGAATATTATTATCAAGAAGACATCAAAAGACTCTCAATGATAACAAAACGTGATCAAATGAGTGGAAATGACTTGACAGATACATTTAAGTCAAATGAATTTATTATTCGGATATCCCGTGACACATTGTCGCTCCTTAAGCGACATCTTCAAGAGAAGAAAGCCAGTGTTGTTATGAACATCATTAATGAGCATTTATATTTTGATTTATATGAAGGAATGGCAAGGAATAAGAAGCAATGTGACGCAACAGCTGGTGCACTGCTTGGTGAAGCTAGACGACAAGACAATAAAGTCAAAGTTTACTATGGATTACTTAAGGAACCTGATTATCAGCAAATGACAACACAGGCACCACCGCCAGAAGAGGAAGACGAAAATGACGTCGATGCTGACAAGCCAAAGAAGAAGAAGCAGAAGAAGGATCCACTGTTTGGCAAGAAGACCAAATCAGATCCAAATGCTCCAGCATCAGACCGGGTATACCTTCCACAACTTCGTGACAATGATAAGAATGAGAAGATCAAGGCACTACGTGAGGCACAGAAGCGTGTCAATCTTGGACCAGACAGCTTACCGTCTGTATGCTATTACACACTGCTCAATTCCTTATATACAGTCACATGTGCTGAAATAGCTGAGGATTCATCACTAATTGCAATTGGATTCTCGGACGCAACAATCAAAGTTTGGGCAATGACACCGGCAAAGTTAAGGGAACTAAAATCAGCTGAGCATTTAAAGGATATCGACCGGGATGTTGATGATGTGCTGGTGAGAATGATGGATGACAGGAAGGCAGACACATCGAAGTTATTTGCTGGACATACAGGTCCTGTCTACAGCTGCTCATTTACATTTGATCGATCACTTCTGTTGTCTTGTTCTGAGGACTGTACGATCAGGTTGTGGTCATTGCAGACATGGACATGTCTTGTGGTTTATAAAGGACATCTGAATCCAGTATGGGATGTGAAATTCTCACCGCACGGTTACTATTTTGTCAGTGCATCGCATGACAAGACAGCACGTGTTTGGGCTACAGACAATCCACAGCCATTGAGGATATTTGCTGGACATTTATCAGACATTGATGTATGTCAGTTCCATCCGAATTCAAATTATGTTGCGACAGGTTCGAGTGATAGGACAGTCAGACTTTGGGATGTCTTGTCAGGCAATCATGTACGTCTTATGACTGGACATAAGGCACCAATTTATTCCTTAGTCTTCTCTAATTGTGGACGATATCTAGCCAGTGGATCCAGCGATAAAGTTGTTAATGTTTGGGACTTGGCCCATGGACACTTAGTAGCAAGTCTAGAAGGTCACACGTCAACAATTCACTCGTTGTGCTTCAGTCGTGATGGAACTGTGCTGGCATCTGGTGCACTTGACTGCAATTTAAAGCTATGGGATTTCTCAAAATTATGTGAAGATCTTAGCGGCGAGAATGTCAATGTGTCGCATAATCCAAATGTCAGGAGTGGAGATAACTACTTGTTAAGGACATTCCCAACAAAACAGTCACCGTTCATAACTCTGCATTTTACAAGGAGGAATCTGCTGTATGGTGTCGGTATGTTTGAGAGTGCATAAAATGTTGGAACTAATTAAGTGCATAACTGGAATTAACTGTAAAAATTTGAATTTTATTGAATAAAAAATAATGAAATTATTTTAAGAAAATTGATGATTTATTGCATGGGGATGGTTAGGGGTTGCCTGCCAAACACCCCTTAACCCCCCTCCCCCCTAGGATCTCCCCATAGTCCCCATAGGTGCATCCCTTACATGACCCCTTGTTCAATACTCAATCCCTAATCCAAATTCACATCCTGCCTAGCATTACAACCTTTATAAGCATAAGCATCACCCTCATATCCCTCCTTACAGCTACAAATTGTAGCATGATTAACTATCTTACAGTCAGCACTTCTACATTCAGTTTCACAAATATTTGTGCATTTAAATGAAAAACAAACTTTATCAGCTGGACAGTCAGCATGAACACGACATTGTGGTGTACAATTTGGTGGTGTTCCTGAAAATTCAGGTAGACATGCACAGACTGGACCATCTGTGGCTTCATATTGTGAACTGAAGAATCCACATGGTGATAGTCCGTAGTTCCTTTCGTCTGGTTCTGTTGTTCCATCTTTTCGGATGCATTCATTGAATGGATCTCCTGTTTTGGGGGAATTTTGAGGATTATTTATGGTAAATTAAAGGATTTAAATGTGTACCTAAGTAGTCTGCTCCACATTTGCAGATTGGGTGGTGATTGATGACAAAACATTCAGCTTTATATCCACAAACGTCTAGGGAACATGGATTTTGGCATTTTTTGTTGATGCAACCTTCGGATATTGGACATTCGGAGCTTTGGTAGCATTCTGGAATGGTAGAAATTATTTAATGGTATTATGGGTTTATGCAGAGGGAGGAGGAGTGGAGAGGTGTGGTTGTACGACTCAAATAATGAACCATGATTCCATAGTTCAGAATTCGTTGGCATGAGGGAGGAATTGGGTCCAAAAAGTCAATTTTAAATGTTCCTGGACGGCTCAGATGGTCGCGTTTGTGTATGTCTAACTGAATTTTCAGGAACACCGCCATATTGTGGTCCACAGTACCTAGTTCATGATAACTGTGCCGCCAAACATACAAGTGAATGGCTCCTAATATAGAAGTTAACAATTCATGCAATTCAGGAAGCTTACCTTGAATATTAGTTGACATTGCTGATGAATTACTTATGACTGTGACTTCTTCTTCATTTGTAACTGTTTTGCATTCAATTGACTGAATCAGCAGAACTAGAATTAATTATATTTACAAATTATGCTGCTTTTAGAGCATTTTAATTGTTTATTGAGTAAAACTACATCAAACTCACCAGATATGATGAAAATACTCCCAATATTCATTGCCTTTCTTTAAATTCACTTCCTTTAAGCTCGAAGTCTAAATATAAACTGGATATTTTACACAAAACCAAGCTTCAAATATTCACAAATACAATTAAAAACAAAAATTCTTCTTATTTCTGTAAATCAACTAATAAACTTGTTTTTAATTCCATAATTTAGACTGCAGATCATTTAAGGTATGATCGTTTATATATTTTGGTTCATTCACTTATGACCTTCGTAATTTAGAGAAGAAGGAATAGCTGGCTGTGATTTTTATGATGGAACTGTTTGAATTGAGAATGGGTAAATTAACATAATGTGCAGGGACTGGGTTGTTAATCTACTCGGGATGTCCTACTACACTCTATCCTGATTAGTTGGACTTTCTTAGGTTAATCCTTCTACCCCAGCTCTAAGATAGGATTGGGTTAGATAACCTAGGGCAACTATTTAGGATAGAGAAAGGTTGGACAGGGGCGTAGCCAGGGGAGGGGATAATGGGTCATTAAGCAGTAAATAACAAAATACAGTCAGTTTCTAGAGGGCGGAAAGAGTGGGGGAGATAGAGTAGGTTGGGTATCTGAAAATTACAAAAATCAAAAATTCACAGTTTTTCGTATTAATCTATTCTATTTATTAAGCATTTACTTAACCAAACGACTTAATTTCATCTCTCGGCCAATGTTTTTTCTGACCAGACCTTAAGTCTTTAATTATAAACTTCATGTCATATTACTAACCATCTCTCATTCTTGAATTTAATTTAAAACCGACTAGGTTGACATTAGGACATTTCATTGCTGTTCCACCTTATCTCATTCATGTACAATTTCATCATCGTCTGGAATTGCATCTCCAAAGTCTTCATGACCCTCAAATTCACCTCCAAAGTCTAAATCACCCTCAGATTCATTTCCAAAGTAATCAACATCCACAATTTCACTTCCAATGTCTTTATCATCTTCAACTGGTTCTCCAAAGTCTACTTCACCCTCAGATTCAACTCCTAAGTCATAAGCATGTTGAGTTTCACTTCTAAAGTCTTCAGCATCTTCAACATCCTCAACTTCAGCAATAACTTCATCAATAAGTCTATCAATTTCATCATCAGCACTTTCATCATCCTCACTTGATTGTGATACTTCATCTTCTGATAAGTCAAGCTCACTTTCGGTGTCTTCAAGCTCACTGTCAGTCAAGGATATATCCAAATCAATATTGTTCATTTGCTGCTTTAGTTCCGCATTTTCTTGATTTAATTTTTGCAAATAATCAAATAAAATTGTTGTGTTTTCTTCAAACTTTTCGTTTGAAGCTGTCAAGTCACTTTCAAGACGTCGATTTTCACTTTCTAGTTCCTCAATTGAAGCCGATAATTCCTCATATGCTCGCTTATCATTTTCGATAGTTTTTTTGAAATTTTTGCAATCTCTACAAGAATAATCTGTGCTTTCACATGTCATTATAACACCTTTTAGTGCTGCTTCAATGGATTCTAGGGCACTCTTGATTTGGTAGTCGCGCTGCTTAACTGCTGTTTCTAATGTTACGTACTCTTCATTTGTTGATTCCTTTAGATCGTTGATTCTTACAATTTCAGCCGATAGTTCCTCAACTTTCATGGTCAGCAGTTCATTGTCTTCCTTAAGTTGTGCCTCGTTCCTTACCGACATTTCCAGTTCCGATGACTTTTCATTCAAATTATTCTCCAAACTCGTGATTGTTGCTGCCGATTCCTTTCGGCATCTTTGCAGTTCCTGAATAGTTTTCTTCAAGTCAGCCGTCAACATTTCAATCTGATTCTGTGCCAATGTCCTTTGATGGATGAATCTCTTTTCCTTAAATTCAGCTTCTGTCATACGATACTGAATCGCTTCGAATTGACGGACAGCTTCGCATTTGGCATTGATGGATTCTTGAAGTTGTTGACTTAACTGCTTGGAATCAAGTTCGAGTCTTTCAATTTCCATTGTGCGTAGGTCGAGGATATTATAGAGATTGTCACGTTCTTGAATGCATTGAGCTAGTTCGGAACTTACTTGGTTTAGTTGGGATTCAAAGACGGTGTAGATTTCATAATAGTTGAATAGTGATTCTTGAGGCTGGTTGATAGTTGCTGGTGTTTGATTGATGACTGCTGGTGGTGGATTGTTGACTGTTGGTATTTGATTGATGGTTGCTGGTGGTTGATCGTTGACTTCCGATAATGTGATGTTGTCAAAGACTGGAACTGGTTCGAATACTGCATTTGGTGCCATTATTTCAATTTTGATTGTTAAATTTTGATGATTTTCTGAATTTTTAGTTTAATTTTTGATTTTTGAAAGATTTTTTAGAGTTTGAATAAATCTTTTTGATGATTTGTTGTATGCTTCACGCTTGATCTGTATGAATGATGACTTGATTGCACTAAATTGACATTTTATACACCAAAAAGTAAGCAAAATTCTCGAATAAGTTTCTGAAAGTATGACAATCTCAGAATAAGTTTAGGTTTCTGGTAGATTATACCTGCTTAATGTTTTATTCAAAATATTGACACAGTACATTGAATGAGCCAGCGAAAAAGCAGCAAAGGTCAAGTTGTTAGAGCGTCGGACTACCATTTTAATGACCCGAATTCGATCCCAAGGAGAGTCTAGTCGGATTCTGGTGCTCTTTCTAGTCACACCAACTCGGTTTCGATGCCGGAATGGTTTAGTCCTTCGGTACATAATTATTGCAAAACCAATTAGCGATCATGGGTTCGAGACTCGGCATGGGAATATTTTCACTTTTTCGAATCATATGTAATGGAAACGTGGCTCACAGTCTCCCTTGGAAGGCTACAGACAGAAATGCCATCAAAAAAGTGATTCAGATCCCACTATAAACTGTAGGTCTAGATTTGAGCGAATCCTCACTCGTCCAGATGCGCAGCAATGGACCTTAAGGCCTGAACAGCTATTGTTTATTTTATTTTACATTGCATTGGTGTAGCCTGGACCATGCAACTGTGCAGAGTTGGAAGAAAGCAAAACGTTGATCTGTAAGGTCAACGAAGTTATTAAGTACGAAACAGCAACCAGGAGCTTCAAAAGCTACTTGATACAGAACAGTGATGAAAGAATGTGCTTCAACTTGGAGCCTAGGTTACTACAAAAGGCCTTCCATTTGACTGTATTGTTGGTCACATCAGCTAACATACAGACAGACAATTTCTACAAATTAGAATTAACAGAATCAACAACATAGTCAGATGGAAAGCCTTCTGTCGTAAATTAAGTTCCACGTTGGATTATTGTTACAGTAAGTATGAAAGTAAGCATTCCACTTCAAAATATCCTTTTATTGGTAGTCTATTATCTATTGGTAGATTGCAGGTCTAGTTGGGGGAGTTGGGAAGGCTGTCGATCAGACTTGGTGGTTTTGAAACAATGGCTTCAAACGTCAAGTGTGTCATCTTCTCACGGAACTTCCTGTTTTCAATAAGAACATTGATGTGCGACCGAAGCTATGACGGGATAAGCACTTTATTGATGCACAGAGATTATAGACATGATTATGTGTGAAAATAAGTTAGAAATGACAAAAGACAGCCAGATTTTAGAGAGCAAAGTGGAGATGGGGGAGGTTTGGTAACTGAAAATTACAAAAATCAAAAATTCGTAGTTTTTTTCTTATTAATCTAGTATATTTATTAGCATCCTTTAGTCATTAACTACAATTATTTTCAATCAGTTGCCTCAACAATTGGAATATTTCCATTAGCGATTAATGAGTCAATAAGATCTACAATTTCTTGTACAAACCCATCATCTTCAACTGGTTCTCCAAAGTCTATTTCACCCTCAGATTCATCTCCTAAGTCATAAGGATCTTGAATTTCACTTCCAATGTCTTCAGCATCTTCAACATCCTCAACTTCAGCAATAACTTCATCAATAAGTCTTTCCATTTCATCTTCAGCACTTTCGTCATCCTCAACTACTGAATTACGACTTTCACATATCATTCTGATGCCTTCTAATGCTTCTTCAATGGTTACAATGTCGCTCTTCATTTGGATGTCGCGCTGCTCATACGCATTTCCCAATTTTACGCACTTATCATCTGTTGATTCCTTGATTATTTCAATTTCATCTGATAGTTCCTCAATTTCAATTATCAGCAGTTCATTTTCTTCCTTAAATGCATTCAAGTCAGCCGTTAACATTTCAATTTGTTCCTGTGCCAATGTCCTTTCATGTTTGAATCTCTTTTCCTTAAATTCAGCTTCTGTCACACGATACTGAATCGCTTCTAATTGACGAACAGCTTCACATTTGGCATTGATGGATTCTTGAAGTTGCTGACTTAATTGCTTTGAATTAATTTCAAGTCTTTCAATTTCCATGGTGCGCAGGTCGAGGATCTTGGAGAGATTATCACGTTCTTGGATGGATTGGGCTAGTTCGGAACTTACTTGGTTTAGTTGGGATTGAAGGTAGGTGTAGAGTTCAAAGTAGTTGATTGATGTTTCGAAAACTGTATTTGGTGCCATTATTTCAAGTTTGATTGTAAATTCTTGATGAATATTTTCAAATTATTGATGATTTTTGGATAGATTATTTTGAGTTTTAATAAATCTTAGCTACGATTTGTTGTATGCTTTACACTTGATCTGTATGAATGATGACTTGCTTGCACAAACTTGACATTTTATACACCAAAAAGTAAACAAGTTTCTAAAAGTTTGACAATCTCAAAATTAGTTTGTTTCAGGTACTTGAAACCTGATTATTCCGGAGGGGAGATGGGGTAGGTTGGGTATCTGAAAATTAGAAAATCAAAAAAATCATAGTTTTTCTTATTAATCAAGTATCTTTATTAGCACTTTTAATCCTTAATTACAATTATTTTCAAAAATTTCCTCAAAATGTTCCTCAACTTGGCTATTTTCTTCATAATTTTCGACATGATCGTCAATTTCTTCAATATTACTATCTACACTTAAAGTTAATGTGTCATAAATATCCTGAATGTCTTCAGACTGATTCTCAGCTTCATTTTGTTGCTCAATTTCATCTCCAAAGTCTCCATCATCTTCAATTTGA